>NC_037680.1:52692441-53292441 GCF_003255815.1 Theropithecus gelada | reverse complement strand
ATTCATCCACTGTTCCCTGGTGCCCCAGCACTCTTTGTTCTCACTCCTTGATTCTCTTTATTTTCCCAAGCCTAGATCTCTGGATTTAAGCCTTATTTTATATCCACTTTCTCATGCCTACCTGATACAGGTATCACATTCATTTCTTTGCCGCCTCCCCAACAACTCCAGTTTTACTCATCAGGTTCCCTTGAGGTCGTGATGATCAGGTACTCAGCCTTTGCAGAAATGGTGTATGCTGGGATGGACTTACCCTTTACTTCCACCTTTTATAGAGGACCAGTGTGTCAGCTTGTGCCTCATTTAGGTGGCAATTACAGGTAACAGATGGAGGAATGGCTGCATCACCCCCAACAGCTTGTAGATTCAAGATTGACCCTGCTTTTCAGTACAGGTCCAGCATGTTGCATGGAAAGAGGACTTAGGACTGGGCATCCTGCCTGTCCCACAGGTATAATCCACAGCTGCTGCGATGTCCAGCTGGTGGCGTGGCCTAAGATCCCACTTTGTGTGACGCTGAGGGAGGAAGCCAGGAAAAGGTTTCCACTTGGTGCATGTAAGGTCAGGATGGGTAACCTAGCAACACAGATTTCAAATAGTTTTGTCTTATTGGTTAAACTGACACATTGATGTAATTGTGCAAGCCAGGCAAATATGTAAAAAGACCTTTAAAACAACAAAAATTCAAATCTTTGATGTGAAGGCACAGGTCACCATTAAAATTCCCTTTATGATCCTGATGTTGAGGGTCTAAGTTATTGTCATATTTCATGTGTTAAGGGTTTAATGTACTGGGCCCATAGATAAATCCTATATTCAATCTCTCTTCTTTTACATTTCCATATTTTTTACAGCTGTTGCCAACATGAATATCCTCTATAAAAGTGGAGTAATTTCAAGAAGTATCATAAAGGCTGCATGCTTCACCCATAGTTTACCTTTTTATTGCGTTGTTTTGTTATACCAGGTAAAAAATGCACTTGTATGTTTCCTGTTTTCACTGGAGCAATGAGTGTGATCATATCAGAATATCAAATAATTTTTCCAAACAATCTTTTGCCTTTCATTGTCTTAAAAGAACAGATAAGGGCACTACATTGAAAGTATTTTAACCACATTATTACATAAATAATACTTTTTTTTCAATTAACATTAAGCCTAGGTGAAGTGGCTCATGCCTATAATTCTAGCACTTTGAGAGGCTGAGGCAGAAGAATTGCCTGAGCCCAGGAGTTCAAGATCAGCCTGGGCAACACAGTGAGACCCCGCATCTCTACAGAAAATAAAAATAAAAAAATTAGCCATGTGGTGGTGTGCACCTGTAGTCCCTGCTATTTGGGAGACTGAGATGGGAGAATTGCTTGACCTAGGAGTTCAAGGCAGCAGTGAGCCATGATTGTGCCACTGCACTCCAACCTGGGTGACAGAGTGAGATCCGCTCTCAAAAAAAAGTATCATAAATGGAAACATTGTAAACTATGTTTACACAGCAACAAATATACAAATCTTCATAGAAAATAAGGTGTCTAGGCCGGGCGCGGTGGCTCAAGCCTGTAATCCCAGCACTTTGGGAGGCCGAGACGGGCGGATCACGAGGTCAGGAGATCGAGACCATCCTGGCTAACACGGTGAAACCCCGTCTCTATTAAGAAATACAAAAAACTAGCCGGGCGAGGTGGCGGGCGCCTGTAGTCCCAGCTACTCGGGAGGCTGAGGCCGGAGAATGGCGTGAACCCAGGAGGCGGAGCTTGCAGTGAGCTGAGATCCGGCCACTGCACTCCAGCCTGGGCGACAGAGCGAGACTCCGTCTCAAAAAAAAAAAAAGAAAGAAAATAAGGTGTCTAAATAATACCAAATAGTTAGATTTTGTCATTCATTTTTGTATGCCCCAGTGCCTTGCATGGATGTCTTAAATAATTATTTGGTAAATGAGTGAATATTTGGTGTATTGCTGATATAACTTAGATTGCCTCTGTAATCTGATACTATCTGATACTTGATATTAAATTATATGAGACTGAAAAGGTAAGAATGATCATATTTGTGGTTTGCAGGTAGAAGAGCAAATTTAGATAATAAGAAGTCAGAAAATCAAATCATGCAATTTATTCTGGTACCAGCTTTTCATGCAAGTGATAATTTTACCTAGGCATGGACCGACCAGGAACCTTGTTCGGTGCTTGTGCCAAGGCCCCTCTGTGTATAGAATAGAGGAGGCTTTTGTCCCTAAGGTAGATACTATGCGTGATCTCTGGGGTATGTGGTATTTTCTGGTTCTGCTGTGATTTGTTTATGAACTGTTATGATTCCCTTCTGCTCATGGATATAACCAATCATGCTAGCATAGTTGATTGATTGGCTATGTATGTATGTATGTATGTATGTATGTTTTTAGAGACAAGGTCTTGCTCTGTCACCCGGGCTGGAGAGCAGTGGTGCTATCATAGCTCATTGCGGCCTCAAGCTCCTTAGCTTAAGTAGTCCTCCTGCCTCAGCCTTCTGAGTAGCTGGGGTTATAGACACAGCACTTGGATTATTATTTTTTATTTTATTTTTTGTAAAAACAGGGTTTTGCTTTGTTTCCCAGGCTGGTCTCCAACTCCTGGCTTCAAGCAATCCTCCTGCCTTGGCCTCCCAAAATTCTGGAATTATAGGCATGAGTCACTGTGCCTGGCCTCAGTTGGCTATTTAAAACTACATGTAACTTTTTTTTTAAACAAAACAATAGGCTGGCTGGTAGATATTTTACATTTTAATTGGGTTTCACTGGTGTTACAGAAATATTTCCTTAAAGTAAACACTGACATCCCTGGAATACAACAGTAGGAGGTCAAGATGCTGTGAATCCCCTGAACATAAACTAGTTGTTGGAAATTCAGAGGATTCAAAAGATCCTTTTCCTCCTTCCAAGCCCAAAAGATGCACGTCTGATGCCCTTTTAGCCAGAAAGGGGAGAAGGCGAGGTGTTGGTGTGATAAGGATAACATAATTCTCAAATCAAATATTTACTGAGTATCAATAAATGATACCTTTGTGTAGTACCTTAAAAGTGTTATTTCATCTTTACAGCAACAGAAAGTTGGCAGAGAATGCTGCTTTTCTAATTTTATGGGTGAAAAATTTGAGGCTTGAGCATTTAACTGACTTTCTTAAAGTCACAGGGCTACCAATTAGTGGAGGTGGGAATAGATTTCAAGTTGTTTTCATTTCTGGCACTATATCCCTTCCTTTGCTCCAATATAATATTAATACTATTAATAAAATATGCAGCTGGGCATGGTGGCTCATACCTGTAATCCCAGCACTTTGGGAGGCTGAGACAGGTGGATCACTTGAGCCCAGGAGTTCGAGACCAGTATGGGCAACATGGCAAAACTCTGTCTCTCAAAAAATACAAAAATTAGCCCAGTGTGGTGGTATGCACCTTTAGTCCCAGCTGCTTGGGAGGCTGAGGCAGGAGGATCACTTGAGCCAGTAGGTTGAGGCTGCAGTGAGTGTGATTGCACCACTGCACTCCAACTTGGGGCATTGAGTGAGACCCTATCTTTAAAAAAAAAAAAGCTAACTTTTCATGAGTCAGGCAAAATGTACTCTTCACAGTCTCATCTTCTCCTCACAGGAGATCTGTAATGTAGGTGCTGTCATCACCCCCATTCTACAGATGCAGCAGCTCAGGCACAGAGCCTGCTATGGCAACTGGCCATGGTGTGGTGGGACACTCCAGGGTGGATGACACAAAACTTGCTCTCAAGGAGTTTATAACCAAATCAGGGCAGGAAACTGTGCATATGTAAATTACAATAAAATGTTTGAATAATAGCTTGACAGCAGAGAGCAGTATCACAGAGCAGTTTCTAATTATAAAATTGATTACACTGAGCGAGAAATATGTACTATAAGAGTTTATAAAAGGGTGAGGTGATTACTCTGGGCTGAGGCAGTAATGAGGCCAGGAGGGTCACAGGTGGGGTTTGAGCTGCCCTCTTAGAAGGGTCTGGAAGTGAATGAGGGGACCCCTCCAGGAGTGGAACCATGTGAGCAAGCCACAGGCTGCAGCACTCCACACTCCACACTGGGGGTGCTTTCCAGGTCTCTCACCACCATTGCTCATGCTTTTCCTTTCTCTATGGAAGGTTTTTGCTGTCACCATTTCATAGCTTGAGATGAAAAGATAACTCAAGAGCATGTTTTGAGGTTTCAGTAGTTAACAAAATAAACAGCAAATTAAAATGGGCCTATTTTTGGTCATCAAGACAATTTTGCTTAAGCAAATGTGATTTGGAAGTCTTCTCCTGAACTCTTTTGTAGTGGATGGTCCTGGTGTGAGTAAAGTCCTTTAAGAAGTCCTTTCTCTCTGTTAAGGATCATAAGAGGCTACATGAGGCCATATGCTGCCCATTTAACTCAAAACACTTCTTGGCAAGCGCTTCTTCTCTGTGAACCAGATAAAGAAGTTTCAGAGCTCCCAGTTCTTTGAACTCCAGTGTTTTGTTTGTTTGTTTTTTCCTGATCAAATTTACCTTGTTTTGCAAACCTGACTTCCAGTGGGAAGAAGAAAGGTGTCTACAAGAGAGAATTTGAAGTTGGAGGATTCCCCTGCTAGACTCTGACCGAAGCCCTTTCCTTAAATGGTGCAAATATAAAAAGTGAGCAATTGTTTTCAAGCTTTGGACTAAAGTTCTACTGGCAGACATTAATTGCCAACATCCTGATTTCCTTCTTAGTAGAAAAAGCTGAGAATGTTTCAAAGTTGGAAGGGGCTGGAAATCTAACTCATACCCCGCTCATTTTATGCATGGAGATGGGAGAGCCTGAGACAACAGTGAAATCTAGTAACAGGTCCAAAGTTCCTAGCCAGAGAATGCCAGACTTCAGAGGAGAGCCACAGTGTTGGACTCTTAGTTCAGAGTTCATGGCAAATACAGACTCTCCTCAACTTTTGATGGAGTCACATCCTAACAAACCTATCGTAAGCTGAAAATATTATAAATAAAAAATGCATTTAATACACCTAACCTACTGAACATCATAGCTTAGTCTGGAGTACCTTAAATATGCTCAGAACACTTATATTAGTCTACAGTTGGGCAAAATCATCTAACACAAAGCCTGTCTTATAAAAGTGTTGAATACTTTACACAGATGGACATTTTGTCGGCATGACGGGATGTGAAAACAAAACACAATATCCGAAAAAACTCTGACAACAGGATATTGGTTGTTTCCTCTATAGTTGACTGGGAGCTGTGGCTCGCTGCCATTGCCCATCAGGGTAGAGTATCATAGAGTGTGTATCACTAGTCTGGGAAAAGATCAAAATCCAAAAACGGACATATGGTTTCTACTGAGCGCATATTGTTTTGCATCATCATAAGGTCAAAAAGTCATTAAGTTGAACCATTCTATGTCAGGGATCATCCATAGTGTCTCTTCAGTTGTCTGTAGGATGCTTAATTTTTTAAAAAGTTTAAGTTCTGGGATACATGTGCATAATGGGCAGGTTCATTCGTTACATAGATGTACATATGCTATGGTGGTTTGCTGCACCTATCAATCTGTCATCTAGGTTTTAAGCCCTGCATGCATTAGGTATTTGTCCTAATGCTTAAATTTATAAGAATAGCATGTTGTAATTATTAATTTTTGTAAGCATAGGTGTGGCATGGGGATCCCCTGACCTGGCCAGTGGTAATGGTGAGAGCACAGGTAATGGTAGGGCAGCGGGTTGGGGGGATGTGCGGTCATTGGGCACACCTTGCACAAGACTCTACTGTTAGTGAGCTTTCAGTCTGGGTAGGTTTGCTGGCAGTGTTTTGCTTTTTTGTTGTTGTTGTTTAAAGGTGACAATACTTTTTTTTAAGGAAAAATTCTTTTTTTTTTTTTTTTTTAAAAGAGCAGTTGTAGGTTCACAGAGAAGTTGAGCAGAAGGTACAGGGATTTCCTGCCTCACACCTGAATAGCCTCCTCCATTATCAACATCCCCCATCAGAGGGGTACATCTGTTACCAGTGATGAACCTACGTTGACACATCATTACCACTCCCAGTTCATAGTTACATTAGGGTTCACTCTTGGTGTTGTACATTCCATGATTTGGACAAATGTGTAATGACATGCATCCATCATTGTAATAGCATATGAAATATTTTCACAGCCCTAAAAATATATTCATTGAAAACTCATCCATTGCTAGTGGAAATGCAAAATGGTACCAGTACTTTAGAAGAAAGTTTGGTTATTTCTTACAAAACTAAACATACTCTTACCATACAATCTAGCAATCACACATGTTGGTATTTACTCAAAGAAGTTGAAAACTTATGTTCACACAAAATCCTGCCCACTGATATTTGCTGAGATTTTAATGTAAACGACTTTATGGAATATGGACATCTCCTGACTCTGACTGTATCCTCAGCTCCTATTCCTCTATCCTTTGTCCTATATTCACTGCCCACCTGGAACCTTGGTTTCTCTATCTCTCTGTCCCATGGAGGAAACATGAAGGTGCTGATTTCAGTCATTTACCTTCCCCTATTATGTTCTAGCCTGTGACAAAAACTTGATTGTCTTAAGGGTGTCACGTACAGGAACAAAGCGGGAGTGCAATTTTGTTAATGTCAGATATAAATATCTTTATGAACCTTATATGTCTGGATTCATTAGCCATTTAATGAATTTGATGCACAGATGTTCAGGAAATTAGGAGCAACTGACTTCATTGGGAAATAATAGCGAGCTTGGTGCCATCCAAGATATCAAAAACATGCTGTTCCTACAATCTGCCAAGAAACCAGGTACAGTAATGGTCTCTTTGTTATATATAAGCTCACTATTAACACTCAATAAATGTTAATAGTATAATAATAAAAATATTGAGTATGATGCTCCCCAGTGGAGATTAGGTTGTGAATATAAAGAGGTGCCCTCTGTGTTCATAATGTATCTTTCCTTTGGATTTGCATCACATTCACCTGATGGAAAGTAAAAGACTTGAGAAAAAAGCTAATTGGTGCTTTAGGCTGAGGTCATTAATTTTGAGTCACAAGAACTGAATTTGCCTTACAGAATTTTTTCAGCAAAACAACTATCAAATGTTGCGATTTGCTCTGCCACTAACCTTAGGGTTCACGGGCAGTGTGAGTGATGTAAATACAGTTAAAAGCCAAATAACAGTGATTTGGTTAACAGCAGACTGCATATACAGTGGTGGTCCCATAAGATTACAGTGCAGCCGAAAAATTCCTATCACCTTGTGGCCTTGTAGCTGTCATAAGATTGTAGTGCAACACATTACTTTTTCTATTTTTAAATATGTTTAGATACATAAATACTTACCATTGTGTTACAGTTACCTACAGTACTGTACAGCAACAGTTTTGTAGCCCAGAAGCAATAGGCTAAGACATCTAGCCTAAGTGTGTAGTAGACTGTACCATCTAGGTTTGTGTAAGTGCACTCTATGATGTTCACATAATGATAAAATTGTCGAACAACGTGTTTCGCAGTATCCTTTTTGGTAAGTGATGCATGACTGCAGTTGAAGAGAAAGGGCAGAATCAAGCCAGCCAGGCACTGAAGCTGAGACTGTGTAGGGAAGTCCACACCTAGCCTAGAGGCTGGCACCATTCCTCAGGGTATTTGTTCTGTTTTTCTGCTTTGTCACATTAAATGTTCTGGAGACAAAAAATGTGGAGGGGAAGAAAGGGTCAAATAGTTCCATGATACTGAAAATGTTCTTTCTTGGCAGTAGTATGTTGGTAATTGTTGAAAACGTTTCACACACTCTCTCAAAAACAGCCCTGATTTGTAGCATTTGCTGATTTCCAGGTGTAAATACTCCACCGTGGCCAATATCAAGCTATTGACATGAAAGTCACAAAGTCACCAACTTCCTACAAATTTAACAATTAGCTCTTGCAAGTGGATACAAGCCATCTCCAGCAAAACCAGTATATAGTAATTGCGGTGATATAGACATGGCTAATGATTAAGGAAGCTCTGGAGAGTAATATCTAGATCCTCCATTTCCTCAGTGGCAAAATGGAAATAATATTTATCATAAGGTTGATGGCAATATAAAGGAGATAATAAATGTAGGTTGTTCAGCAAGGTTCTTGTTATATAAGTGCTCAAAATGGCAGCTGTTATTAATATTATTATATCCTGAGATTAAATGTGTCAACCCCCAAATCTATGCAGAAATATTATGATTATCATGGAATGTGGAATATCATAGGTGTCAACAGGCCCTTGCATGTGACTTGTGTGAAATTCATATCTTAATATTCACCACATATTTACTGTATTAGGCTTGTATACCTAGTGAGAAATAGGTGGGAAAATGCCTCACAAATTCCCTTGGAAAGGAAAGTATGTATGCTTGATTTCTGGGAAATAAAAGATCAGTCTATATCATATTGTTTTAAAGATGGTGCCTTCAGAGTACAGAATGCTGTGGTGCCTTCTTTCTTGGTGAGGTGTTAGCAGGAAAAAAAAAATATATATATATATATATATTTACATATAATCTTCTTCTGAAATAAGGTGGGCAAAAATAGTGACAGGTGCAAACATGTCCGAATGTCTTGCTTTGCACAGACTTGAAGGTGCCAAGTTTCCTTCCAAGCTCAGAGAAAAGCTGAGCCTCTGGTAGGGGCCGCCACGCATATCCCTCCCTGCACGCATCTCCTCCCCATCAAACAGAGCAGCTTGACAAAGGGAAGTTCAGAGAAAACAGGGCTTTTTTTCTGAGGGAAACAATGGAACTCTAGTTCTATTTCCCTATATCTCCCTTTCTTAGCAATTTAAAATGATAATTGACCTCTCTGAGAGTGTGATTCTGCACACTCTCTGAATCACTTCATTGTTTTGAAATTATCTGAATGACAATTGATGAAGAACACAAACGTGTAACTTTGTAGAATAGGAAGTCTAAGTTGGGGGAAAATTGAGTATATTCATTAAGCACACCTTCATCTTGCCATACACCATTAAGCATTCCAAATAATTCCTTGTCTTCCCTCCTCCTACCATTATCTGGGAAAGCCTGTCTGCTGTCACCAAATTCTACATAAACTCCTCAAGGCCCTATATTTTCCCATTGCTGCTTATTGTTGTACCGCAAATTCTAATTTGATTCAGATTCAGAGGACTCTTTCTCTTCATAGCATGAAAGCATTTTGGCAGCCATTAACTCTATGGGTAGAGATCACAAACAATCACACACACAAAGAAACTGCAAATTAGAGCTTATATTCCTTATATCTTCACATGGTTGATGGAAGTAAGACAACTCCACAAACCATGCATTTTAAAGAACATTTGCAGGGTGAATATATTACAAATATGGCTAGGAAGTAGACTGCAGTATATCTTCAAAAGTGACTGATTTAAACCCAAACTTAATGTATTTTGGAGGCCAGCAATAATTTGACTTGCTGAGTGGATGGAATTTATGGGTATAATGCAGTGCAAATAAAAACATCCTCTTTCAGTAATAAAGGTGTATGCTATGTCCGCGCTGGGAAATACAGCTTTCCTTACCTCTGACTTCTGGAGAGAACTCGTGGGAATAGCTAAGTCAGACCCAGTGACTTTCTTTGTGACCTTTTGGAAATATCAAGTTTTATTTTTGTATTTAGGGGGGTTTATAGTGCCATTCCTGGATCTGTGCTTTTGTGTTTGAGAACCAAATAAATAAGAGAAACCCAGTAATGCATCACTGAGCTGTAAGTCATTTTCCTAATGAGGCGATCCACACCAGAGTGAAGGAAGAGCAGAGGATAGGATGAGGGTTTGGGACATCGGATGTTCATGTCCACCCCTGAAAGGTAGAACCCAATGGGAAGACAGAGGTTTGTAAGAAACCTACTGTTAAGTGACTTCTGACTTTAAGGATTTCCTATTCTTACCTGTATGGTTCTGACATGTAACCCTGAGGAAGAAACTTCTCATAGTGCATGTGTGGCTGACTGTCTATGATGTGCTGAATTTGAAGATGGAATATGGAAGTCATGAATTTCTGTGAGTGAATTGTCATGAAATGAAATGAAGAGCTGCAGGCTCTTCCTCCACATCCTCAGTGTTTGAGAGAATCCCTTGCTCTGTCTCTCAGGTTTCATCCTTGTCTTCCACCCCTAGCCCAACTCCCTCCTCTACCATACACACATAGTGCTTCAGTTCTTGCTCACCCAGTCCAGCTATTTCAGTTCTCCATGGAGGTCAGGTCTGAGAAGGTTCATCATAGGCACTACAGTAGGTAACCTTTACTACCTGAGCCCCCGTTTCTCCAATCAGGAAGGACCTATAAGCTATGGGATGAGGCTCTCCCCTTATATCTATTAGAATAATGTTGTGATGGACTGCAATATTGTCAGAGGCTGGGGAGATTCACAGAACATCAACAATTTATGGTTTACATGTCTGCAACTGAAGCAGGGGAAAAAATGATATACCCTCAAGGACTTTGTATTTCCTGAGGTACTTGCAGCATAAATTGTAGCTTTGAAAAATTTTATTTAACTTTTAAGTTCAGGAGTACATGTGCAGACTTGTTATATAGGTACTCATGTCATGTGTCATGGGGGTCTGCTATACAGATTATTTTGTTCCCCAGGTATTAAGCCGAATACCCATTAGTTATTTTTCCTGATCCTCTCCCTCCTTCTAACCTCCACCCTCCAATAGGCCCCAGTGTGTGTTGTTCTCTGTGTATCCATGTATTCTCATTGTTTAGCTCTTTTCGGTTCCTGCATTAGTTTGCTAAGGATAATGGCCTCCAGCATATTTCTGCAAAAGACATGATCTCATTCTTTTTAATGGCTGTATAGTATTCCATGGTATATATGAACCACATTTTCTTTATCCAGTCTACCATTGACAGGCATTTAGGTTGATTCTATGTCTTTGCTATTGTGACTAGTGAAAAGCTTTTGGAGAAGGCATATCCCTAGCCCCAGTCCAATGACCTCAGCAGTTTTCTGAGAAAAATTATAAGATCTTTGAAGTAAATATTTGTTTCAGAAGTCAATAACAAAGACAAGTTGGGGTATGTGTGTATTACCCTTCTATTAATCACTTCAAAGGTTAAGATTAGTCATGATTACCTTCCTAATGGGGATACTTAGAAGGTAGGAAGAAGTATTGGAAAAAGGTGTAAGACAATTATGAAGTCAAGACATGTTAAATGGCCACAAAATATTAGATGTCCTATTGAAAAGTTCAGAGTTAGTTCGGATTTCCATTATTATTCCTTTATGTTAATTAGGAAATCAGCCAGAATTTATAGCATCTCTGTACTATTTAAATTTGCTGTGGATTTAAAACTATTGCTGGGCACAACCCAGCAATAGTTTTTCTGAAGAAGGACTGCAGCTTTTAAAGTGTATGGGAGATTGTGCACATGTACCCTAGAACTTAAAGTATAATTAAAAAATATAAAGTGTATAGGAGGTTCTTGAGAGACAGGGAAATGGAGCTGGTTTCAGATAGTTCCAGCTTTGCCAGTGGTTATGCTTGTGACTTATTTTCAACTGTCAGGCTAGATGGGTTCATGACCTGAAGTGTGTGCTGTCAGCCCTTTGGGTCTATGACCTGCATGCTTAGATCCTAAGTTGGTTCTGAGGTTCAGAAGACCAAACATCAGAGAAGGGATCCACACTGCAATAAGCTCAAAGAGGTCAGATGCAGTGACTTCTAGTTGAAATTTCCTGCCCGAGGCCACTAATAATTCTTTCCCGATTTTTTTCTATATTCCTTCCTTCAATTTCTTCAAACTGGCTAATTCAAACAAGCAGAATTCTTGTGCTTCAGAGATGTTTTAAGCCTTATCTAGGATTAGATTAGATTTTTGGGGAGCCTTAATGTAGCCAAGATAGTGAAATCATGTGGGCTGGAGTGCTGGAAGACCTGGGAGAGGGCACAGCAGCTATCCATCTTGTGGAAGGGTTCTCCTGCTTTCTGGATTGAACTAAAATTGGCGTTTTTAGAATGACTTCTCCCAAGACCTGTCAAGGGATATGCTCATTTAAGATGTCTCTAGATGATCATAGCCAGCTGAAACTTCCCAAAGTTGACAGCTAGCACCCATCTGGAGTTCCCTTTATTGCTGGAGTTTTGTTAGGATGCTATGCTTGGGTGTATTTGTCATGGGCTGCCTTATAGCAGGCTTGGCAGAGGATTGCAGTGGAAACAAAAACACAAGAACAACAGTTATCAGAAGACCTTTCTATCCCATTTAACTTGTTTCACTAACAAGTGTAACTGCCTGATTTTCTCAACTCTGAAATGGGAATGAAGGTAATACCTCCTCTACTAACCAAACCTCACTGAAGTAGACTCCTGGAGGTACCTTTTGACACTCCAGGGTTCTAAGAGTAAACCTTCTTATCCTAAATCTCCTTGTGCAGTGAATAATATTATGGACAAGTTTATATAGTTCTATCCAGTTTATTGTTTCCTTTCTGTGTGAAATAGTAAGAGTGCTCACTTATTGAGCACCTGCTGGGTGCTAAGTGCCCTCATATGTCATTCATTAGTATTCATCACAAGGATACTTCAGGCTGAGGATCATTAACCAGAGTTTACAATCTCAGAGGGCCAAGTACGCAGCCTGTTCTCACATGGGGGTGGCGACGAGGCTGGAGCCCATTAGAAAAGTTAGATGTTAAGACCTGTGTTTCTTTCTACCACAGCATGTGGAGTGGAGTCACTTACCTGCCTAAGCCCTTCCTCCCTGTGTTCATCTGTTTAAAGAAGTTCTGCTCAAATAAATTCTACTACATCTGAAAAACCCCAAATGCCACCTTGTTTTTCAGAGATATATACTGGATTCAACCACCCACACCCCCTTTTAAACATCAGTATTTTTATAATGCATCCTTTCTTATCTTGAAATTTCTACATACTTACAATTTTTAAAAATAATGCCTTAATTGTATAAAGGGGACTTTTTGTGACTTTTGTAACATATAAAAGCAAAGCATTTATAATAAAATAATTTGTGATAATTTCAATATGTAAATGCTTGGGCATGATGGCACAAGCTTCAATGAAGTAATCAGGTATCTGCACACATACATAGAATGTCCATGGGTGCAATACCTATGAATTCAGACCATAAAGCCGTGTATACTCGTGACTTAAATGCCGTGAGTGGCACTGCCATTGGTGACATTCAAAAAGATGAGCATCTAAAAGAAAAGTGATGAACATCTCTTAGTCAAATTCCAAACAAGAGATTACCTTTTTTCCATTTTCATACTAGTTGCATTTCCAGAAAATTCAGCATATATTAGAATCATGTGATAAATTATTTATGATTATGTGTAAAATGGAGGTAGATTCTAGGCTCAGATGATCTCAGATAGGTAGTTTACTCATATGCATGTCCAGTGGGACATTTAAAAGTCATTCAGGATGTGGAACAATTGTTTGTTGAGTAGGGTTGTCTCATGATTTGCAAGATGTCTATCAGCCCTGACTCTGGCCAACAATTTCAGTATTGCTCTCCTCACTGGTTACTGTGACAATCAAATATGTTCCTCTCTTCAAATTTCCAAAATGCTCCCCTAGTGCTTCCTGTGTTGAAAACCATCCCTGAAGGGTCAGGGAATACTTTGAAGCCCGTCATTCAGTTCCTTCTGTTGCTTTGGCTGACAGGAGCATTAGGCACTGAGTTTCTAAGGAGTTTTGTACAAAATCCATGACAGTCTGACTCAGAACAGTTGGTTCCCGCTGAACCATTACTAGACTGAGTCTAACCAGTAGCCTGTGTATTGTAGTGGAAAGAGCACTGTCTGGAAATCTTAAGAACTAGGATTGAGTTCTTAATCTCTGTCACTGGAAGCATTTTATATGAAGAAGTCATGTGCTTCTCCAGGCCACACTACTTGGAAGGCCCAAACTGAGATTTAGCTATGGTGGAACCTTGTCACATTGCCCTCTTCTTCCTCTGTTGGGTTGTCTAATAGGATGAACTAATTTTTTTTTCTGGAAAATTAACTCAAAGAGTGTCAGTTATTGCAGCAACCCAGTGATTCCAAACCACAAAAAGGAGAGCAGAGCCCCAAGTGGTAGTTCATTGTAGGAGAAGCAGCTGAACATGAGGTGGACTTGGCAATAGATCTCTAGGAAAAAGATGGTAAGGAGTTCCAGGTATAATGTGACAACTGTTGCTGGAACCCATTCCAACCCTGGAAATGGACATACACCCTAAGAATAAAAGGGAAAACAAAAAAAAATTACTAAATTCTGAAACAATTTTTAGCGGAACAACCCAGGTTTGAACTTCACCCCACAGTATAGCACAGAGGAGAGGAAACCTTACCCTGCTTGTGCTGAGTATTTCTCTATATAGTAGAGTAATCTCTGGCAAAATTGTTGCCCAGGATATCAGAATGGCAGAGCCTGGTGCTGCAAAGCCCTAGGTGAGAAGGCTGAATCAGGTCATCTCCAAGTGTCCTTGTGGTTCTGAAATTCTGTGAGTTCTAAGATTATTGGGTCTAAAAATACAGTTCAAAAATCTCTGTCTTGGGTCCAGAACATAATACCAAGGCTAGAGGAAGTTAAGGAATGGCTAAATAACATAATAACACCAATTAGGGAGTAATTACTAACTTGCCTCAGATGTATAATTTCTTTAACTCTTGCTTCAAATTGCATTTATTTCTTATGCTTAATAGGCAAATGTAATGAACAAGTGTTTAGTATAAATTGATATTGATGTCTTCATCAAGAGGTTTTTGAGCAGAGAAAAAGATTGAACAACATAGTCTTTATAACATGTCTCAGTTATTCAGGCTAATGAGGTGCTCTAATTTGGAGATTTGATAATAGCCATTAGGTGGCACTACCAGTGCTGCAGGCCTAATGCTAAGGAGACATCTACTAGCTTCCAGAGTCCATACCCTAAAAATGCAACAATGTTCCACTTCAGAAACATCACTTTTCTCTATTTGATAATGGCCCCTTTTAGGAAATTGGGATACTGGTACCTAGTATAATATTCAGCACATGGTCATTTAGAGTGTCTTTTCAAGACTCTCTGTTTCCATGATTAAGGGAATTCCCATATTCTGTGCTCTGACAATGTTCTGGCTGTAGGAGGATCATTAGTAAGAAAGGTTGGGTGATGGAATCAAACCACAGGTATGAGGAAAAAGTAGAAATTAAGCAAAGAATCTCTACAAGGAGAACTATAAAACACTGATGAAATAAATTGTGGTTGACACAAACAAGTGGAAAAACATCCCATGCTCATGGCTCAGAAGAATTAATATCATTAAAATGACCATACTGCCCATCTACAGATTCAGTGCTATTTCTGTTACATTACCAAAGTCATTCTTCACAGAATTAGAAAAAAATCCTGAAGTTCGTATAGAACCAAAAAGAGCCTGAATAGCCAAAGCAGTACTAAGCAAAAAGAATAAATCTGGAGGTATCACATTACCTGACTTCAAATTAGACTACAAGGCTATAGTAACCAAAACAGCATGGTACTGGTATAAAAACGGACACATAGATCAATGGAACAGAATAGAGAACCCAGAAATAAAGCCACCAATCTTTAACAAATTCAACAAAAATATATGCTAGAGAAAGGATGCTCTATTCAATAAATGGTGCTTGGAAAATTGGAGAGCCACATGCAAAAGAACAAAACTGGACCCATACCACTCTACAAAAATTAAGATGGATTAAAGACTTAAATGTGAGACCTCAAACTATAAAAATCCTAGAAGAAAACCTATGAAAAACTCATTGGCCTAGGCAAAGAGTTTGTGACTAAGTCCTCAAAAGAAAATGCAACAACAACAACAGCAACAACAAAAAAATGAATGGGACTTAATTAAACTAAAAAATTTCTACATAGCAAAATAAATAACATAGAAAACAGACAACCTACAGAATGGGAGCAAAATTTATGAACAACGCATCCAACAAAGGGCTAAGATCCGAAATCTACAAGGTATTCAAACAACTCAACAAGAAAAAAACAAGTAATCCCATTAACAAGTGGGCAAAGTACATGAATAGACACTTTTCAAAAGAAGACAAAGTGATGCTTCACAGCACTAATCCTCAAAGAAATGTAAATCAAAATCACAATGAGATACCATCTTACACTAGCCAAAATGGCTATTTTTAAAAAGTGAAAAACAACAGATGTTGGTAAGGATGAAGAGAAAAGGGAATGCTTATACACTGTTGGTAGGAGCGCAAATTAGCACAACCTCTATGGAAAACAATATGCAGATTTCTCAAAGACCTAAAAATTGACCCACACTTCAATCCAGCAATCCGCCTACTGGGTTTCTACCCAAAGGAAAATAAATTATTATATCACAAAGACATCTGTATTCATGTTTTTATCACAGCACTATTCACAATAGCAAAGTCATGGAATCCACTTAAGTGCCCATCAACAAACAATTGGTTTAAAAAAGATGGTATATATACCTAGAATACTATTCAGCTATAAAAAAATGAAACCATGCCTTTTGCAGCAACATGGATGGAGCTAAAGACCATTATCCTAACTGAAATAATTCAGAAACAGTAAAAATCTGCATGTTCTCACTTATAAGTAGGAGCTAAACAATGGGTACACATGGACATGTGGAGTAGAATAATAGACATTGGAGACTCCAATAGGCAGGAGGGTGGGAGGGGGTGAAGGATGAAATACTACCTATTGGGTATGGTGTTCATTATTCAGGTGATGTACACTAAAGCCCAGACATCATCACTATGCAGCATTTCCATGTAACATGACTGTACTTACAACCCTAAATCTCCTTATTAAAAAACAAGTAAAAATTAATTTCCAGCTGGGCGTATTTTTTCATAGTTCTCAGTTTTGGTTGCACATTAGAATCACTTGAGATGAGTAACTTTAAGAAGCCACTGATACCTGGACCCCACATCTGGAGAATTTGATCTAGTAAGTCTTGGATGGGACCAGGGTATTGGGAATATAAAAAGCTCCTTGGAGGATTCTAACATATGCAGCTAAAGATAAGAACCACTGTAGATGGAGTTTCACTCTTGTTGCCCAGGCTGGAGTGCAGTGGTGCAGCGTCGGATCACTGCATCCTTCGCCTCCCGGGTTCAAGCGATTCTCCTCCCTCAGCCTCTAGAGTAGCTGGGATTACAGGCACCCACCATCACGCCTGTCTAATTTTTTGTATTTTCAGTAGAGATGGGGTTTCACCATGTTGGCCAGGCTGGTTTTGAACTCCTGGCCTCAGTGAATCCACCTGTCTCGGCCTCCCAAAGTGCTAGGATTACAGGCATGAGCCACCATGCCCAGTCTGAGTATTCTAAGAGCATCAGCTCTCTTAGCAGCTCCCTGTTTCCGCTATCCCAGCCCCCACTCACCATGAGCCACATCCTTTTCTTGGTTTTGAGTCTGGAGTGTTCTACAGAGTGCACAACTCTTCTTTATACATTGGAACTTGTGGAGCCCCAAGGTGTCCTAATTCGTACTTAAAAAAAACAAAAAACAAACAAACAAAACCCATGTTTGCTTCGGTGGGAAAAAGAAAAAATTTATGAAGACAAAAGAAAGTGCCTGGAAAATACCTGAACCAATGATCATATTGGGCCTCATTAAGCCCTTAGGTGGGGTTTCCCCCCTCTATAATAGTGCATTCTTTTTTCACATGTGTAATTTCAAGGCCCTTAATCCGTCTTTCTTTTCTCTGTAGGCCAGTTGATTTCAGGCTTGCAAACAACAATTCCAAAAGATGCAAAATGAGTGACATGAAGCATAGTACTTTCCACTGATAAGGATGAGTTAGATACACAGAAATAGTTTAAGGTGAGTGGTGACAGCTCATCTTAAGAAAAGGATTACCTCTCTTCTGAAAAGAGAATCCATTGTATAGTCCTTGATTTGACTGATGTGAACAGTATAGAATGAAGCCCAGGCCCAGCTTGAATTTATTTATTAGCTAACTGATTAAAAGAAAACACTATGTGTTTCTATTTTTTTTTCCTGAAAAGTTGGATTGTATCTATTGTTCTTACAGAAATCTTGGTCTTGATTAGCACCATAAGAAAGCAGAAAAATAGGGTAAACATTATATCTCCATAGGTGATAAACAGTAAATTTAACCCTTGGTCTTTCTGTCCTTATATTGCAATGTGAGCTGAAAAGTATAAAATGGATCCAAAGGTTTACAGGTTCTATGACTGATAGTTTATTTTCTGAGGACCTTTTAGAACTAACTCTACTTCCGTGAATAGATTTGAGAAGCATTTAAAAACCGCTGACATCCATGCTATGTCCTTGCAAATGGGGCTTTGCCTTACCAAAGCCTATTATTGGTCAGAAGTACTGCATAGAAAAAGCAAACCTGGCATGATACTGGCATAAAACAAGGAAATTAGTATATCAAAGAGTTATCTGCACTTCCATGTTTATTGCAGCACTATTCATAATAGCCAAAATTTGGAAGCAACCTAAGTGTCCATCATCTGACGAATGGATAAAGAAAATGTAGTACATTTCCACAATGAAGTACTATTCAGCCGTTAAAAAAGAATGAGATACTGTCATTTGCAATAACCCAGGCACAGAAAGACAAACATCACATGTTCTCACTTGTCTGTGGGAGCTAAAAATTAAAACACTTGAACTCATGGAGATGGAGAGTAGAAGGATGGTACCAGAGACTGGGAAGGGTAGTTGCAGGGAAGGGGAGATGATAAATGGGTACAGAAATAAATTAGTTAGAATGAATAAGACCTAGTATTTGCTAGAACAACAGGGTGACTATAGTAAAAAATAATTTAATTGTTCATTTAAAATTAACTAAAAAAGTATAATTGGATTATTTTTAAAACAAAGGACAAATGCTTGAGCTGATGGATACCCTATTTATTCTGATATGATTATTATGCATTGCATGCCTATATCAAAATATTTTCATGTAACCCATAAATATATACACTTAGTATGTACCCACAAAAATTAAAAAAAAAATTAAAAAGGAAAAAGAAAACCTGACAAAGTTAGGTGATTGTGAAACCAACATTGGAAGAAGAGCTTACCCCAAACCTTACCAAATTTAAATATCATCGCAATCATTTTATTGACTTAAAGATATGGGAAATCTATTGGTTGGGGAAGGGTGAGGGTAGAACTAACCTTTGCTGGTTGGTCCAATGACAAGAGCAATTTCTGAGATATGATTACTTGAGGTGTGTACGGTTTGGGTAATGAGGTTAGCGAAGCCTAGTTCCTGGTGGCACCTGAGAAACTCCCTGTTCCCTATTTAACTACCTTGAGCTTTGTAGCTTCTTATCCTGCCTTGACCTTGGATTCCTACAGATCGTGGACTTAAGACATTTATAAGTGAAATGCAGCTCCGTTTCCTCCTTGAAAAATCACAAGGAGCTTGAGGAGCAAGTAGGCTTTAATGGCTGTTTCTCTGTGACCTCTGATATTACCTTCACCACTCTACACTGTCATCTGTTGAAATAATGGAGATTCCTGGTGGGATTTTGTTGAGCCTTTCTCTTGCTTTGACTCTAGATAGGGATTAAACAACATAACTTCAATTAAGGACCTTTTGGTGGCTCAATGGAGGTAGAGCAGGGATATGTCCTAGCCCCTTTCTACTTAATATGCTTCGCCTCCTGGGTTCAAGCCATTCTCCTACCTCAGCCTACCAAGTAGCTGGAACTACAGGCGCCCACCATCACGCCTGGCTAATTTTCTTTTTTTTTTTGTATTTTTAGTAGAGACGGGGTTTCACCATGTTAGCCAGGATGGTCTCCATCTCCTGACCTCATGATCCACCAGCCTCCATCTCCCAAAGTGCTGGGATTACAGGTGTGAGCCACCACGCCCGGCTGGTGCTCAGTATTTTTTGCATGAACAAGGAACATACCTCCTAATATAGACAACGTTTGTCATTAGGAAGACTAACTTAAAGTCTTAGTTGATTTTTTTAAAAAGTATAATGATACCCAGACTTATTTTAGTATGACTTTAGACTTTACCTGGGCTGACTTTTTTTTTTTTTTAACTGATTTTTATTTTTAAGCTATCCAGGTAGGATTTTAAGAATCAATAGCTAAGCTAGGAGAATATCTTTTCCCTTATACATGGAAAAGCTTCTTTCAAGCAGGTGGATGAATTTGTTATTACCTGACAAGAATCATTCTCCAAGCCATAATTTTTCAATTATGGTAATAAAAAAGTTAGTGCTCTTATCCATGTATTGAAACAGATTTCATTCATAGATAACTCCCCTTCTTTGGCATGTAGCCATGTTATTCAAGTGCTTTCTGAAGTTTTATAACTTCAGCTGCAAAAATTAATTTTCACTATCACAAAAACAGCTGTGCAGTGGCCAATGTCACTGCAATGAACTGATTGACTCTGTGCCTCAAATTCTGTTTTGGAATGATGAAGGGTAGAAATAAACAATTTTATAGTATTGGTTGACTGAGGTCCTTGACAAGTCAATCTCAAAGCAGAGATAATTGGCCTGTGTTTTCATTCAGATGAATGACAAATGTGTAAATCATGATTTTTTTCCAGCATAACATTTTTCACACATATACTCGTAAGAATAACATTTATTTCCTGAGAGACATCATACAGGCCACATTACTTTGCAGGACTCTTGTGTCCTTATCTGTAAAAGGAGAGGGTTGGACGAGACCATCGTGAGGACTGTTTTCAAAGAAGATTGAATAAAACATTTATGGACAATGGAAATATCACATAGAATGAAGGGCTTGCAGATAGATTTTGTTTGGCATTGCTTTTATTTTCACTACTCTTTCAACTGAAGTTCGAGAATCCAATCTTCAACAGAGATGAGGGATTGAGCTTTTATTTTCCATAGAATTTAGACCTATGTTATTCTTTACTTTTGTATCTTCAGTTGTTCAGAGAAAACCATCTTATCAGCAGGGCCAATAAGATCATTAATGGAAAACAGTGTTGTGCACCAGTAGATCTTTACTTCTTGATCAATAGTTATTTACTTCTGAGGGGTCATAGCTTGGTTAATATAGCTGAATAATTTTATTGATAGATAATATAACAATGAAAAATAAAGTTTAAAATAGAAGATGAATGAATATAACACTTTCTTCAGGCATGAATATTACGATTTGAAAACTGTAGTAGCTGCTAGAATGTTGAAAGGGCAGACAACAAAAGCATTGAATAATTGTCCTAGGACTATAATCAGACTTCCATTATTGACCTCTGTTAATATTCTACTGTAACTGTCTGCTAAATTGGTTCCTTGGGGCTTGAAATATACAGTGATGTTATGAGTTCCTATCGTAAATTGCCACACAGTAAAGTAGCAAGTCTCTGAAATAGTGTTGGCCCTAGTTTGATCAATACTCAATTCAAAGCAGTGCAATAGGCAACTGTTTCCATAGAAACATTGATGTCACAGAGGTTGAACAGCGGCTGTTACAACAAATCATTTCCTTTGAGCAGTTGTAATTGACTATATGTACAGTTTGCTGTCACTTGAGACCATTTACATCAAGCAAGTAACAGAACCACATTAGTTATTCCAGGAGTAAGACGGTTAGCTCTTCCTTTTGTGACCTTACAAATACCTAGGAGGATATTGCCATAGCAACCAGCAATATAGAATGAGCAATATAGCTAGCTACCTTAATGCAGTAGCCTTCTTTTGGAAGCTGCAAGGTAGTTTTAATAAAGTTTACCTAGTTGTTACATTAACACAAATCCTTTGCACCCCACAGTAATGACTTGGTTCCTCTCTTACACACATCACAAATAACATAGACATTACAGTTCCATTTGCACTTCATTTCCTCTTCCTTGCCTTTAATTTTTCCTTGGCATGTGGCTGCTAAGACAGCACATACACACATTTAGCAAAATCTTGTTTGCTGAATACAGAGATTGGCTCTGGAGAAACACTGAAGTCTGAAGAGCTTCAGACTTGAAAAGCGAGATTATAAGAGAAAGGAAACTAGCAAAAAGTTAAATTTTTACTTTGGCTAAATAATCTCTAGGTTTTAAGGACATTAAATAAAACAGAAACAAATGCAACCTTAGCTTACCTTTGTTGTGTTTCCTCAGACTAAAATCACCACCAGAATTGAGTTTCAGTGCCTACAATTCTTCATGTTATCTCACTACCTTACCATCGTTTTCCTGGGATGGCTGTGCCCCGTGATACATTTTGAAATATTACATGTTCTTCTAGGGAAATGAAGAGGGTTTTGTGTCCTTTGGTAGGTTAACAGGCAGAAAATGGTATCAATGTGTCATCAGACTCCATGCCAAAGCAAAGATCATAGGCTAATGGGAGTATTTCTAGAACAGTGAGAGTTAAATCTACCCAGACAGAATATCTAGTTTCCTGAAAATCTTGCCAGCATCTCATCTGAGCTTTAAATGACAGAAGAAATGATCAAGAGTGAGAAGCTATAATGACACTAATGTTGTGTTTATTTCCATTTGCAATGGTATCAGAGATAGAGTGAGTTTACTGGGCATGTCAGGGTCTAAACAAGCATTTGCAGCCAATCTAGAGAGATCAGGCTTTATGTGCAAGTGGGCTAGAAAGAATGAGCATTGCCTGCCTCTGCCATAACTGCAGGTATGATTAGCAGCACTGTCATCTTGGCATCCCCAGGAAAGAAAAAAATATATATGGTAATCAATGAAGAGAGGAGGTTAAAAAAAATCCTTATAGAAGGTATTTACTTGGAAAGAAATTTCCAATACAAACTCATGATGATCAGCCTATAGATTTTTGACCAGTCTGCCCTCTTCCTCAGGGTGAATCCTCAAAGGTAATAAAATTGAATTGCAATCAGCATTCTTTGATACTAGCCTGCCACAGACTGTTACTCACCTTGAACTAGAGAGCAACTGTTTATAAGATAGTTTAGAGACACAAATCCAGTAAATTACTCTGTTTGGCCTTAAAAGAATGTTTGACTTCAAGCATAGAAATGATGATAAATCTTACAGGGGTAATTTATAAGACAACATAGTGAATGGTGATCCTGTAGTTGCAATGGGTAAAGAAAGAAGGTTTGAAAGGAAAAGGTATTCCCCACTCCTGATGCCCTGCCAGGGGCAGTGAACTTTTCCATTGCCCTGGATACAGGAAATTTGGTAATGGCACTTGGATGTCCTAAGAGAGAAGGGAAACAGCTGTCCTTTGCACGTTTGCTCTTTCCTGGAGCAATTTTTTTTTTTTCACAGCTGATCATCTTTCCTCTGACAACATGGTTTGGCTGGTGGAGAAGGAGAAGGAATTAGCCATTACTGGGTACCCAGAGGGGTCTGTCAACGGTCAGTCAACAACTAGCAGCCTTTCACAAATACATCCAAGACAGAACAACTGGCTGGAGTGTGTATGTGTGTGTGTGTGTGAGAGAGAGAGGGAGGGGTAATATGAGGTACTCTTCATCTTTGCGGGAGGTTGTAAGTCCTAATCATATATGAAAACATTTGGTTTTTATACATGATATATATGAAATTTCATTGATTAACATATTATATTAGAGTAATGCATCTTAATTTTTATTAATAAGTTCAAATACTCTAGCAGATAGAAAAATAATATAGTAAAATAAAATAAATCAGGAGAATTGAGTTATAATTTTGGCATCTCCCTTTACTGGTTTCATATCTGCGTTTCATTGACTTCATGTGAAAATCAGTGGTATCTTCCCCAGCCTCTTGCAGATAAAGCCTTCATGATTTGTACATGATAGATGGTCAAGAGGTTCAGATATTTCAGTAAGACCCCTACACTGAAGTTATAGACTAAAAATTCTATTAAATGTATTATTTTTGAGCATAGGGGAATGCTATTGTACCCCAAATTCATTGCTTCTTTTTTCCCATTTCGTATCTCAATAGTTTAAAAATATTTATATAAAGGAATACAATATTTTAAAAGTGTTTTCTTTGAGCACATGAGGCTAGTTTCTTCATAGGTGATTTAATTTTTGATTTCTGAAACTCATAGGAATACCAAGCCTAACACTGCCAAAATAAATTTGTTGTTCTGTCTATATCCAAAGATTATGTCATTTGAATTTGATTAACTAACTCTAATGAGATACTATCTAATGAGATACTAGTGTTCTTGTCAAGATTAAGTGGAATAGAGCTTCTAAAAGTATACAATTTTTGTTCAGTAAAGTATTTGAGCATAAATATTTCTTCAGTGATTATGGATTTTTATTTCAGGTTATTATCCCAAATATCAGTTCTTATTGTTTTGTGTGTTTGGAAAAGATATGGAGTGGAGTAGAATCAGTATAAATCTTACATTTCTTTGTTGAGGAAAGTTCTGAAATTTTTTTGGCAATTTTTCTTTCTGTTTTACAAGTAGAGGACAGATGAATAAAATCAATTTAAAGAGTCCACGTAGCTGGGTTTATGCTGGTCAATATGTTGCTATCATTATTATCAGCAGGCACATAGCATTCATCCATCTAAGACAGTGTGCAGTGCCTTAACTGTGGCATAATGGTGGTGGTAAGGCAGGAGGGACATTGATGAGTAATCTTAATTATTTTCTATACAACATTGATGGACTTTCTCTGAGTTTGGCAACTTCAATATCTGTGGCTCCATGGGACTAGTTTTAGCCAATTAGTCTTTGGACTCTTGTTGCTGTTGGGTCCTGCCTCCTCCCTGGCACATCATAACCACCCTGCCAGCTGATGCTTGTCCTGTCACCTGCTCATGCTTGGAGAGAAGTAAGGCCAGTGCTCTGATGTCTCCTAGTTGCTGGCCCCATTGCCATTCTCAGCCTGCATCTTCCTTTAGCCTCTGGCACTATAGCCCATCCCTTTTTCTTAAAAACTTTCTCCCCACCTCGGCTTCACTGAGATTTCTGTTGGTTCTTCCTCTTACTCTCTGACTCCTCCGCTCCCTCCATTTTCCATTAGATCTCCTCTTACCCTGAAATCAGTCTTTGGCCGTATTCCACTCTATACTCTTTTCCTGGGAGATCACATCTATTCCCATAGGTTCCATTTCCAGGCAGTGACTCCTAATCCTATATCCCATTCTGTCAGTTCCTTGTGTGTTGGATTCTGAGACATCTGAATAAAGTCAACAAAGGAGGCAATCTAAGGTGGAAGGCCACTGTGAGAGACTTAATCAGGACTTTTGGAGACTATGCTTGGCGTAGGGTGGATGTCTATGTAGGAGACTACTTAAGCACAGTAATGGAGCTTATAGGGGCTGGCCAGGGCCTGTAGCAGCTTAGAAGTCTCTGAATCGTTAGCAGTTATCGCTATCATTATTACTACCATTAGTACTACTACTACTATTACTAGCAATGCTTATAGAAATGTAAATACCCTTTAAAGTAGTAACATTTAAAATTATTTACAATTAATCCCTTAAAGAGGATGATTTCACCACTTTCTATTCATAAGTACATGTCTGGCCAACAGGTATATTAAAAAAAATCCAACTTCATTAATCATCAGAGAAATGCACATTAAAACCACAATGAGACATCACTTCACGTGTGTTGGAGTAGTTATTATCAAAAAGATAAAGTGATAGTGAGGATGTGGAGAATCCTTCCATACTGTTGGTGGGAATATAATTAGTACAGCCATTATGAAATACAGTATAGAGGTTCCTCAAATAGTTAAAAATAGAACTGTCATATGACTTAGCAATCCCACTTCTGAATATATATCCAAAGGAAATGAAATCAGCATTTCAAAGAGATTCTGTACTCCCATGTGCATGGCAGCACTATTCACTATAGTCTAGGTACAGAATCAGCCTGAATGTTCACTGACAGATGAATGGGTAAAGAAAATGTGGTTTATATACACTATGGAGTATGATTTAGCTTTAAAAATGGAGGGAGTTCTGTCATTTGCAACAGGTATAAACCTGGAGGACATTATGTTAAGTGAAATAAGCCAGGTACAGAAAGACAACCCAGGCACAGGAACACAAATACTGCATGTTCTCAGTTATATATGGAATCAAAAAAAGTCAAACTCATGGAAGCAAAGAGTGGAATATTGGTTACCAAAGGCTGGCGTGGGATGGAGAGTAGACTGGGAAGATGTTTGTCAAAGGATACGAAATTTCAATTAGAAGAAATTTATTCAAGAGACCTATTGTACAACACAGAGACTCTGAAGTTAATAATAAGGTATGGTGTACTTGAAAATTGCTAAATAAATGTCTGGAGATGATACCCGAAAGTGCAGAAGGTGGTCCCAGGGAGTGACCAGGAAGGCTCACAGAGAGGTTAAGTCAGTTGCTTGAGGTTGCACTGGTGATGAGTGTTGGGACCAGGATTCAAATTCCAGCAGTCTGACTTCAGAGCTGAAGCACCTCACCACCATGCTAAACTCCATTTTTGCTCTGGGAAAGATGATTAACCTTTATGTCCAATTCCTTTGTTTTTAAAGGGCTATAACAGTACTTCCTGCCTCCCCAGTGCAGAGAAATGTTCTGAGATTAATGGCAGTGTGTGTGTCTCTTTCAGCCTCTGTGTGCCTCTCCCTTTACGCACCAAGTTCCCTTTGAAGTCAATAAAAGGCCTATGTGTGTATGAAGGGAAGCAGAGGCCTTGGCAGGTGAGGGAATTGTGTAGATGTTGCGAGAACCATATATAAATCACTTTTATTTTCTTGGAAAATGATCCATATAAACATCAAGTAGCGTGAAATGCTTTGTATTGTGTGTTTGCGGATAACACTCCCCCATATGTGGATTCTCCTTTGGAAGTCACAATCCATGGAAAGTGCCCTTAAGGAATAATTTTGTTTCTAGTGTTTGCTTCTCAGGTAACTCACAAGCTTCTTAAGGCAGAAACCAGTTCCGAGTCATCTTCACTTTAAAGTTTCCTAATCTTTCCCTCCCCAGTCCCCTCTTGCATCTGGTTTGGTAGTTGGTACATAGTAGGTGCTCAATAAAGCTGGGAGAATTTGATTTTGTGTAGCAATTTCTCTGTTAGCTTGATTCCTAATGAGGAAGGCTACCTAGAAGGGCAGGAACTTTTTTGGAAGCATTTTGAAAGCAATTTAAAACACTAATTATAAGAGAAGGAGAGTTTGAGGAATAGAAGCTAGTTGTCAGGAAGTGTTTTTTGACTGAGAGAAACGTGAAAATCCAGACATTGTATTTCAAGGGCAAGGCTGCATCTTCCTTGACAGATTTTGAATATTAGGATATTTGGGGTGAGTTAGACCTAGTTCTACCCATAAGGAGGGGAGCTGAGAGAGCAAGAGGTGGTCCCCCTTCTGGGCTCAGATTTCATGGCTGGAGTATGGAAATAGCAAGGAGAATAATTTACTGTGGATGGAGTGCAAAAGCGAACATATTGGCACATTTTTAACATGGATCTGGCAGACGCAGTCTCTGCCACAGGAAATTGTCACTACTAAAGTCGTTAGCCCACTTAAACTTTCTTAGACAGAATAATAATACCTCCTACGGGTTTCCACAACAGGGAACATCTGTTTTTCAGATGTTAACCTATCCAACATGTCCACCCATTGTAAACAGTAGTTGAATTAGGCCAACTTTCTGAGTGCTGTTGTTTTATACTCACTTTAACATTTATCAAGTCAAGGGATGTAAAAATCTACTTAGAAGCCAGTAACTACTTTCTCTCAGGAATTGAAACTGAATATCCAGGAAAATTTCTTCCTTGGTATTTATCATTCTTGGAGCTAATTAATTTTATAACCATAGTAATTTCACTTCGTAACAACAGGGAGGATCAGGAACTTTTAGTTTCCTTTCCCAATCAATTGATTAGTAAGTTAATCTATGTATTTTGTACCTATTCTGTAGAAGTCATCACACTAATTTAAGGGTAGGGTATGCTTCAGGAATATAGAACAGGTCAACATTATAATATTTATTAATACAATAAAGGAAAAACCAGATACATCTTCTCATAAGGCAGGAAAGCATTTGATAAAAATCAACATTCAACCAGTAAAACCTTTTAGTTAAATGAGATTATAATGATATACTTTAAAATAATAAAAGGCCGGGTGCGGTGGCTCAAGCCTGTAATCCCAGCACTTTGGGAGGCCGAGACGGGCAGATCACGAGGTCAGGAGATCGAGACCATCCTGGCTAACACGGTGAAACCCCGTCTCTACTAAAAAATACAAAAAAACTAGCCGGGCGAGGTGGCAGGCACCTGTAGTCCCAGCTACTCGGGAGGCTGAGGCAGGAGTAAACCCGGGAGGCGGAGCTTGCAGTGAGCTGAGATCCGGCCACTGCACTCCAGCCTGGGCGACAGAGCGAGACTCTGTCTCAAAACAAAAACAAAAACAAAAACAAAACAACAACAACAACAACAAACAAATAAAATAATAAAAATGTATCTGAAGACAACAGCTAGAGAAATTTGCATGAAAAGAATAAGCAAGGCAAGGATGTCTACTTTTACCATTATTCAGTGTTGTTTGGCAGTCTTCAACAATGCAATCAGACAAGAAAAGGAAGCAAGAGGTGTAAGTATTGGAAATAAAGTAAAAACATTTTTATTTTCATATAAGAATCAAATGAAGAACTAATAGAATCATTAAGAGAGCCAGAAAAGTGGCCGGGTGCGGTGGCTCACACCTGTAATCCCAGCATTTTGGGAGGCTGAGGTGGATGGATCATGAGGCCAAGAGATTGAGACCATCCCAGCCAACATGGTGAAACCCCGTCTCTACTAAAAATACAAAAATTAGCTGGGTGTGTTGGCACATGCCTGTAGTCCCAGCTACTCGGGAGTCTGAGGCAGGAGAATCACTTGAACCTGGGAGGCGGAGGTTGCAGTGAGCCGAGATCACGCCACTGCACTACAGTCTGGCAACAGAGCAAGACTCCGTCTCAAAAAGCAAACAAACAAAAGATAGCCAGAAAAGTGGTCAGTTATAAATATGCAAACAAAGCAATAGTCTTTTTAATTGATCCTTTTGTACTTTTAACTGAAAGTTTCTGATTGAACAGGATGAGGAATTTCATTAGTAATAACAACAAAGTAGAAAATTGGTAGAAATAAACAAAAAGAAAAGTACAAGACCCTAATTAAAAGAATATATATATATCTATTATATATAATAGATATATAATTTAACTGTTAGAAATAAAACAAACAAACAAAAGATAGCCAGAAAAGTGGTCGGTTATAAATATGCAAACAAAGCAATAGTCTTTTTAATTGACCCTTTTGTACTTTTAACTGAAAGTTTCTGATTGAACAGGATGAGGAATTTCATTAGTAATAACAACAAAATAGAAGATTGGTAGAAATAAACAACAAGAAAAGTACAAGACCCAAATTAAAAGAATATATATATCTATTATATATATCATATAATATATAATATATTATATATCATATATAAAATATATATGATATATATAATAGATATAGATAATTTAACTGTTAGAAATAAAAGAAGACTTGAATAAATGGAGATAGAATTACAGGCATATAGGTATAGATATAGATTACAGGCAAATAGGTATAGATATAAAATACAATGTTCTTGGATGGCAGAATTCAATATTGTGAGGAGGCAAAAATTTAATGCAAATGCAATCAAAGTTCTAAAGGGAATTTTTTGAAATCTGACAAAAATTATATAATTCATTTGGAATAATAATAAACAAAAATAGCTCAGAAACAATTTAAAAGAGTAGTGGGTAAGGTGCACTAAAAGAGATAAAAGTGTATTTTATTTTATTTTTTATATGTTTTTTAAATTATACTTTAAGTTCTAGGGTCCATGTGCTCAACATGCAGGTTTGTTACATATGTATACATGTGCCATGTTGGTGTGCTGCACCCATTAACTTGTCATTTACATTAGGTATATCTCCTAATGCTATCCCTCCCCCTTCCCCTGACCCCACAACAGGCCCTGGTGTGTGATGTTCCCTGCCCTGTGTCCAAGTGATCTCATTGTTCAATTCCCACCTATGAGTGAGAACATGTGGTGTATGGTTTTTTGTCCTTGTGATAGTTTGCCCAGATAATGGTTTCTAGCTTCATCCATGTCCCTACAAAGGACATGAATTGATCCTTTTTTATGACTGCATAGTATTCCATGGTGTATGTGGGCCACATTTTCTTAATCCAGTCTATCATTGATGGACATTTGGGTTGGTTCCAAGTCTTTGCTACTGTGAATAGTGCTGCAATAAACATATGTGTGCATGTATCTTTATGGCAGCATGATTTATAATCCTTTTGGTATATTCCCAGTAATAGGATGGCTGGGTCAAATGGTATTTCTAGTTCTAGATCCTTGAGGAATCACCGCGCTGTCTTCCACAGTGGTTGAACTAGTTTACGCTCCCACCAACAGTGTAAAAGTGTTCCTATTTCTCCACATCCTCTCCAGCACCTGTTGCTTCCTGACTTTTTAACGATTGCCATTCTAACTGGTGTGAGATGGTATCTAATTGTGGTTTTGATTTGCATTTCTCTGATGGCCAGTGATGATGAGCATTTTTTCATGTGTCTGTTGGCTGCATAAATGTCTTCTTTTGAGAAGTGTCTATTTATATCCTTTGACCACTTTTTGATGCGGTTGTTTGATTTTTTTCTTGTAAGTTTGTTTAAGTTCTTTGTAGATTCTGGATATTAGCCGTTTGTCAGATGGGTAGATTGTAAAAATTTTCTCCCATTTTGTAGGTTGCCTGTTCACTCTGATGGTAGTTTCTTTTGCTGTGCAGAAGCTCTTTAGTTAAATTAGATCCAATTTGTTAATTTTGGCTTCTGTTGCCATTGCTTTTAGTGTTTTAGTCATGAAGTCCTTGCCCATGCCTATAGCCTGAATGGTATTCCGTAGGTTTTCTTCTAGGATTTTTATGGTTTTAGGTCTAATATTTAAGTCTTTAATCCATCTTGAATTAATTTTTGTATAAAGTGTAAGGAAGGGGTCCAGTTTCAGCTTTCTACATATGGCTAGCCAGTTCTCCCAGCACCATTTATTAAATAGGGAATCCTTTCCCCATTTCTTGTTTTTGTCAGGTTTGTCCAAGATCAGATGGTTGTACCTGTGTGGTATTATTTCCAAGGGCTCTATTCTTTTCCATTGGTCTATATCTCTGTTTTGGTACCAGTACCATGCTGTTTTGGTTATTGTAGCCTTGTAGTATAATTTGAAGTCAGGTAGTGTGATGCCTCCAGCTTTGTTCTTTTGGTTTAGGATTGTCTTGGCAATGCGGGCTCTTTTTTGGCTCCATATGAACTTTAAAGTAGTTTCTTCCAATTCTGTGAAGAAACTCATTGGTAGCTTGATGTGGATGGCATTGAATTATAGATTACCTTGGGTGGTATGGCCATTTTCACAATATTAATTCTTCCTATCCATGAGCATGCAATATTCTTCCATTTGTTTGTGTCTTCTTTTATTTCGTTGAGCAGTGGTTTGTAGTTTTCCTCAAAGAGGTCCTTCACATCCCTTGTAAGCTGGATTCCTAAGTATTTTATTCTCTTTGAAGCAATTGTGAATGGGAGTTCACTCATGATTTGGCTCTCTGTTTGTCTGTTATTGGTATATAGGAATGCTTGTGATTTTTGCACATTGATTTTGTATCCTGAGACTTTGTTGAAGTTGCTTATCAGCTTAAGGAGATTTTGGGCTGAGACGATGGGGTTTTCTAAATATACAATCATGTCATCTGCAAACAGGGATAATTTGACTTCCTCTTTTCCTAACTGTCTTGCCTGATTGCCCTAGCCAGAACTTCCAACACTATGTTGAATAGGAGTGGTGAGAGAGGGCATCCCTGTCTTGTGCCAGTTTTCAAAGGAAGGCTTCCAGTTTTTGCCCATTCAGTATGATATTGACTGTGGGTTTGTCATAAATAGCTCTTATTATTTTGAGATATGTCCCATCAATACCTAGTTTTTTGAGAGTTTTTAGCATGAAGGGCTGTTGAATTTTGTTAAAGGTCTTTTCTGCATCTATTGAGATAATCATGTGGTTTTTGTCGTTGGTTCTGTTTATATGATGGATTACATTTATTGATTTGTGTATGTTAAGCCAGTCTTGCATCCCAGGGATGAAGCCAACTTGATCATGGTGGATAAGCTTTTTGATGTTCTGCTGGATTCAGTTTGCCAGTATTTTATTTAGGATATTTGCATCGATGTTCATCAGGGATATTGGTCTAAAATTCTCTTTTTTTGTTGTGTCTCTGCCAGGCTTTGGTATCAGAATGATATTGGCCTCATAAAATGAATTAGGGAGGATTCCCTCTTTTTCTATTGATTGGAATAGTTTCAGAAGGAATGGTACCAGCTCCTCTTTGTACCTCTGGTAGAATTCGGCTGTGAATCTGTCTCGTCTTGGACTTTTTTTGGTTGGTAGGCTATTAATCATTGCCTTAATTTCAGAATCTGTTATTGGTCTATTCAGGGATTCGACTTCTTCCTGGTTTAGTCTTGGTGGGGTGTATGTGTCCAGGAATTTATCCATTTCTTCTAGATTTTCTAGTTTATTTGCGTAGAGGTGTTTCTAGTATTCTCTGATGGTAGTTTGTATTTCTGTGGGATCGGTGGTGATATCCTGTTTATCATTTTTTATTGCATCTATTTGATTCTTCTCTTTTCTTCTTTACTAGTCTTGCTAGCGGTCTATCAATTTTGTTGATCTTTTCAAAAAACCAGCTCCTGGATTCATTGATTTTTTTTGAAGGGTTTTTTGTGTCTCTATCTCCTTCAGTTCTGCTCTGATCTTAGTTATTTCTTGCCTTCTGCTAGCTTTTGAATGTGTTTGCTCTTGCTTCTCTAGTTCTTTTAGCTGTAATGTTAGGGTGGTCAATTTTAGATAGTTCCTGCTTTCTCTTGTGGGCATTTAGTGTTATAAATTTCCCGCTACACACTGCTTTAAATGTGTCCCAGAGATTCTGGTGTGTTGTATCTTTGTTCTCATTGGTTTCAAAGAGCATCTTTATTTCTGCCTTCATTTTGTTATGTACCCAGTAGTCATTCAGGAGCAGGTTGTTCAGTTTCCATGTAGTTGAGTGGGTTTGAGTGAGTTTCTTAATCCTGAGTTCTAGTTTGATTGCACTGTGGTCTGAGACATAGCTTGTTATAATTTCTGTTCTTTTACATTTGCTGAGGAGTACTTTACTTCCAACGATGTGGTCAATTTTGGAATAAGTGTGATATGGTGCTGAGAAGAATGTATATTCTGTTGATTTGGGGTGGAGAGTTCTGTAGATGTCTATTAGGTCTGCTTGGTGCAGAGCTGAGTTCAATTTCTGGATATCTTTTTTAACTTTCTGTCTCATTGATCTGCCTAATGTTGACAGTGGGGTGTAAAAGTCTCCCATTATTATTGTGTGGGAGTCTAAGTCTCTTTGTAGGTCTCTAAGGACTTGCTTTATGAATCTGGGTGCTCCTGTATTGGGTACATATATATTTAGGATAGTTAGCTCTTCTTGTTGAATTGATCCCTTTACCATTATGTTATGGTCTTCATCTCTTTTGATCTTTGTTGGTTTAAAGTCTGTTTTATCAGAGAGTAGGATTGAATCCCCTGCTTTTTATTTGTTTTCCATTTGCTTGGTAGATCTTCCTCCATGCCTTTATTTTGAGCCTATGTGTCCCTGCACGTGAGATGGGTCTCCTGAATACAGTACACTGATGGGTCTTGACTTTTTATCCAATTTTCTAGTCTGTGTCTTTTAATTGGAGCATTTAACCCATTTACATTTAAGGCTAATATTGTTATGTGTGAATTTGATCCTGTCATTATGATGTTAGCTGGTTATTTTGCCTGTTAGTTGATGCAGTTTCTTCCTAGCATCAATGGTCTTTACAATTTGGCATGTTTTTGCAGTGGCTGGTACCGGTTGTTCCTTTCCATGTTTAGTGCTTCCTTCAGGAGCTCTTGTAAGGCAGGCCTGGTGGTGACAAAATCTCTCAGCATTTGTTTGTCTGTAAAGGATTTTATTTCTCCTTCACTTATGAAACTTAGTTTGGCTGGATATGAAATTCTGGGTTGAAAATTCCTTTCTTTAAGAATGTTAAATATTGGACCCCACTCTCTTCTGGCTTGTAGAGTTTCTGCTGAGAGATCCGCTGTTAGTCTGATGGGCTTCCCTTTGAGTGCAACCCGACCTTTCTCTCTGGCTGCCCTTAACATTTTTTCCTTCATTTCAACTTTGGTGAATCTGATAATTCTGTGTCTTGGAGTTGCTCTTCTCGAGGAGTATCTTTGTGGCATTCTTTGTATTTCCTGAATTTGAATGTTGGCCTGCCTTGCTAGGTTGGGATACTATCCTGAAGAGTGTTTTCCAACTTGGTTCCATTCTCCCCCTCACTTTCAGGCACACCAATCAGATGAAGATTTGGTCTTTTCACATAATCCCATATTTCTTGGAGGCTGTGTTCATTTCTTTTTACTCCTTTTTCTCTAAACTTATCTTCTCGCTTCATTTCATTCATTTGATCTTCAGTCACTGACACCCTTTCTTCCAGTTGATCCAATTGGCTACTGAAGCTTCTGCATGCATCACGTTGTTCTTGTGCCATGGTTTTCAGCTCCATCAGGTCATTTAAGGACTTCTCTACACTGCTTATTCTAGTTGGCCATTTGTCTAATCTTTTTTCAAGGTTTTTAGCTTCTTTGCGATGGGTTCGAACATCCTCCTTTAGCTCAGAGAAGTTTATTACCAGTCATCTGAAGCCTTCTTCTCTCAACTTGTCAAAGTCATTCTCTGTCCCGCTTTGTTCTGTTGCTGGTGAGGAGCTGTGTTCCTTTGGAGGAGAAGAGGCACTCTGATTTTTAGAATTTTCAACTTTTCTGCTCTGATTTCTCCCCATCTTTGTGGTTTTATCTACCTTTGGTCATTGATGATGGTGACGTACAGGTGGGGTTTTGGTGTGGATGTCTGTTCTGTTTGTTAGTTTTCCTTCTAACAGTCAGGACCCTCAGCGGCAGGTCTGTTGGAGTTTGCTGGAGGTCCACTCCAGACCCTATTTGCCTGGGTGTCACCAGTGGAGGCTGCAGAACAGCAAACATTGCAGAACAGCAGATGTTGTTGTCTGATCCTTCCTCTGGAAACTGTGTCTCAGAGGGGCATCCGGCTGTATGAGGTGTCAGTTGTCCCCTACTGGGAGGTGTCTCCCAGTTAGGCTACTTGTGGGTCAGGGACCCACCTGAGGAGGCAGTCTGTCCATTCTCAGATCTCAAACTCCATGCTGGGAGAACCACTACTCTCTTCAAAGCTGTCAGACAGGGACATTTAAGTCTGCAGAAGTTTCTGCTGCCTTTTGTTCAGCAATGCCCTGCCCCCAGAGGTGGAGTCTACAGAGGCAGGCAGGACTAGTTGAGCTGCAGTGGGCTCCACCCAGTTCGAGCTTTCTGGCGGCTTTGTTTACCTACTCAAGCCTCAGCAATGGCGGATGCCCCTCCCTCAGCCTTGCTGCCACCTTGCAGTTCAATCTCAGATGCAGACTGCTGTGTTAGCAGTGAGGGAGGCTCCGTGGGCATGGGACCCTCTGAGTGAGGTGTGGGATATAATCTCCTGGTGTGCCATTTGCTAAGGCCATTGGAAAAGCACAGTATTAGGGTGGGAGTGTCCCGATTTTCCAGGTACCGTCTTTCACAGCTTCCCTTTACTAGGAAAGGGAATTCCCCATCCCCTTGTGCTTCCCAGGTGGGGCGATGCCCTGCCCTGCTCTGTGGACTGCACCCACTGTCTGCCAAGCCCCAGTGAGGTGAACCCAGTACCTCAGTTGGAAATGCAGAAATCACCGGTCTTCTGCATCACTCATGCTGGGAGCTGCAGACTGGAGCTGTTCCTATTCGGCCATTTTGGAACCTAATCTAAATGTATTTTAAAGAGTCACTAATTAGAACAGGGTAATACTGGCCATAACAGTAGCAATCAATCAATGGGCCAGAATAGATGTCCACAGAATGGATCTAAGTATTCATTAGAATTTAATATATCATAAAGGTAAAGTATAAGGATGATTTGTTCAAATAAAAGACATTATGATAACAGACTAATATTTTGGGGTAAAAGTTTAGATCCTTACTTCACACTTTACATGGAAATAAATTTCAGATAAATTAACAATTTTGATATGAAAAAATACTACTATTAAAATGCTGGAAGAAAATATGAATATTTTAATAATATTCTAACAGGAGGAGACCTTTCTAATACAATACCAAATGCCAAAACAACAAAATTTTGGTGAAATACATAAAAATTGGAAACTTTAATGTGTACATATGCATATATATATATATGTACTTAAGGTTACCAATGCTCCATGAGTATGCTTGTACCATTCATGCAAGAACTTACAGGCTCATATGCTTGTATCATACCAGAACTGATGGGGAATTTTTCAAGCTAGTTGTTAAACAGTCATCATTAAAAATTATGTAAACTTTCAATTAAATAAACTGCATTAAGAACAAAGGCAATAAATACATAAAACAACCTATCTCTTCCTCAGTATTTTACTATATTTTGCTGTTACCTATCTCTTGAATTTATTTATATGTATTATATCTATATGGTGGAAATATCAGATTGCAGGGAGGAGGACAAGTGGAATCTGAGACTAATGCCACCAACACCTTCCATGTCTATTCCTTGTTATGCTCTACCCCTTTCTGCTTGTTAATATCTTCCTCTTCTCCTGCAGACCAGTTTCTTTATATGGTTGGGACATGGTACCCAGTAACTATTAGACTCCCATCTTTGATTTCACTGCCAGACAGACACACAAGCTCTAAGACATGCTTTCTTTTTTTTTTCTTTTTTTTTTCTTTTTTTCTTTTTTTTCCCCTGTAGGTGATTTTTAAAATTATTATTATATTTTAAGTTCTAGGGTACATGTGCACAACATGCAGGTTTGTTACATATGTATACATGTGCCATGTTGGTTTGCTGTACCCATCAATTCGTCATTTATGTTAGGAATTTCTCCTAATGCTATCCCTCCCCCACCCCCCCACCTCCCGACAGGCCCTGGTGTGTGATATTCCCCATCCTGTGTCCATGTGTTCTCATTGTTCAATTCCCACCTTTGAGTGAGAACATGCAGTGTTTGGTTTTCTGTCCTTGTGATAGTTTGCTTGGAATGATGGTTTCCAGCTTCATCCATGTCCCTGCAAAGGACATGAACCCATCCTTTATTATGACTGCATAGTATTCCATGGTGTATATGGGCCACATTTTCTTAACCCAGTCTATCATTGATGGACATTTAGGTTGGTTCTAAGTCTTTGCTATTGTGAATAGTGCCACAACAAACATATGTGTGCATGTGTCTTTATAGTAGCATGATTTATAATCCTTTGGGTATATACCTAGTAATGGGATCACTGGGTCAAATCGTATTTCTAGTTCTAGATCCTTAAGGAATCGCCACACTGTCTTCCACAATGGTTGAACTAATTTACACTTCCACCAAAAGTGTAAAAGCGTTCCTATTTCTCCACATCGTCTCCAGCATCTATTGTTTCCTGACTTTTTAATGATCACCATTCTAACTGGTGTGAGATGGTATCTCCTTGTGGTTTTGATTTGCATTTCTCTGATGACCAGTGATGATGAGCATTTTTTCATATGTAAGACATGCTTCTTATCTAAAAATAAAAATAGAAAGCACCCTGATTGCCCTGTTTGGGTCAAGTGCTAGACCAGTCATAACAGCCAGAGGGATTTGCTGGACAATTGGCCAATATTGGTTCAGTGGCTGACCCTACACCTACTTTAAGTGGAAGGTAAGAGCTCTTAGAATATGGGCACTGCTTTTTTGAAACACATAGTAGAAAGAGTGTTTCCTAGAGAAGCATTTTGTTCTGGGCAGACCAAAGAATGGATTTCCATGACACTGAGCTTCTGCCCTAAGTTTTACCCAGGTTTTGGAAGGATCGTCTTCAAATTACAGAAGCTTGTGAATGACAAGAAATTGGATCACGCTTAAGCCCAAAGTCTACATTATTTAAAAAATGAATCAGGAGATCATGGATTACACAGATGTTTATCTTGTAAACTGATACTCCTCTGCCATTATTAATTGAATTCATAACTTCTGAAATCCCTCTTTTTTTTTTTTTTTTTTTTTTAGAGTCAAGGTCTTGCCTTGTCACCAGGTTGGAGTGTAGTGGTGTGATCATAGCTCATTGCAACCTCAACTCCTGGGCCCAAGAAATGCTCCTGCTTTAGCCACTTGAGTAGTCAGGACTACAGGTGCCCACCACCACCTGTGGTAAATTTTTAAATTAATTTGTTTTCTTTTTTTGTAGAGACAGGATCTCACTCTTTTGTCCAGGCTGGTCATGAACTCCTGGCTCCAAGCAATCCTCCCACCTCAGCCTCCCAAAGTGCTGGGATTATAAGCATGTGAAATCCTTTTATTATTTTGCTAATATATTAATCTTATATTTCGGAAACCATGAAGAAAAAAACTATCACCATTGTTCCATTTGGTCTTCAAAGAAACCTATCATAGACTTGAATTTAGTGAACATTTATTCAGCACTTACTATTTACCTTAGTATCATTTCCCCTACCATGCCCACACGCAAAATAACAAGTAATCTCTTCCCTCAAAGCCCACACTACTGGAAGACTGGCTGTGTGTTATGTTAGGCCTGTTTCAGGGCTGACATCTGTTGCTGGCCAAGCCAAAGAGAGAGAGAGAAACAGCCCACTTATTTGAGAATCTCCATGAATATGAGTCTCATGAGTTCTCAAAACTGCTCCCCTGTTTCCAGTGAAGAATCATGAATCCAGGCTTGAATTTAAGGCCTGGCACATAGACTGTGGACCCAAATGAAGCCTTATGGTGCTGAAGGAAAACTAGGCAGTGGGCCTAAAAGGAGATTAACATCTTTATGCCACTTTTCTAGCTTTGTGCTGTGGTGATTTTATAATCTGTAATGTTTAACAGAGGAGCAATTATTGCTTTCTTCTGTCTTTATTTATGTTCTGTTTAGAAATGAAAGTCTCTATACAAGGAAGCATTCTAAGGTTCTCTTAACACTGACAAAATGACCATTCACTTTAAGTTATAGCCAGATGTTTGTAGGACAAAGTTATGACCAGTGATTGGGGATTATGGAGATTCAAGAGCATCTTGAATAATGGCATTTATTATACTTCATCTGCATGTGTTGATTTTGGGAAGAAATGGTCTAAAAGTATCTGCTGACTTGAGTATTTTATCCAGCTATGAAAAGAGTTAAAGGAGTGTGTGTGTGTGTGTGTGTTGTGTGTTGGGGCAGGGGGTTGGGAGATACTCAACATGGAGAAATTCCACCTTTATGATCATGGAGGAAGTTTCAGAAGCCTGGCAATTTTGGTAAGCCCATGCCAGGCTGACACACTCAAGCCAGTTTTCAAGAGCCACTGTAGCAAGGCAGGATTTGGGCCTCTTTCTCTGTCTTTGAAAACAGAGACTGCTCCAGGCCAGAGATGTCAGTGTATATAGTTAACTGTTATGGATCTTACAATAAAAATTTGTTGAAGGTCATTAAACACTCATCTCTGTATGTTTATTACTTTAGTCTTTTATTTGTTGGTAGACATGGATCGTTTGATGTCAATTACCACCACACTTGGCATTTTATGCAATAAAGGTCCTTATGGTTCTTGATGGGTAAATAAACAAGCTAGTGAAAAGCTACAGGGATAGTGGTTCTTGCGTTTCTGCTCACTTAACAGCCTGAAGCGAGGGGAGAAGGGCTTCTTTGCAGTTACATCTTCTGTGAACGATGCCTTGGGCCTGAATCCATAGCCCTGACCTGCTCCTCTCTGCTCACCCAACATGCTTTCCCCCTCAAATGTTGCAATGACCTTGGCAGCTCTCAGTGAATTGGGGCTGCACATTCCCTTTCTTTTTTTTTTTTTTTTAAAGTCATCACAAAGAGCTTATTTATATGGAATGCTAATTTCTTTTGCACTATAGGAAGAGATAAATTTATCCTCTTGTTCAAAGTACAATTTTTTAAACTTATTTAGGTTTGAGGTTCTTTCTCCCTCCCTCCCTTCCTCCTTTCCTTCCTCCCTCCCTTCCTTCCTTTCTTTCTTGGTGTTAAATTCAGAGTGAGCCTCCTTGTGTCAGTTCCATTTGAGGATATTTTTGTTTTGTATCTCCCTAACTACACAAACGATTAGACATTTTCCCATATTCCCACAATGGTGAGTTAGTCTAAAATAGAATATTAGTTATTCTCTTGGAGTGTTTATCTTGTGCCTATCTTTGTGCTAAATGTTCTATCTCCATAATCTGATAGCCTCATGATAACTCTGTAGGGTAGATACTGATATACTAATATAATCTCCATTTTAAAGATGAGAAAACTGGGGTTATCACTGCTTAAGGTCACACAACTAGTAAGAAGCAGAACTGGGATTCCAAAGCAAATTGGTCAAACTTGGCAGGTATACCCTTGACCACTTTTCTCAACAGCCCAAGCTTTGTTACTTGTGTGCTTGATGCATCAATTGTTCTGAAAACAATATTGAAATGTACATGATACTCAGATTTTTTCAAATTATAATACAATATGCTTAACTCTACATGATAACTATATAATTTATCCTTGATTTAATGTTTTATAACATTCTGCAGAATCTTATTACTCTTTAGGCTCATCATTATGAAACATCAGTTATCCTTGTCCTGTGGATATAAAAGGATGCTGAGTGTATTAGTCTATTTTCACACTGCTGATGAAGACATACTAGAGACTGGGCAATTTACTGAAGAAGGAGGTTTAATTGGACTTACAGTTCCATGTGGCTGGGGAAGCCTCACAATCATGGTGGAAGGCAAGGAGGAGCAAGTCACGTATTTCATGGATGGCAGCAGGCAAAGAGAGAGAACTCCAGCAGGGGAACTCCTCTTTATAAAATGATTGGATCTTGTGAGACTTATTTGCTATCATGAGAATGGCACAGGAAAGACTTCCTCCCATGATTGAATTATCTCCCACTAGGTCCCTCCCACAACACATGGGAATTCAAGATGAGATTTGGGTGGGGACACAGCCAAACCATATCACTGGGTAATAGAAATTTTTGTTTTAAAAAATTTTCAAAAATCTAGATAAACCCTAGCAAATCTTATATATGATAGATGTTTTCATTTTAATTCAATGCTGTGAAGCTGAAGAGGGAAAGGATAGGTTGTCCCTGCATTCTAGTTGGATAATTTTAGAAGCAGATGTAATGCACTTAATGTTGAGGAAAAGGTAGCCTGCTCACATTAAAGCAATCAGTCATTTTTCCTATTTTTCTGGGGTTGGGGGAACTGTATTTCACAGTGATATTTGTTCTTTATATTCTTGGTCCTTTAGTGGTCATAATGTGGTGGGGTGAATCATTAGTATTTGTTTTAAATAGAAAAATGGGACAGAAAAAATTATTTATTCATTAGATTTGTTAAACACCCACAGTTAAAACCTAATAATAATCTATGCTATAAAATATATAGATCATTTTGAAATTATACCTAATAGTCAAAAATAAGCTTTCTCTTGAAAGGAAAAATGCTTCTGACCAAAGAAACACTTTATTTAAGCCTCTGGTAAAGCCTGGGAGTTTTAGGTCTTTACCCAGGGACATGCAGATATATGTTTTCTGACTTCCTCTTGAAAATTAATTGCAGCTTCAAGAAAGCAAAAATGGTGAGCCAAACCAAGAATGTGCCTTTTTCTTCAGACCTGGAATATCTCCCCCTTAAGTTTAGGAGAAAGCTGTAGCTCTTCCTTCTGTCACTGTGTTCTTATTATTGCCCTTCTCTTTAGCACTCACATTACTTAGAGTAGATTGAGTTCAGAGAGTTTATAAGGTGCTGACTGACATTATCGCCTTTTATTTACAGGCACATTTGGCATATTTATTGGAACTGGCCATTTCATGAAAAATATTTCTTCTCTAACATTAAGTATAAAATGTTATTTGTCAACAGGTGATAATTAATCATCATATTTAAATTCCTTTTGTGCATTTAGGCATATTAACATATCTAATGCATTTCTATTTGAAGTGTGTAAATCTTGAAGTGCAATATTCCACTACCCAACATAATTCGCCTAACCTTTTTATGTACATAAAAAGCTCATATTCATATTAAATAATTCTTTTCTTTCCCAAAATAGAAAACGAAGTCCCAATACAGTATGTGCTATACATTTCCTTCCACAATGTCCTGTGACTGACTGAAGCCAAGGCTTTTAAACAATGGCATGTAGCTTATATTGTAAAAGAGAAATAGTCACCTAGAATCATACCAAGATATTCAGCCAAGAAAATGTCTTAAAATGTCAGTTGCTCGATAACAAGATACGTATCTGTGTCCTCATCTGTAATCTATCACTTATTTTCATCATTCTCTGGACAAGTTACCTTTTTTTAATCTTATGTCTTGACTTATAAAATAATAATAGTACCACTATACTGTAATTGTATAATGATAACAGGAGATAGTATTTAATATCTTATCCATTAAATGGGTAACAACAAATTCAAACTCAACTGTTTTTTAGCACAAAGCATCTCCAGTAGTGTTTTCTACTTAAATTAACTTCTGGGAAATACCACTTCTGCTTGTTCTTCTTATAGGAAACTGGATCTATATTTGGAAGATTCATTTTCCACTTCTGATTCAGCACCTTGTAGTTATTTGAGCTTGGCAAGTTACTTAATTGTTTAAGGTTGAGTTTCTTCTTCTAGAAGAGCTTATATATGAACCCAAACCCTACTCCTCACCAGCTGCAAAAGCATTTTATATGTTGTAAAGGATTTTTAAATGGAAGGTTTTGACCTAATTTATCTAAATACATCATCCTTTAGGAATACTTTGGATGAACTGTTTTCACTTCCTTAAATAGCAGTGGCTAGGCTCTTTGCCTTTTATTTCTGTGTGTCATGAAGATCGTATTGAGATAAATCCTATTAGAAACACTTTAAGAAAAGAAAAGTCAGGTTTCAGGTGAATGCCTCTTTGTTTAACTCAACGAAATGTAAATGCAACAAAAGAATTTGGAAAGACGCTTGGAGTTGAAATGGATTTTGACCTTATTGTGCCTAAAATGACTAACTTTGGTTCTTATTGTTGATAAAAACAGGAGAACCTTGTATAACCAATGCCTCACAGGTCCAGAATGTTCAGTTTTGATTAGTGAGACTCAACCAGCAAGAGGTAATAAACTGAGGAATTTTTTAGGTAGGATGGTGGTTAAGAGTATGGGTTTTAGAATCAGCTGGAGCTGGCTCGAATCCCTGCTTTGCAGTGTGTAAACTGTATGTCCTTGGGTAAGTTATTTAAAGGCTCTAAGCCTCAGATTCCTTATCTGTAAAGTGGCTCAGCATTTAGAGGTGTCAGAAGGATTATCTGAGAAAATTTTAGCTCAGTGCTGAGCAAAAGCCTGTCAGATGGAAGTAGTCACCCTATATAGAGTAGCTATTTTAATAGTCTTTATTCTTAAGGGTCCATAGATGTAAAGAACTATACTTATAGCCTCTTTTACATTAGCATTTTATAGAGGTCAAGATACAGCACAAGGAAGCTCCCACCACCAAGGTGCAGTCACTGACCCCGTAGTTCTCTTCGGGGATAGTCCCATGGAACAGAGACTAGTGTTGGTTAAATTAAGGCCAAATGACATGTTTATGGCTGGCACAAGGCCCCTTGTTTATAGTGAATTCCACTTATAGCAATTATTTTCTGAACAATAAGCTGGCCTTGTTACTGAAGAATTAAAAACATCTTTAACAGTATAGAGGTCCCTACTTTTCACTGAGATGTTCTATTAGAAATTGGATTCTAGGTTGGATTGTCATAAACACAAAGATTAAACAATTATAAATATTCATTTAAATAATCTTTGAGTTCTAAACCCTAATAAATGGGCATGCATGGGGCATTTGCATTTTACTAAAGGTACCCTCAATATTCCATAAATGTACTTATGCACACAGGATACACACAATACATATGTTCTTTTTGGTCACCAAAGAAGCTCTTTGTGCTAAGTATTATTAACCTCCTTTTACAGATGAGGAAACTGAGTTTCAGAGAGTTTAAATAACTTACCTAACTTCAAAAACAAAAAGTGGAGGAGCCGGAATTTGACCCAACTGTGTCTGAATAAAAAATTCTATTCATCCTACTATATACTCCCCACAGCTAAACAATTCACCCAGTCTCAGTTGATGTGGAAAGAATGCTACCCTCACTTGCTTTGGTGTCCCTGGGGAGAATATATAGGCTGTCGATATGGCAATGAGCCTCAGTACAGAGAAGCACATTGTACATCAAAGTTGCATTCCAGGAAAAGTCCAACTGACAGCCAAAAGACATATAAAAGGCAATTCTTTCCTTAGGATGAAAGAAATGGAAGGCCTAGATTCATTCCCACAACACCATCACCCACCACTTATAATCTATTAGCACTGCCCCGTAACATTTTAAATAACACTTAAAAAGTATTACATGAATAATAAAAAGAATAAAATTATTCTTTCTTTAAGAATATCAACTCTGGGATAAATGGATGAATTTTGTACCAAAGAGAATGACTATATAAACCTATCTTTTGATGGAATGGATTAGGCAGAAAGAAGGGCATAAAGACTTTTCCACCTCTACAACTATCTCCGTGAACTCCATATCTGCATCCAGGCCATGACACACAGGGGAGCCTTTCTCCTCTCTATCATTCTTCTAGACAATACAGAAGGAATAAAACATCCGCTGAAAGCATTGTACATACTTTAGCATAAGGAGTCACACAATAACACATTGGAGCTACCTACAAGCATTTGCTGCATGACATACTGTTCATATAGATGTAACATTTCATGACAAAGCAAAATGTATCCTGTATAAATGACCTATTTAAGTGTGAAATCGAAAACACTCTCCTTGTTGGTTTTAACATTTGCTGATGGTACTACCTCTCCTTTGCCTCTTTCTACTGCTTTCCTATGTGCCTTCTCAGCTCTGCAGCAGCAGCAGCAACAGCAACAGCATCTAATAAAAATAATAGCCACTAACATTTGTTAAACACACTGTAATGTTTATTGGTTCCTTTGCTCTCCACAAACTCTAGTCATAAAAATTATTGTCATTACCAGTTTACAGATGAAGAGATTGAGGCTTGGAAATTGTCTGATTGTTAAGTGTGTAGCAAATTCTGGTTCTTACTAGGATGAATTAAGCATAAACCACCTTGTCTCTCCCAGTGAGTGTGTTATAAAACCTGAATAGAATGCATGGAGCAGTTATCTGAAGACCCTGCAAAGTGAATAGTAGTTGGTGAATTGGGAAAGAACATCAGAATTTGAAGTGTCACTAATCAGGCCATCGATTTTTTTTCTCTCTGGCTTAAACTCAGTGCAGCCCAAAACCCAGAAGTGGGTGCCATGGTGCAGAGAGAGCTTCAGGAGAAAGCCTCTACTTCTGGACTGAGAAGCAGCAAAGGGAATGCCTAACCCTCAGAAAGTGTGAGGAAGATCACTCATTTTTCTTTTTCTTTTATTTTAAAAATATTTTCTCCTTTCTCTTGCAGTCTAATCTTAAGCAATTCTGTGGTAATGGCATGGGTATGAAAGCCAAAATTTTCAGAGAGGTGAGCTTTCCTTTGATCTAAAGAACTGTGGTCCTAAGAGAATTTGCCTGACAGGTCAAACTCCCATTGCTGTGCTATAGATTGAAGTAACTGAAGCCTTAGCTTTTTGGCCAGAGGACTGAAGGTACTGGAAATTATTTTCCCCAGAGTTCCAAGTACCAGAAACTACTTGAAAGATTATGAAGAGGAAGGAGCTTTGGAAGTGACCCCTATAAAATTATTTGTGAACTCCACGGCTTACCCCTGAACTGTGCATGCATGGATCCGGTCCCAATCAGCATATAGAATTCTCTGGGAAATGAAGTAACAGATAGACTGCTGCCCAGGTCCCAGACTGACCACTGGGTGGTGCATATGCTGGATGGGTCTGAATATCATTGAAAAAGGTTTAACAAACTGAACAAAATTAAAACCACAGCCCACAGGAAATGAGTTAGAACTTGTAGCCTGAACTCAATGAGGCTGATTGCCAGGTAAAACAAAAACATCAACATTCTCCATAGGATTTAAACCCGTCCCAGATTTTCATAAGACAATATTAAAAGTGTCCAGGTGCAATTCAAAATTACTTGGCATTTTGGATGAAAATGGAGACTTTTTTCACTTGAGAAAAAAACAAAGTCATTTCAAAGATGACATTGATGGCCTAATAATTGACAAATACTTCAAAGCAGCTATTATAAAAATTCTCCAACAAGTAACCCCAAACACTCTTGAAATGAATGGGAAAGTAGAAAGTCATAGCAAAGAAATGGAAGGTATAAAGACACATCAAGGGGACATTTTATAATTGAGAAATACAATAACTGAAATAAACTCACTGGATGGACTAAATAGCAGAGTGGAGACGACAGACAGTAAAGAGTCAGTGAGCTTAATGCTAGATCAATAGAAATTATCTGAACTAAACAGGAAAAAAATGAGTAAAAAATAAATTAGCAAAGAGTCTTCCAATTTCAGCTCCAACATGTAAAGAGCTTGGAAGTCACTACTCTTGATCTTACAACAAGAAAAGCTAGATAAACTAAAAATTAATGACTTTTCTTGGACCCATCAGATAACTGAGTTTACAGGGGTAAACAAAACCCTTAAGTCTAGAGAGACAAGCACATTCAGAGAGACACAGCTGAAATCAGCTTGTGTGGAGCAGAAGCCAGTGGAGTCATAGACTAGTAAGACCACTTAAATGGTAAATTTTACAAATTGCTGGAGACTGAGATTGTGGACAACTACGAGAATGAGAAATTCCTAGTGGCTGCAGTCTTTCATGGGCCTTATCTCTAGGAACCTCACCAGGTACTCACAGCAAAGATCTGAAAAAGATCCTCTCATGGCTTTGGCAGGGGAGAGGAAGAATAATCATTGTGAAATATACTCGGAGCCTTCTCCATAATAAAGCATTACACTCCAGGGGAAAGGACTTTTCCAGAGCCTTATTCCAGCTAGGGAAAATAAATTCCTCCTATTCCAGTCCCCCTCCATTCATCCTGTCTCAACTAAAGGAGAAATGTCATAGTTACCAGGAGTCAGGGCTTCAAGGAAACAACACAGGAATACTGCATCTAGGGAAGAATACTTCATAAGGAGAAAAACTTGTGAAGATCACAATCATGAGACATAGATCCATAAATGATGGAGAGTTAATCAGAGGATTACAGAATGTCCTTCCCTTCCCATAGTTTGCTATCACACCAACAGGGTACCAGTATAATAACAGTAATTACAACTGAAAGGATTGCTAGACACAGGCTCTTCTTAGCAGGAGTACTTAGGGGAGTCCAAAGTCAAGAGGTGACAAAACAATGACACTATGAAGGTTCTGGCACGTATAGCTAGAGAAAACATTAAACACAGCTGAACTCCATACAGATTAATATAAATCCTTGCACTAAAGCCTATTTATCTTTGTTCCTATTATTCCACACAATATGTCTGCTTTCAAGAACAAATTACAAGGCATAACAAAAGACAACAAAAAATAGTCTGAAGAGATAAAGCAATCATCAGAATAAGACTCAAATATAACATAGATATTGGAATTATCAGACAGGGAATTCAAAGTAACTATGATTAAGATGTTAAGGACTCTAATGAAAAAAGTAGACAGTATGCAAGAACAACTGGGTAATGTAGCAGAGAAATAGAAACTCTAAGAAGTAATTAAAAGAAAATGCTCTATATAAATGAAAAACATTGCAACAGAAATGAAGAAGCCTTAGGGGGCTCATCAATAGGCTTTACAAAGCTGAGGGAAGAGTCAGTAAACTTCCAATAGTTAGAGCAATATAAACTTTCCAAAATAAAATACAAGGAGAAAAAGATGATAACAAATCAGAACAGAACATGAAAGAACATCCGAGAACTGTGGGACAATATAGTATGCCAGAATGAGAAGAAATAGAGAACAGAGCAGAAGAAATATTTGAAGTAATAATGCCCCCAAACTTTCCAATACTAATGAGAGACATCAAAACATGTATCTAGGAAGCTTAAAGAACATCGAGCAGGATAAATACCAACAAACCCACATCAAGGCTTATACTCAAACTGCAGAAAATCAAAGGCAAAGATAAAATATTGAAAGAAGCCAGATGGGGGAAAAACATCTCACCTAAGGAGCAACATGGGTAAGAATGACAGTGGACTTTTAAATCAGAAATTACACAAGCAAGAAGAGAGTGAAGTAAATATTTAAAGGGTTGAAAGAAAAATACCACCAACCTAGAATTCTATACCCAACAAAATTATCCTTCAAAGCCTTTCTCAGACAAACAAATAACTGAGAGAATTCATCACTAGCAGACTTGACCTGCAAAAATGTTATGAGATGTTCCTCAGCAGGTAATATATGTCAGAAGCTCATATCTACGGAAAGAAAGAAAGAGCATTAGAGAAGCAATAAATGAAGGTAAATCATTTTTCTTGTTAATTAAGCTAAAAGATAAGTGTTTAAATAAATGGTAATAACAATGTATTGAGTGATTACAGCATAAATGAATGAAATGAATAATGGCAATGTCACAAAGGATGGGAGGGAGGAATTGAGAATTATAAGGTACCTACACTACACATGAAATGCTGTAGGGTTATTTGAAGGTAGTCTTACATTAGTTAAAGATATATATGGTAAACTCTAGGTAAACAACTAGCTTTCTAAAAAGTATAATTTATATGCTGAGAGGAGAGAAAATGGAATTATAACATGACCTATTAAAATCAGAGAAGGTAGAAAGATGGAAAAACAAAGAACATAAGCAATGGATAGGAAAGTTACAAATATGCAGATATTAATATAACTATATCAATTAGAACTTTAAAATTTTTTAATTAAATTAAAAATTAGAACTTTAAAAATTTAAAAATTAATTAAAAATAAAATGTTTGGTTATTAGATAAATAAGTTCTGGGAATCTAATGTACAACATGTGGTAACTCTAGTCAATAATAATGTATTGTCTACAGTACTTGAAGTTTGTTAAGAGAACAGATATTAAGTGTTCTTGCCATAAAAAAGTGGGGGGGGGAATATGTGAGGTGATGGGTAGGGTAATCAGCTTGATTGGTGGAAAAAAGAAAATAATACTATTGGAGGAATTCCCCAATTCAATTTTAAGAATTACTATAAAGCTACAGTAACTAAGACAGTGTGGGATTGATGACAGGATAGACACCTAGATCAATGGAACGGAATAGCTAGGGCAGAAATAGAGCCATTCAGACATGAACAACTGATTTCTGACAAATTGAAAGGCAATTCAATGGGAAAAGGATGGTCTTTTCAACAAATGATGATGAAACAATTGGACATCCATAAGCCCAGAAAAGAACCTGAATGTAACTCTACACCTTCTCCAAAAAATTAACACACATGAGTTATAGATATAAATATAAAACATAAAGTTATAAAGCTTTCAGAAAAAAACAGAGGAGAAAACATTTGTTACCTGGTGTTGAGTAAATACACCCAGTAGAATAGCTAAAATTTTTAAAAAATTCTGACAGTAACAAGTACAGGCAAAGATATAGAGTAACTGTAGCTCTCATACACTGCTGGTGGGAATTCAAAATGTACTCTGGAGAAAAGTTTAGCAGTTTCTTACAAAGTTTATGCATTTAGCATGTAACCCAGCAATCCCACTCCTGGGATTTACTCTAGATAAATGAAAACTTAAGTTTACATAAAAACCAACTCTGTTTATAATGCCCCACACTGGAAACAACCCAAATAGCCCTCAAATTGGAAATGGGTAAACGGTGGCACAATCACATAATGTAACAATACCCAGCACTATAAATGAATGAAGTATTGATACATGCTATAAGGTGAATCTCAAAGGCAGGATGCTGAATGAAAGAAGTCAGTCTCAAAAACTATGTGTTGTGTAATTCCATTTATACAACATTCTCAAAAAAATAAAAAATATGGCGATGGAGAGAAAAAGCCAAACAAATCCAAAGGTTGCCAAGACTTAAGGGTGAGGGTACGATAGCATGAAGAAGTTTTTGAGATAATGGAACTGTTCTGTATCCTGATTGAGATGGTGTCAACATAAATATTTACGTTTATTAAAATTTATAGCTGTACACCAAACCTGTCAATTTTACTGCATGATCATTTAAGAAATAAACATTTAAAAGAAGTATCCACAGTGAGGTTTGTCTGACGCTAGAGTTCACATTCTTTATGAAATACTTGATGCTGCCTTACAAATCTTCAAATAAGTGGATAGACATTAATGAATACATGTGTGTATTATAAAGATTGAATAAATGAGACAATGAAATGTGCGCCATTGAAAATGGGAATATTTATATATTTATATAATAACTAATTATCATATTTAGATCAGAAGTCTGGGTAAATGGAGCTGTACTTCATCTGGGCTTTGTTCAGCACTTAGTGTCCAACTGATTTCAGATGTATCTTGAATCTGTCTTTTCCTTAACTTCTGTCCAGGTCAAGCCACTTACTTCCTCTTACCTGAAATGTTTCAGAAATTCTCCCAACCAGTCTCCAGTCCTCCAGGTCCATCTTGTCCAAACCCATCCTCCACAGAGCTGCCAGGGAGATCCTTATAAACTTGACCTTGCCATGTTCTTGCTTGTTAAATAAGCTCCTTCATGGGGGCATACAGTCCTTTATTATCTGGTTTCACCCTGTCTCTGGCAACATCTCCTCATTCATACCATGTGTGTCCCAGCCATTTGAGCAACTTCCACCTTCTGCAACCCCTTTCATTTTTCTTTGCTTACTTCAGCTCATCTTTCAAGATCCAACTTTCTGAAGTCTTCTGTGAAATAAGAAAAAATGTATATTGGTCTCTGCCCCCAGATCCTAACATGGAGCTCCTAAAACCCTTGTAGGTAGGGGCACCAGGAGAATCTTTTGTTCCTGAATAGCCTTAGGATGGGCAAGGGAAGGGTTAGCTTCCAGGGGGACAAACCATGTGATTCAAGGGCTGAAATTTTCAGCCCCATCCCCTGGTCTCCAGGAAGCAGAGAGGGTCTGAAGGTTGAGCTGATCACTAATGACCAATGATGCAATCAATTGTGGTCCCTGGAGGGTGGTGCATCTGGAGAGGGCATGAAAGCTCCATGTCTCTTCCCACATACCTTGCCCTTTGCATCTCTTCTATGTGGCTGTTCTTCTGTATTCTTTGTAATTTTCTTTGTAATAAACCACTAAACATAAGTGTGTCCCCAAGTACTGTGAGACATCCTAGCAAATTAATTGAACCCAAGGAGGGGGTCATAGGAACTCTGATATGGAAGTGGATGGGTCAGAAGTCTAGGTGACAACCTACTACTTGTGATTAGCATCTGAAGTGGGGGCAGTCTTGTGAGACTGAGCCCCTAACTGTGGGATATGATGCTACCTCTAGGTAGATCGTGGCAGAATTGAGTTGAATTATAGAACACCCAGTTAATGTTCCCTGGAGAAGTGCTTGGTCAGTGGGGGAGAAAATAAACACATACATTTTGGTGATCAGAGGTGAAGTGTTTTGTGTTGTGTTGACTGTGTAAAAAAAAAAAAAAAAGGCAAGGTTTATCTCTGACACCTTCGGTGATTCCAGGCTGGATTATATGCCCGATCCCCAAGGTTGCAGAACAGCCCATGTTTACCTCTGCCATGACCCTTGCTGCAGTGTTTTGGGACTGTCTATTCTCCCATCCCTCCTCCTTATTAGACTGTGGGGTCTCTAGAGCAGGGGCTGTAATTTCATCCCATATCCCTACTCCCAGCATATGGTAGGAACACAACACACATTTATTTAATAAAATTAAAACCATCTGAAATCCTTTTTGGAAGGAGACAAAGTAGAAACAAACAAATACAAACTACACATTGATACTTCATATGGACTGATAATGATTTGGGGGGAATAGCCATAAATACAGTATGATGAAAATAACTGTTTCCTTTTGTGTAGAAGAGGAGGAAAAAGCTGCTTGAATCATGATAAACTGAGGGAAAATGAGGAATTGAGGAGATGGCAGCAGCAGCTGGAATTTGGAGTCTCCTTCCTCAATGAAGAACAGAAGTGGAGGGGAAGAGAAGGATTGTGTACCTGCCCATTGGGATTTCAAACGGATCTCTCCCTTTGCTGAGTGCTGCAGTCAGCTTGGGTGTTCTCAGCCCACTGTAGAAACCCCATACATATGGAAATGGATAACCTGTGACTTCCTCAAAGGAATTCATGTTAAGAGGAAGTTTAAAAGTGAACCCTGTTTCTTTAATCATGATTTCTTCACCTGAAAATGCTGGTGCCAGTTTGGAAGCATAAAGAGTGCTGGGTTCATATGTGATGGGAGGCAACGTACATACATTCTTCAGCCATTTGCTCTATGAGTGTGCCTTTCTTTAAATGGACAGACTGCTTCGTTTAAAACATTTTTTATTCTGATTCTGAGCCCATGCTCTTACATTTAATTTTTTATTTGCATGCAGGAATATTCATTATTTGGTCTACTGTTCTTTAAGTTTTGACAAATGCATAATAGAGTCATGTAAGTACCACCCAAATCAAATGGCCAGAAGATTCCATTACTGCCTCAAAATTACCTTGTGTTAACCCTTTGTCATCAATCCCCTCCCCACTCTCAACCTCTTGTGGCCTTGATCTGATTTTTGTCCATGTTGTTTTGCCCTTCTAGAATATTATATATCTAGCCTTTGAACTGGCTTCTTCCATCCTGCCTAAAGCATTTGAGATCCATCTATGTTGTTGCCTGTAACAATACTGTTACGGGCTGCATTGTGCCCCTCCCCGCAAAAGTCCTATGTTGAAGTCCTAACCCCTAGTACCTCAGAATGTGACTGTATTTGGAGATACAGTCTTTAAAGAAGTAATTAAGCTAAAATCAGGTAATTAGGGGACCCTAAGCCAATGTCACTGGTATTTTTACAAGGAGAGAAAACTGGATTTAGACAAGCACGGTGTAAAGACCACATGAAGACATGGAGAAGGCAGCCATCTACAAACCAAAGAGACAGGGGTCAGAAGAAGTCAACCCTACCGACACCTTGATCTCAGACACCCAGCCTCCACAATGGTGAGGTGATTTAATTTCTGTTGCTTAAGTCATCCAGACTGTGGTACTTTGTTATGGCAGCCTTAACAAACTACAAATAGTTTGAGGCTTTTATTGCTGAGTAGTTTTATGGATCAGTTTTACAGATTTACCACAGTTTGTTTAATCTGTTTCCCAGTTGAAGGATATTTGGGTTATTTCCAGTTTTTAGCAATTATGAATAAAGTTGCTATAAGCAGTCATAAGTTTTTGTGCGAACATAGGTTTCCATTTCATGTGGGTAAATACGTAGGAGTAGGATTGTTGGGTTGTAAGAAACTGCCAAAAATTGTTTTCAAAGTAACTAACATTTTGCATTTACACAGTAATATATGAGGGTCTACTTGTTCCATATCCCGTTTAGCACTCTGTGTTTTCAGGTTTTTAAAAATTTTAGCCATTCTAATAGGTGTATGTTGGTACTCATTGTGGTTTTAATTTGCATTTTCCCAATGACTATGTTCAGCCTCTTTTCATATGCTTATTTACCATCCAAATATCTTCTTTAATAAAGTATCCATTCAAATCTTTTGGCCATTTTTAAATTGAATTACTGGTTTTCTTATTGTTGAGTTCTGAGAATTCTTTATATATTCTAGATATATGTAGTTTTCTTCACAATCATGTAACTTTTTCTTCTTTAGTCTGTTAATGCAATGAATTACATTAATTGATTTGTGAATGTTGAACCAGTGTAGCATTTCCAAGATAAACCATGTTTTGTTGTGATGTATTCTTTTTATATAATGCTGGATTAGATTTTCGAATGTTTTGTTGAGGGTTTTTGTGTCCATGATCATTAAGGTTATCAGACAGACCATTTATTTAAAAATAGTATTCTAAAATATATTCTTTAAGGTTATTTTCATCATTCCTATTTTATGGATGACAACTTGAGCTTAAAGAAGTTAAATAATTTCACCAGAGCTGGTAACTGGTAGAACTGGGACTTGAACCTAGGTAATCAGACACAAACCTGTGCCCTTAACCACTAAAACCTACTTTCTCTGGAAGACTCAAGGTGGAACTGATGTCCAGTGGTGACTTCCTCAGAAGCAGTAATAACAGTGACAGACTGGCACAAAAGGAAGATATTGTTAGATTACAGCGCATGGGATCTGGCATCAAAATACCTGGGTTCAAATCTCAGATCTGCTACTTACTAGTTAAATGAGCTTAGAAAACCTTTAAGGGCTTTAGGGTCCCCTTTTGCAAAATAGAAATAATAATAATAATAGGTTAGGTTGGTGCAAAAGTAATTGCAATTTGCCATTGAAAGTAACGGCAAAAACCTCCATTACTTTTGCACCAACTTAATACATAATTTGATTGTTGTAAGGGTTGAGATAAGGCATCTAGTTATGATTGTGGTACTGATTAATACATATTGCAAGAACTTGATGATACTTAATTTAATGGGATACATTCATCACAAATAAATCTTTGTTTACTAACTGACTCTGTGGCTATGTACTGAACCCAAGTCTGGAGAGTTAACTTTGTGTATTCTAGTCATTGCATTTCAAACCCTTATAATGATACCTCACAAATGGATGCAGCAGGTAGGCAAGATAGAATAGTCAAGGATAATTTGAAAAATAAGTGACAGCATACTTTCTTGAAGGTCTCCTATCAGTCTTATACATGAAGGACAGTAATTTAGGAAAACCTATCTCAGATGTTAGCTAGAGTCTTCCTATGGCTCAGGATTGACTCGAACCTCTAATTCCAAAGCATTTCTCAAGTTCTGTGAATCCCTGAAGGGGAAATGAAGGCAGGCGAGAGGATTTACATTCTCACGGCCATCTCTGGCTGCCTTCTCCTGAGTCCATGCACTGAATCTTTTAGGGAGTTTCTGCCTGCGTCACATCAAGACCTTCCTTGACTTCTACCAAAAGAAAAGAAATCCAAGACATATGTTCAGTACACATTACTTGAGTCTTTTGGGGACACAGGAGGGGTTTACATCACAGCAAAATGAATAACCTTAAGTACAATTTATTCATCTACTTAAGAGTTACTCTATCCCTGCCACATCATATCACTACAAGGGATTTTTTTCACCAATTACTTTCTCTCTGAGTGTCCTCTCATGCCATTTTTCTGGCCTCTCTGTCCTCCTTTTGTTTCCCTGTCCTCTGTTCTCTCTCCCTCCCTGGGAAGAGCAATTTCACTCTCTTTAGCCACCTTAGCTCCTGCTAATCCTGGGTCCTTGTGTTTCACTATCTATCTCCCCTCAAAGCTTATCAAGATCTTTTCCTAACAAAAATAATTTACTCTCTAAGAGGCATTTTGGTGCTAGCTGTTAAGACATATTTTTACTGTCCTTCTCAAAACATAATATAATTATAAAATGCTTTGAGATCTTTGTACATCTCTGATAAAAAAAATTCATTTTGACTAATTGCATACATACCCCATAGGATGCACGCTTCCCTAAAGTGCCACGCAAAATTCTGCACTATTGTAAATGCTTTATAAAGACTTCACTGACCAGATAATCCCTGGAAAAGTGAAGTGGAAAATATGAAAATTTAATCCATTATCTGGAAAACCAAAAAGAGAAAAAGTGTATCTTTTAAATCAGAGGGTAGCTCCTAGTGAAAAATTTCACATAGCATGTTGAGGCATCTCAATCAGTTTTACAGTTTGCAAGAGGGGAAGAGAGACTATTAGATACAAGCCTCAAATCTGCACTGTGATGGTGCTTAAGCTCTTTTGGGAATGGGGCCTTTATAGATGTCGGTGGAGGTCTCTGTGGACACTGTTATTTGGCCATTTCTTCTTGGTGACCTGAACTCTTGCTCCTCTTTCTTCCTCTGTGTCTTCTAAGTGCTCTCCATTTGAAAATAGGTCAACGGCTTGTTTAAAAAGCCAGAGAGAAGAGAAACAGAAGTATGGGTGGAGACAGGAAATAGCTGTTTCTAAGATGAGAGCTCTCAAGAAGGACAAGTTGACATTGGACAAGATGTGTATGTTTTGTTCAGGGGACAGAAGGAAGGGGGAGTGAATAATGGTTGGAAAGATGATGATGTGGCTCAGGTTGACCTCCTTTACTTCATAAAGGAAGAAAGAAAGAAAGAAATGGTTTTTTGAATTTCTGAAGATGATACCTTTTGTAAATGAAAAGGCAAAGTATGCTGGATTATCAGGGGTCTTCCTTCTGTGTCCAAATAGCTCTTAGGTCGATGTTTCTCTCTTCTCTCTTTTTTTTAATCGCTCTTTGGCACTGTTAACAAAGTCTGTTTTCATTGAAAGGCAGGGCCTGGCTACTTTAAAGGCACCTGGGCCTTTATTCATGGCCCTTGGACAATCGTGTGGCTGGGGAGGAAAGGGAGTGATGGCAGCACAGGCCTGGCCAGTATGGGTGGCCCAAGGCATCCTCCATCTCCCCTGTGAAGGTCCTAACCCTGCACCCTAGGGCAGCGCACCAATATCCCACCCCAAGTCTCAGACATAATTATAGAGAGGCTGCTTTTGCCTTAGCAGGCACAGTGTACAGTTGACCCTCGAATAATGTGGCAGTTGGGGGTGCTGGCCCCTGGTATAGTCAAAAATCCATATATAACTTTTGACTCCCCCTGAGCTCAACTACTAATAGCCTAATAGCTTTATTTTATTTGGGTCAGCATACAAAGTTTTGCAGGAGAAAATGCCACATTTTCGTATATGTACTTTCATGTGGGTGTACTAGATCATAGGAATTTGAGATCACTAAATCTATACTAAATGGCAATTCTTCCCTGCATAAGTGTTCTTTTTCAATAGCAAACCAAATACTGGCTATGTTCAGTCCTGCCTAGCTGGGAATTGTGAGGGTCCAGAGTGAGAGAAGACCACTCTGCCCCCACATCTTATTGTATCCTGCTTACATTTCTTTCCTCCTTCTATAACATCTCATTGTACAAACTTCACTAAAAACTGTTTTCATATCTTTCCAGGAGCAATGTATTTTTTAGCATCTTTAGTGACTTACTCCCAGGGTGGTAATGCTAAAGAGAGCTGTTTAGATAACCCCTTCAATTTACAATTCAGGAAACAGACACCTCCATGTTTACGTTGAAAAAAATTAGGGCCTGCCATTTAAGAATCCAAGTGGTTTATTACCTGCTTCTCTCTGGCTGCCTTGATTTCCCCTTCAAATTCCACTATGGTCCTATCAGAGCAAACACCCTTAGTGCTGTCTCTAATTATTTTGAATAATTCATGTTGTATGCTTTCACATCATTCTGTCAGATATGCTTGGAGGGTCATTTCCAGCTAATTCCAGGCTGCCTGTCCATTCATATATTTGGTCAGTTCTTTTCAGCTTCCCGAACTCCTTTTCCTTTTATTTTTTATAGATATAGGTCATCTTTGATTTCAGAATTCCTTTAAAATTCTATAACATGTAAGCTGAAGAAACCTTGAGAACATAGAGCCCAGAAAGACTGTCCAGTATGAAGCCCAGAGTAATAGCTCATTTTCAACAGGGATCTAGACAAAATTTGCAATGTTGGTATAATAACAGTAACAGCTAACTTCAGTCAAACTCACTAACTCCAAAGGTGTAACCAATTCATAAAAGAGCTATTACTGTTCAGGCCATAGAGACATTCAAGTGGCTCAGCTGGCTATGGAGGAAAAGGTTCAGCTCCTTTTTCTTCCTTTTGTGGTTGTTGATACAGCTCAGTTAAATACTGCACTGAAGGAAGGTTGAACAGCAAAGACTAAAGTGAAACCTTGTGAAGTGTTTGCTGAGGGATCTCAAATTTCTAGATGCGTGCCAACCACAGAAGGCAATTATATTAAATGATACAACGAAAACAAGATTTCGAACCTTGGGATTCTTCGGACATAACAGAGTCATTTGGAGCAGACTTTGTTTAGATATAGGATTATCAAATTGTTCCTTATAAGATTAGAAGCAGCAAATGCCTAAGCAACTATTTTTTCTAGTAGTTTTTATCGTTATCTGGATTATTATCTTTTTTGAGATTCTCATAAAAGCTATAAAGCTGAACCCAGAAAAACATGTATATGTGCAGACACAATATTTGGCCCATAATTTCAGGGAACTCATGAGTATCATCAGGCCCATTAGTGGATCCTACAGGGGATTGAGAAAATCCAGATTTAAGAGCCCCTAGTTTGGTCCAACAGCAGAGGTGGCAACTGAAACTCAAAAGAGTAAGCGAGTCATTCAGCTTCATCATTTTCTTTCTGTTCTCCCTTTCTTTCTTTGTTACTTATACTTATTATTTTTTCTTCAATGTTAAATTGATATGTGTGCACAAAATTTATTCTTTTATTGCAAATCTCCGCCTAAATGATGGGTGATGGAAAGTCTGCTTACTGTCTCTCTCTGCCTCATTTAATTGATGTGGCACCATAAACTCCATCAAAGGGCCAATATAATTGAGCTTTATTACAATGGAAGTCTGCCACGGTGTTAAAAATTACCAACATGTCTGCCGATGCTATAGTCAGGAAAAAACCACAAAAGGTCCTGGGAACTTTGTGGGGCAAAGGTCAAGCCAAGATCTACTCTGTTCCCTTAATGGGTAGCTATAATCCATTAGTACTTATGCCAAGTTCACTCTGAAGTAGTGTGGCCCTTGATTTAGAAGCTATTGGCACACCTAACCCCTTATTATTACAACACCCTTTTATAAACACTTAATGTTGGAAAATTATACATGTTGATCAAAAAGCTTCTTTGTCCTTCTCCCACCCAGCCATGAGCAGCAATATAAATAGCACTTTGGCAGTCTCCTGATGTTAATACCAGACACTGTAGGAAACAATGTCTACATGAGCATTCTAGATGCTGCTGAAAGAGCTTCTACAGCCCAAGGAAGAAGCGTTCAGAATCCTGCACTTTGCTCCTTTTGCCCTTTAGAATAATAGTGTGTCCTTGCCATCTTGATCTGTAAAAAGTCTTTCTCTCTTTCTTTCTCTTTCCTTCCTTCCTTCTTCTTTTTTTTTTTTTTTTTTTTTTCGTAGTGTCGTTCTATTGCCCAGGTTGGAGTACAGTGGCGCGATCTCGGATCACTGCAACCTCTGCCTCCCGGGTTCAAGCGATTTTCCTGCCTCAGCCTCCTGAGTAGTTGGGACTACAGGCGCCCACCACCACACCCAGCTAATTTTTGTATTTTTAGTAGAGACGGGGTTTCACCATGTTGGCCGGGATGGTCTCGAACTCCTGACCTCATGATCCACCCACCTTGGCCTCCTGAAGTGCTGGGATTACAGGCATAAGCCACAGCACCTGGCCAAATATTTTTTGTCCTAATCAATCATCTTATAATTCACATCAGATTCTCTCATGTCACTTGAGACGTAGATGCTATCCTACCCAACAGGCTTTGCTCTGCTTATGGCTTTATTTTGTTTTTATTTTTATTTTTTTTGTCATTTTATGCTATGTCCTCTTAAAAAATCTTGCTACAAAAGTGGGTACCATGTTCTTTGTGTCTTGGTAAAATGCTAAGTAAATAATGATTGTTCTGACTCACCTTTTTTTGGCCCTAAATTGATATTTGAAAAAAGAGAGGGGAGAGGGTTAAAGTCTCGTGAGATATGCCTATACCTGACGAAGAAATTCTAACTTGAGGATGGCATAATGACTGTGCCTTGACAGAAAACACCCATCTTCAAAGTTTTCTACTTAAAACATAATACAAATAAAAAGCAACCACTTAAGGAGGCCAGGAATGTAAGTTGCCATTTGTGAGCAATATTTGCAAAATGATAGGATTCAAGGACTACCTTCTGTGGAAAAGCTTCTAACCATTTAAATCACCGTCCTAGTGTTATTACCTGTATCACCTCTGGGAGTCAGGTACACACCTGTGATCTGCTGGTAATTCAGCAAAGGAAGCAGCACTCCCCACATCCTGCTTGTTGATTTTAGGTGGTTCTGGTATAGTAAACCATGCACAAAACTTTGGATGTGCAAAGACGATATGGTGGTAAGTTAAGGTTACTGCTCTGCGCGTAACACTCAGCCCACAAAGCTAATAGCAGGAAGTGTTTGGTGGTTTAGCACCTCAATATGGTGCACTTAAAAGATGCAAGGCTAGTCTGGGAGACAATAGATACTGAAGTACTTGGAAAGCAATTCAGCAATTCAGCTTAAAAATGAGAGTAAATGATGCATGTTGGGAAGAGCAAAAAATGGTAGCTGTCTTGTTTAAACTAAGTGTTTAAGCCACGACATGGCCATTGGAATAATAATCTCCTGGAAAGCAATATTTAAATGTATCCATCATCATTTAGGTTTTAGACACACAGTTAAATATTATTGATCATTTGCAATTGTGTGCATCCATGTGTACATATATTAAACTGAAAAGTAACAGTAGCATGTAAAGTGTAGAAGATGAAGTGTAAAAATAGTACTTGAGTTTCTAATTACCAGTTTTTAATTAAGAAAGCCACAAGCAAATTATAAACATCCAGTTTATAGCATTGCAATCTTAGAGGCTTATACTCATGAATATGGTAATTTTTTATTTTATGTCCTCTTGAGATGTCTTGTTAAAAACATTTTATTGGGGATCCTAAAATTCAGTAAATTTGAAGCCCTTGGCACCTTGTAGATAGTTAAAGTTCTTCAAAAAAATGTCAGCAATAAATATTTGGCAAATATAAAGAATATGCACATTTTCCCAAGTGGGTGATTTTTTTTTTTTTTTTTTTTTTTTTGCAGTTCTTATATTCAAGTGATGACACTGCAATTCAGAATGTGAATGCATATTGATATTTTCCTCCAGAAACTGCATGGGTTGCTGGGAGAGTACTGTTCCCAAAGAGTGATTTTTATGCGGGCACCTGGAAGTGGTGGCACACTTGCTCTGGCTTGCAGAGCTCTTTTGGACAATCAGGTGTACATATGAGCAAGTGGTCTTTATTTAGAGCAATTAAAATTCTAACATTCTCCTCTCTTGACATGCAATTACTAGGGCTCTGCTGTTTCCACTAATTGCTCTTGCTGGGGACATTGGTGAGAAGCCAATGATTTTGATGGGTAGCGGATTATCATTTTTACTTTGCTACCTGTGAAAAAAATCATTTGCAAAATCCCATGTGTAATTAGCAAGACTCATGATTAATTGTCCTGCAAAATTAGCTTCACTGTTGCTTTTATTTTACTGCTTCAAATATTAATTAATGTTAACTCCTTTCCTTCAGTTCCAGCTTTTGAATATTCAACATGGCTTTGAAAAATTATCAAGGTTTCTACTTGCATTAGCATGCTAGAGCTTTGATTTCAGAAATAAGTATTCTGATTTAAAAGATCACACTTGGGTCATAAATAATTTTTATAGGAGGACAAACAAAGCATCAGAGCATCATGGGAAGGCATTCATGCACTAACTGAAAGTAAATTGTTTCAATAATGATTCATTCCCACATGCTTTGGGGGAAAACATCAGCAAATATGCACACCACTGCATTGTGTGGGGTAAAAACTATTCCCCAATGACAAGCAATCTACAGAGGCATTTTTCTACCCATAAATTTGTGGTAGGTGAGGCCCAGAGCCTTGGTAAGAAATCATAGACTCTCTAACAGAATCACAAAGGTCATCCTGTCCAAATATTCTGTGTCCTGGTGAGCTATAGAATCACTGTGAGTTTTATGAAACTTACAGATTCCTTAAGTCTCACTCCAGACCTAATGAATCTTACCATATGGCATTGGACCTGACAAAAGTATTTTCTTTTCAAAGTTCCCCCAGGAGATCGTGGCGAATGTGTACGTTTGGAATGCATTGATCTAGTTGAACCACCTAGATATCTGAATTCCCTCTATCATATCTGGGCCAAGTGATGCTTGAACACTTCCAGTCTTGGAGAACTTACTTTGTTACCCTTGAAAATAGCTTTCACCTGCATTTTGTCTTGAATGTTTATTCCTTCTGTTATGACAACAGCAGGTGGTTAATTTAGTGGTGCAAAACTGTTAATGCCTACTGCCTGTGTTTTAAGAGCAGCTCTCCATCAAATGCATGGGAATTAGACTGATGGTGTCTACCACACTAGGGTCAGAATTACACATACCTAGACTCCTGGGAAGGAAACTGGTGCTTGTCCTTTCCTAGTCAAAACCCTACTGCTGTGTACCTCCTGATGCAGATGGGGTGCTGTGGTCCAGAGGACCCTGGCATTTGATGGCCAATATGGGTGTGAGCCCAGCTGTACCCTTCCACCTCCAGCCCACTCTCGCTTTCAGTTGCCCAACTCTGGAGTGATGGCTTTTGCAGATTGGCTGGGGAAAGTTTAGCTTGGCATCCTCTAATTAGGAGATTTTGTCTTCCCTGAGATCTCTTTTGGCATAACAGTTTCTTCCCAAAAGCCTAGGGTGAAGGAGCCACAGGGGGTGGACTCTGCTTTGTATCTTCCTTCCCTGGCTTCAGGGAATCTGCAAGTGTCAGCATTCAAGATCTGCTGCTCCTCCTGGCATGGAGCAGTGTTTGCCCTGGATATAGGCTCCAGATCAGAATATTCCCAGCGGGTAGCAGAGTTGGAGGAGCCTTGAGGATAGGAATGGGATATTCAGATTGTTGTTCTCAGAGAGCTTCCCTGGCAAGCTGATGCCTAGACAGCTTAGCAAGTATCCTGTGGAAATTGCTACTTTCATCTGCTGTGTGACCCTGTGGAAGTTACTTAACCTCTCAATGTTCAGCTTCCTCATCTGCAAATGGGGATAAGAAGAGTATCTGCTTCATAGGGTTCCAATGAGGCTTTAATGGGTTAAGGCCTATTATTTATTTAGGGAAGCCTATGCAAATAATTGCTGAACAAATAAAATGAAATGCTACAATGACACCTGTTTAATGGAAACACACATTCTAAATCCCCAAATACTACTTCCTAATGAATTTCAGGAATGTAACTTATAAAGAAATTGTTAACTGGTTGCAGGACCTAACAAAACCCAGTCCTTGCTATATTCTAAGGTGGCAGAAGTTCACATTTAGATTCATTCTTTAACCTGGTACATTTCCAAGGTTATAGGTAGGAATCATATCAGAGTTTAGAAAACTATACACTCCTTATTAGCCAAAGTGGTTCAAAAGTCATCTTTACCCTTCTAAAGCTTCCCTTATAAAGTGAAGGTGGCCTCTATGTGTTTGTCCTGAGAACTGTATTGCCATTGCTAATGGGGTCCTAATTTCCTGCACACTCACTCCACACATCACAGTGATTAATTGTCCCTTGACTGGGAAGCTGAATGAAGTCAAGACTTGTCAGAATCTCATGGTCATGTTCCCAGCATCTCTACATTGGAGTCAGGACAGGTTTGTTGAATAGCTAAAAGAGCATGGAGGTGACGCAGGGCAAGGACCTGACGGAATAATGCCTGCTGATAGACACTAGTGAGGTTGCTTAGGAAATCACCCAACACAATGGCAGGAGACACCATGAGATGTTTTCTGCTGTAGAAACTTTCTCATTAGAAATAGCCCATTTATACGGGGGACTGGCTAATGTTTTTCTATGAGTTTCATTAGCCAGTATCTCAAAGTGGTGAAGAGTAAGTATATATCATCATTCGAAAGTAGCTCAGAATTTCCGAGAAGTGGCTTTTGTATATAATGCTTCAAAGAAATGGGTTTGGCCCAGTGGGGGGTGGGGGGAGTGCCTGTGCGGGTGAGATCTGAAGGGGCAGCACATCCGTAGTTAATGTGCATGTGGCCCTGCAGCTGCTTCGACTTACCAGGCCTGGTCTCTCTGTAATTGCGATAAGACATAAAACAGAGGTCCTGACTATCTGGGGTCATTAAAGGAGCCCATGCCCCCTTCTTCCTACCCCAGAGGGATAGTTTGGGTGCTCTGGTTGAGTTGCAGCTGAATTAACTGCCTTCTGCCTGTCAATATGCCCCCCTGCCCCACCCAGCTTTCAACCAAACAGGCTTCTGGGGCATCCTATCCTGTGGACGGAACCTGTGGAAGGCTAGGCAGGGAGTCAGGAAAGGCCGGAGTCACCATAGTAGGGCTGGGAAGCTCTGGTCCCCAAAGTGGGTTTGCATCCATCCTCTCATAGTACTCTTTAGGATTTTATTAGGAACATTTATCTTTATAAGAAAACTGAGGCACGATAATCTGTCTGGCTATGGTGATAGAAGTCTGAGTACTCTTCCTCCATATCAAGGTCACTTATCGGCATCTCCTCCAGTTCCAGGAGGAGTTGAGGCTGACATTGGATCAACAAAGTCTTAATTTAAAAGCAGGATGAGAAATATTGTCTGTAGTCCTCTATAGTTGAGTTTATTTTTTTTTAAATTTAGTTTAACTTTCTTTATTTTTATATTATTGATAAAACTGGTAGAGCCACTGGGTGTTGGCAAATGTTTGAAGTGTCAGAATATAGGAAACAGGGGATCAAGAAAAATGTGGTAGCTCATATTTCTGTCTAGCTATCTTTGGTAGATGAATATGCCATAATGTGATTGGATATTTATTGCAAGTGATAAAATGGAGAAGAGAAAAAAGGAAAGGGAGTATCTTCTGATTGCTTTTATTCCATAGGTTTTTCAACTCTAAGAAATCTGAGGCTAACAGTTTACAAAGAACTGAAAAAAACCAAACAATGAGTCCAAAGCTTATTTTAACCCTTCTGTAGATTTTCATACCTTCTTGAAGCCAACTTGGAGCTTAGAAATATTTATTATTGGTATTTCTAATGAAGAATGTTCTTTATACACACCTGTCACCAACAGTAACCTCATGATTTAGAGGCATTAGCTTCTTTTCCTACAAGCTTAGTGTGGGGTCAAGGTTACCCCTGGCCCAGAATATCTGGCATATGACATATTTGCAGGTAAGCTGTTTAGTATTAAAATGGCTTTGACAGCATATTTACCGTTAGGTTAAAGGACTATAGACCAGTTGTTAATATGAGAAATATAGCCAGGAGATGACTCTAACACAACGCTAACAGGAAGGTAAGGCCTGTAGAAACACTACATAAATAGTGCTCCTCTTGTGTTATGTTAATTTTTAGAATAACCTCGCAGCAACATTTCATCATGGCATTCACATCTATATACCCTAGTGCAGCCTTAGGGTGCTTCTCCAGGCACAGAAATATGTTCTTCTTGCCTGTGGCTGCCAAAGTAAATAGAAATCAATGGAAGGCAGCAAAAGTGCTGAACTCATTCCAATAAGCGAAGCGCTTGTTAATTTAAATTTTGCACTTGACATTGGTAAGGACTAATAGCAGAAAATAATGTCCTAGGCTGACTTCTAAAGTCATTTTGCTCATCACTTATCTTGTATTTCTTTGTGACTGCAAAAATAGTGTTATAAATAAGAAGTTATCTAATTGTGATAGATCATTAAAGTAAGGGAGAAAAATAGAAGTTTTGTATGTCTGAGTTTGAGTAAGTACTTGGAAAACTTTTGCACGGAAAGGATCTTATCACGTTGTACTTGGATTGAGTGCCTCATGTCAGTGCATGCACGCATATGCACGTATGCATGTGTGTGTATTTCAGAAACTTCAAAAAGCACCTCCTGCTGCTTTCAAAACCAGGCAAATATGTTTGAGGCCTGTTGCTAATTTAAAATAGGAAGATATACACAGAGCTGAAGGTGGCTACACAGGAAATTAGAAAAGGCTTGACTCCACAGAGCAAAACGAATGTGCCATTGTATCACTAAATAATTGGAGGGGTGGGTCTGTGTTGCTGATGCTAAGCAGGTGTCCATAAATCAGAATAAATGTTTGTAATTAATTGCTATTAGTGTTAATAAGAAAGGGGTTTAACTATGCTAACTTGCTTTTCTCTCAGTTAAATCTTTTAGAGTGTGGGGCTTATCATTTCAGTCCTAAGTGGATTGAGAAGCTGCAGTGTTCTTGAGGTTTCATTGAATATCATAACCTGTAATCAGTTATTCTGTTGTTTTCCTCAATGAAACTCCTAGTTTTAGACAAAAGTTAGACTCTCTGTCTGAGCTACAGAGTCCCACATGCTGTTGGAACACCCACTTCAAAGCAAAAGTTTTTTAAACAAAGGAAATTCCCAGTTTGTAAATTCTGGGGTGAAAGTTTTAGATGGCGTTGTTAGGTCACATCAACCTGTTCTCCTATGTGTCTATCTGGCCTTGCACCTGACTCAAGGAGGTCAGCTTTGTTGGGTGGGCCCATAACATCTGCTTTCTGTCTTCCTCATTTCAGCTGTTAAAGAGTAACAGAATTCTCCAGATTCATTTCTCAGATTTGTGGGAAAGCCTGAGCCAGGCACTTTGCATCCCCCATGCCTTTCAAACCTGATGGTGAGGATTGTTGTTATTTAATCCATGTACATTTCTGTAAAGGAACAATCCTAGAGAGAAAGACAGGCTATGAACTTGTCAGATGCTAGGAAAAGATACTGCAGAAAAGAAATAGCACAGTGTCTGAATTTTGCTCTGTGTTCATTCTGGGACTGTAACCTGGAACAAGGAGAGACAAAGGGAAGGAGGAGTCTGGAGCCATATTGAAGATGAAATTGAGATATGGACTATGTGGTGGATCGTTTTTATAAGAGGACATAAAAGAGGATGCTAAAGCTAATTGCCACAATTGGAACTCAAAGACCTAGCAAATGCAAGGTGGTATTTATTCTAAACTCAGCAAAGTCGTAGAAAAATAGTTTTGAGAACAGTTTTAAGGAGACTAGGGTAACAGTGAGAAAAAAGTTCATGGCTAGTCTGGACTTCGGACTTTAGGGTTGGCCTGGTAAATTGAAGGGAAGCAGCTAATACACTCTAATTGCATTGTTCCCTGGCTTTTGATGCTCTCCCATGTGCCGTAGTCATCAGTAATCTGGAGGAAATGCTATAGAGACAAACACACCATTAGATGGGTGCTCAACTAGCTAACAGGATGTGACCACAGAGTAGTTACCCCAAGACCAGGTCAGCATGACCCAAAAGGCAGAAGAGGACACGGTTTATGAGTGTTGGGCTGAGCTCACTCCTGCTTGCACATTTCAAGAACAATGTTAATGATGGAAGGGAGAGACAGTAGAGGAAACTCATTAAACTTGCCAAATATGAGATGTAGCTGGGTTGGCTCTATGCAAGCATGGCAGAAAAGCATTTAGAAGTCATAATACACTTAAAATAAGAGCTACCAGCATAGCAGTGACATGAAGAAAGCATGTGTTTTGTTAAAAAGTTTTAAATACTTCTATAAAAGATAGTAAGGTACAAGTTGTTTGCTCAATCAGCAATGCTAATTGCCTTTGAAGTGCATGCTTGGGGTTCCATGGAGAGAGGACCCTGTTTCTCCATCCCAACGCAGATTCACTGAGTTTATGTCAGAATGTTCAGAAGCCCCCTTTACAAATTCCTCTGATCGCCTTGTTATACACTGGCCACCTCCCGGAACCTGGGTCAAGATGTGGGTCTACACCTTGGCTTAGTTCTGCTATGGAAGACTTTCCTGCAGTAAAAGTTACCTTTCTGAAACATTCGGAAGAGTGAAATGCCACATCTCCAATGTCCAGCAATATATTTGTCTGCCATCATTTGACCTGGAAGCTTAAGCAGGAAGACCACTTGGAGCCAGACTTCAGAGTGATCTGTCTCTAAGGGATAACTTTCATACTGCAGTGTTCGGGTTTGCAATTCTTCCTAAGCTACTCTAAATTCTCAGCATAAATCTGTAGAAAGACTTCACCCTCCACATCAAACCCTTACAAGGATCCGTTTCTGCTCTCATTTTAGAATCTCTTTTCTAATAGCCAAAGGCAGACAGAGGCAAACCAAGAAATCCAGACACTGCTTCAACGGGTTAAATCATATGTCAAAGGTGCAGCCATAACGTATTACAAGCTTCTCATCACATAATACATCACTCAAGAAAAAATATTTGGGGCAGCTTTTCTAATTCATCTTCCTAGTGTTAAAGGAGCACATCTCCTGTGTTCATGTCTTCTGTTTCAATTTAAGCAATCATGCCTGCTTTTTTAGGAAACTAGTAAGGTTTATTACCTCTTTGTTTCACTGCTAATATTCAGTGTCTCCTCGTGGTCTCCTCTTCCAATACATATTTTTTTCCTTTCTATCTGGTTTTGCTTCTCAGCACAATATACAGCTTTGGCTATTGTTTAATAAAATGGCCACTGTAAAGATGTAACTTGTTTAACAAATATCAACAAGTGTTTATGGTTTCGTGTGTACTTGATTCATTGAGTGAGTGGAAGTGGGCCAGAGAAAGGTGAGGTGGTTCATGTTCCCAGTAGGAAGAGAGAATGTTAGTACTCAAAATAGCTAGAAAACAGTTCACCATCAGTATTGAGACAGGCATTTGATTACTGTATGGGAAATAATTAAGAAACTTGAAATAAAAACAGTAGCCCTCTTAATTAAGAAAGTCTTCCTGGAGAGGAGTGTAACACATTTATTCTAAGTGAAGAAAGGGTAAAACATTTCAGGCAGAGAGAATGGCCTGAACATACAGTGAAGAAGGAGCAGGGATGTGAGTGAAAGAGTAGATGGAGCTTGTCCGATCAAAGGAGAGGGACCCTTCTGGTGAGAGAGTCAGGAGTGGGGGCTATCAATGGTGACCTTGGCTGCAGGAAGAAGAGGCACGGATTAGAGGCAGGGATTTCTGGAGGTTCTCTAACAGAGAAAAAAATGCAATGAAAGGAAGGGTATGTGGATTTACCCAACAATGATGTACAGGACTCCCTGGGAGAGGAGACGGCAAGAGAATAACATCATAGGTATTTGGACCAGATGCCCATTAATGTTTCTTCCAATCTATTCTGAGCAACATAATTACATGATTTTATGCTAAAGGAGGTTGAGCAAGATAATACAGAGGTAGAGGTAGGGATAGTGACACAGAGACACTCAATTGGAAGTATCTGTAAAGATGTCATAGAAGAAATGACATTTAAATGTGTTTCATGGAGATGGTTGAAAGAGACATTGTAGGCAGCAAGAATGGTATAAACAAAGGAACAGAAGGATAGGAAAGTGGAGGGCCATATGGGGCAAGCTGGAAGTTCAGGCTTTTTTGGAGGGGCATGTGAAAGGAATCCAGAAGTAGGCTAGAATGGGGAGTGCAATGGACTAAATGTTTGTGTCCCTTCCAAATTCACGTGTTGAAATCTATTTCCCAGTGTGATAGTATTTGGAGGATAGAACCCTCATGGATGGGATTAACCCTTATAAGAAGAGGCCACAGAGCAGCTTGCTCTCTTTCTACCATGTGAGGATATGATAAGAAGTCAGCAGTCTGCAACCCAGAACAAGACCCTCACCGGAACCCAGGAACGTTGGCACTCTGAACTTAGATTTTCCAGCCTCTAGAACGGTGAGAAATAAATTTCTATTGTTCAAGCCACCTAGTTGTTATAGCAGCCCAAGGCAATTAAGACAGGAAGGATACTGGGTGTTAGCACTCAAAGGTGTAAGGAGTCTGAACTCATCTCAACCAGTTTCCACCACCATAATGGAGGCGCTCTTTCTAATATTTATTGTAAGTATTGTCTAGCCTGTTCTTGAACAGGTTCATAGGAAGCTCACCACCTCCCAAGAAAACCCATGCCATTGAAGAAGAATTTTAATACTTAGAAAACTCTTCATACTGCTCTGGAATTTGTCTTCCAATACTCTACCTATTCATTCCCTTTCCATTCCATTCCATACTCTACTCATTCATTCCCTTTCCATTCCATTTATAAGCAGGAGAGGTATCAGTTTATAAAAACCTGAATGCCAGATACTGGGTGGAGGAGTTTGAGCTTAAATCTGGGAGCAGTAGATCTAGGAATTCTGAGTAAACTTCTCAGTTTAACTGAGGCATTAAAAGTCCTGAAGTTTTTTTTGTGTAGGAGAACAACAGGATTATTTCCATCTTAAGACCAACATGGCAGCTCTGTAAAAAGAAAGCCAAGTTAGAAAGAATGTTTTGGAGACAAAGAAGACAGTGTGGAAGGACAGGTGGAGAAATCTCTAACGTGAATGCTTAGCTGCACTATTGAGAAAATCCTAGTTATTTTTGGAACTCAGTTTTCTCCTTTCAAAAAATGAGACAGGTTCCCTCAAAGAATCTTTCCAATTCTACTATCCTGTGGTTCTGAGTTTTCAGAGCTAAAAAGGGCATTTTCAAAGATGGGAGAGTTTGCATTATTGTAGGTAAAAGTAGAGCAGGCCTGAAATGGAAATGGAAAAGGTGTTGAATCCAAAAAATATAGAGAAGACTCAGAAGGCCAAGACGACAGCTTGGCTGTTTAGGCCAAATGGAAAGCAAGAATTAATCATAACTCAATTCCTGGGTTATGGGGCAAGGATGAGTCTTGGTGCTTTTTACCTTAAAGAGGACTTTTTAAAGCAAAACTAGCCAAGAAAGAGGAAGATTTAACACACAGAATTTGAAAACATTGTAGGGCAATAAAGAGGATGGAAATGCGAGTGAAAGGCTGGGGTAAGAGGTGTAGGCGTCATGGCTGCAGAGATTTTGTTGGAAGTCTTGGGACAGATGGTGTTTCTTTCTAAGAGAGGGAGAGGAATAAAAACCATGGAGATTTTCAAAGTGTTAGAATGGGAGATGCTATTAGAAGGGAGAGAGAAGGAGCAGTCAGCTGGGTGGTAAGAGAGAGGCTTCACAAAAGGAAAGGAAGCAAACAAGAAAAGAAAAGAGGTATCCAATTTGCAGCAGGGGAGGAAGAGGGAGGTTCAAGAGGATGAGAATGAAAAAGCCATTTCTGGAAGTGGCTAAAAGAGAGTACTTTCAGTGAAGTAATAGGACTGTGAGTTAGTCTGTTTTGTGCTGCTGTAAAGGAATACCTGAGGCTGGGTAATTTACAAAGAAAAGAGGTTTATTTGGCTCATAGTTCTGCAGGCTATACAAGAAGCATGGTACCAGCCTCTTCTTCTGGTAAGGGCCTCAGGCTGCTTCCACTCATGGCAAAAGGCAAAGTGGAGCCAAAGGGAAGCCATATGTAGATCACATTGCAAGACAGGAGGAGGAAAGAGGAGGAAGGAGGAAAAAGGAAGGAGGGAGGAGGAAAAGGAGGGAGAAGGAGGAGGAGGAGGGAGAAAGAGAAGGAAGGGAGGTGCTTCAGGCTCTTTTTAACAATCATTTCTCATGGGAACTAATACAGCAAGAACTCATTATCTTGAGAACTCATGACTTAAACACCTCCTATTAGGTCCCACCTCCACCACTGGGGATCGAATTTCAACATGAGATTTGGAGGAAACAAATATTTAAACTATATCAGGCTGGAAATGAATTAGTAAAGAATTTTTAAAGGCATTCATTCATCCAACAGAAATTCATTAGCCTTTTAGGGGCCTGGTACTGCTCTAGGTACAGAGAATATAGCAGTAAAGAAGACACTTGAAGGAATAAACAAGAAAAATGCCAGATGGAGATTTACAACAGAGTGACATGACAGACTGGTGGGCACTGTCAGCAAAGGTACTAGCCAGTGCAGGCCCTAAGATGGCAACAGGTTGATAATATACAGAGAATAGAACAAAGAGTAGTGTATTAGAGTGTACAGGTAGTTCCTGAGAACATTATGAGATTATGTCAAAAAGGTTTCAGGAGCCAACAAAGCTAGGGTAAAGAATTTGCACTGCATCTCAGGTGCGTTTGTAGTTATGTTGAGAAGTGATGGTTTTAAGCAAGGGTTTGACATGATCTGATTTACCTGAAAAGGGTATCTTGTCTGTTTCCTTGAAAATGACTACAGAGAAATGTAGGTGGAGGCAGGCGCCCATTGGAAAGCATTTCAATAGTCCAGATGGGAGCTGGTAGTGGTCTGCACTAGCATGGTGGTGGTGGAGATGAAGGGGAGAGGAAAGACTGGAAATGTGTTTTGGAAGAAGTAAAATTGATAGGATTTGCTGATGGCTTGGATGGAGGAAGGAGGAATATATTATATTTAAATCTTTAAGCCACATACATTGATTTGATCAAAATTAACAGGACAAATACAAATCACCATTTTCAATTCAGTTTCATTTAATGATTATCAGTGGAGCTCTTACTATGTGTAAGACATAATTTCAGATTCATTCATTTGATAAACATGTATGGAACACTGACTATGCCCAGGTACTGCGCTGGGTACTGAAATCTTGAGCAAGATGGACACAGTCCTTCCCTCAGAGGTCTTGGGGTTGAGTGAGACAGAGAAATCATCAAACAGTGAATGCATGCATGCACATCATGAGAAGGGCCAAGAGGGAAAAAGACAAAATGACTTTGAGAATGAAAACAAACAGATCTCATCTAGCTTGTGTTGGCTGGAAGGCTCCCCTGAGAAGGTGACATTTGGGCTGTCTGAAGGATGATGGCAGTGAGAACATCATGTTCAAAAGTCTTATGGTAGGAAGAAACATTGTCATTCAAGGAACAGAAAGAAGGCCAGTGTGGGAGAAGCCTAGAGAACAAGCAAGGCAGGGACGATGTGACGGAGTAGGCAGTCAGTGGTCAGATCACACAGGGCCATGCAGACCTTTCTATGGGATTTTGGTTTTTATTCTAAGGGCAAGGAGAAGAAGGTAATGTGATTAGGTTTTTAAAATTTTCTCCGGCTACAGAGTTAAGGACAGATTCGGTCTGCACATTTAGGGTCTCTAGGGGAACAAGTGGATTGGGTAAAGTCTGAGTCACATGGGCTGCCAAGGGGAGGAAGTGAGACCAAAGGAAAACTGGAGATCTGTTAGGAGGCAAGGAAAGGGAATTGCATGCTCAACATGCACTAACACAATATGTCATGGTTGCCTTTCCATGTCAACACATCTAGAAAGACTACATGTTATTTCTATAGCTACATAACATTCAACTGTATTGACAGGTTATACTTTAATATTTACCATCTCTCTATGGGTGGACATTTAAATTGTTCCAATTTTTTTTTTTTTTTTTTTTTTTTTTTTTACTGTGGCAAACAAAACATTTTTGGAACATTCCTCAACATGTATCTTAGCTCTTGAGAGACATATAGAGGTAAAAATGCTAGGTCAGAGTGCAAGAGCATTTTAATAGATGAAGTTTTAATAGATGATGACAAATTGCCCTGAAAAATGTGATGCCAATATTGAGCAGTATTTTAAGAAATAATGTTGAGCTAATGTGTCAGATCTAGTAATTCCAGAATCATGGCAGTGAGGAAGGATCCAGTACAGTGATCCAGGGGAGAGGTGTTGAGTTCCTGACCTCCCATGATGGACTCTTTTGGAGTTTGCCTCCAAGTGGGAAATCCTCAGATGGGCAGTGATAGTCCTTTGGCTGACAAATCCTCCTGGACAGTAAATTCCTGAACTTCTGCTGCACAGGCCATAAGGATAGGAGTAGAAGTCTTCTGAGAAAGTGGCTGTTAGAAGCCAGAATCCCAGGTGTGTTCTCCTTGTTTAATTCTCTTAGTCCCACCCCTCAAGAATCCTAGCAGGATTTGGTAAAGCCAACCCCTCTTTCCTTCCTGAGATATTCTCCTTGTCTGATCACCATAATGTGCTCTACTCTTTTTCTTTTTTTCTCCCCAGGCCATTGTGTGAGCTTCTTAACCCTTGTCACGTTGTTACCTCAAACGTCGATGCTCCTCGGGCTTTTGGTTCTGGTCCTTCTTGGCCATCTCCGAACTCTCTCCTTTGGCAATCGTGATCACACTCCTTCCCATGTTCAGTGTCTTTTGTATGCTAACAAGTCCCACATTTTTATCTTCAGCCCAGACTTCTGAATTTTATAATTATATCCCTGCAAATTGAACTTGACTAAATACCACACTTAATCTTCACTTCCCATTTGTGCCCTTTCTCCCCCAATATCTCCTATATTGGTAAAAGCCAATTCTATCCATTCAGTTGTTCACATGAAGAAACTAAGAGTTATCTGATTTCATCCCTTTCCTCATCCTCTCAATACAGTCTGCCAACAAGCCCAGTGAAATCCACTTTCAAAATATATTTGAATCCACCCATTTTTCTTCCTCTTCATTTCTCCACCCCAGTCCAAGCCACCATCTCTTCTCATTTAAATATCTACCTTTCCATCCATTCTGCACACAGCAGATAGATTTTTATAAAATGCAAATAAGATCATGTTACTCTCTTGCTTACAACTGTCCAAAACTTTCTGTTGCTTCTGGGATAAAAATGCAAATGAATTACCTTGGCCTATAAGGCCATGTATGACCCATCCAGGGCCCATTCCCAGCACTATCCCTGACCTCCTGCACCCCCAGTCAGCTCACCAGGGCCCTGGCTTACTGCTTTCCTTTCAGCTTCCTGAATATGTTGAGCTTCTGCCATTTCAGGGCCTTTTCACTTACCATTTGCTTTGCCAGGAACTTTCTTCTCCTTGATCTCTGCCTCCCTCATGTCTTTTTTATTTATTTTATTATTTATTTTTTAATTTTCTTTTTTTTAGATAGAGTCTCACTCTGTCACCCAGGCTGGAGTGCAGTGGTGCGATCTTGGCTAACTGCAACCTCCACCCCCTGGGGTTCAAGCAATTCTCCTGCTTCAGCCTCTCAAGTAGCTGGGACTACAGGCACATGCCACCATGCCCGGCTAATTTTTTAATTTTTAGTAGAGACAGGGTTTCACCAGTTGGCCAGGCTGGCCTCGAACTCCTGACCTCAGGTGGTCCACCGAGGTGGTCCACCCGCCTTGGCCTCCCAAAGTGCTGGGACTACAGGCATGAGGCACCATGCCAGACTCCCATGTGTTAATAGAAGTGTTGGTCTTCAGATGAGCCTTCCTTGACCACCCATAACATAGGTTCCCTGTATTTGGCTTCTGTCTCAGTGCTTTGCCTGCTTCTTTCATACAAGTTATTACAGCTTGTCATTTATTTTTTACTTGTTTGCTTTTCAGCTCTAGAAGGGAAACTCCAAGAATAATGGCACCATGAATGTCTTGTTCAGTATGGATTCCTCAGTATTAATAGGGATCAGTAAATATTTATTGAATGAATAAATAAGAGTCCTATTAATTGACCTTATTGTGTCTGACAAAAGTTACATTTCCCCACTGTAGTGAATCACTGGCAGCATCAATCTTTGCTGTATACCATTTAGAAAAAATAACATTAGTTGATTTTCTACTTTTACCCCTCCTTTTATGTCTCCAAAGAGACAGCATCTCCTTTGCTCATCTTGGCTACGAAATTATCTACTATCTTTTGGACTTTGTCAAATCAGAGACTGAAAAACTCGAGCAGGTCTTTTTCTCTGCACAAGGTATCAACCACATTTCGTATGCTATGCAGCACCCCTAATTAATTTTCAACAAGTATATTTTATTTGGGTCTAGACCTCTTCATACTTTACCATCAAAATGTATTTCGTCAGCCTTATGAAGATGGGCAAAGATCTTTGAAGCCTTGGAGTAAAGAATGTACTGTTTGCTTTTGTGGAGTGGTCCTCATACTGAGATAGGATACAAGTAGTTTCCTTGATCAGCCTCAGGGAAAGGGGACAGGTCTGTCTCTGGAGCTCTATGTGTTTTTTTCCTTTGCAGCAAAAATACTCCTCTCTCATTTGAGAGCTGATCAGTACATTCACCACAGCCATTCCTCCCAGGGTTTCAAGATTGATCAAGCAGTACATGTCTGATGAATTAACCATGACCAGTCAGCTATTGGCTCTTTGAGGCATTTAAATTTACAAAATTTAGTAGTTAGCAGGACACAAATAACAAGAGTCCTGAGTTTTGTGGTTTGTCCATCTCCCACTTCTGGGGCCTCTTATTCTTAATCTGTAAAGCAAGGATTTGAATGTTCACCTTCACCTAACTCCTGGATTCACAAGTTTTCAGCCTCCACTTCTCCCTGCCCACACTGATATGGAGAAGGCTGAAAAAAGAAGAAGGGAAGGAAAAGAGCAAATCCTTTGTTGATCTGAGAAGTCATCGTAAAAGTCCTGTACTTGTAGAAGAACTGCATTTAACTTTTCTAAATAAAGTAAATCTAGCTTTTACATTTTATTTATTAGGACAACACAGATTCCCATCTCAGTTTCAACAGTCTGCCAAATGTCATTTTTTTCCCCTAAAATCAAAGTTCATCATTGCTTGAACATTGGAGAGCTCTAAAGGGCTTGATTTTATTGTACTTAAAAAATTTTAAGCAAATCTGTACTAACAATGTCTTGACATATTAAAAAGCTATAGTTATTAAAACAGTGTGGTATTGGAGTAGGATCAGAAATGTAGATTAATCAAACAGCAGAGAGAGCTTGTAAATGGAGCCAGGTATATGTGAAAAATTTAGTTTGTGTCAGAGACAACATTGCAAACCAATGAAGAAAGGGTGCAGAATGGCTGTATACCAGAGAAAACATAAAATGAGATTTGTATCTTATACACAAACACACACTCCATATAGATTAAAGGTCTAAATGTAAATAATGTAATTCTATACCTGTGAGAAAAAAATACATAAGTATTCTTGGGGTAGGGAAAGCTTTCTTTAGCAAGATACAAAAAAACACATACCGTGGAGGAAAAAGTACTGAAACCTGACAATAGCAAAAGTTCACCCCTTTTATGGCAAACAAAACCAAACAAATCCTCGACCCCATTACAGACAAGGTTAAGACAATTGAGTAAGACATATGATGCTTTTGTGCTTTAATAAATAAGTGGTGAGAAAACAAAAGGGATGAGTGTTGTTAGGGATAAAAAGAGACTTAAGAGGCACAGTGACCAAATAAAACGCAGGGACATCCTTTGGATTGTAATTCAGAGAAACCCAATGTAAGAGAATGTTAGTGGGTCAGCTGGGGAAATTTGAATACTGACTGGTTATTAAGAAATTGTAAGAAATTGTTAACGTTTAAGGCATAATAATGATATTGTAATTTTTAAAGATTTGTATTTTTTAGAGGAACTGCTGATGCATTTGTGATTAAAATTATACAGTACCTGGCATTTGCTTTAATGCAGCAGGTTTGTGGGGAAGGGAGCAGGGGTGGGTGTACAAATGAAAGGAGATTTGCCATATATTCTTAATTACTAAAGCCGAGGGAGGGTATAAGTGAGTTCACTATGTTATTTTAGTTTATTTTACTCTTGTTTGACATTTCCCATAATGATTTCTGTAAAATACAAGTCATGGATTTAGAAACATGCCTGACCTATTATAAACATAAAATAAATGTTATCTGTTATTATTATATTAATTTTTTTAAAAGACAAGTGACACATTGCTGGTGGGAGTATAAATTGGTACAGACTCTACAGAGGACAATGTGGCAAAACCTATTTTTTTAAAAAAAGGCACTTAGTCTTTAGTTCTCCTCTTTTTATGAATTTATCCTTCAGATATTTGTATGTATGAAATCATATGAATTGTCACTGAATCACAATTGCTTTTATTTAAAAAATTTTTTTTAATTTTTGGGGTACATGGTAGGTGTATATATTTATGAGGTAGATGAGATGTTTTGATACAGGCATACAATGCATTGTAATCACATCATGGAAAATGGGGTGTCTGTCCCCTCAAGCATTCACCTTTTGTGTTACAAGCAATCCAATTATACTATTTTAGTTATTTTTAAATGTACAATTAAATTATTATTGACTATCATCACCCTGTTGTGCTATCAAATAGTAGGACTTTTTCATTCTTCCTATTTTTTTTGTACCCACTAACTGTCCCTACCTCCCATCCCATCCCCCCACTACCCTTCCCAGCCTCTGATAAGAAGCAAATTTTTAATTACACTAAATTGGAAGTATCAATCAGCAGGAATCTAGTTGAATAAATTCTGTTCCATAAATAGAAAAAGAAGACTTTGTAGCCATTAAAATAGAAAGAAAAGAAAGAAAAAGAAATACCTCCATACAAGCTGAATGGAGCTTACAGAATGATGTCTAAAATATTTTTAAGTGAAAAAAGCAATATGCAGAATGAATCTTTTAAATTTATTTAAAACACTGTGGAGGAACATATAGACTATTTTTTTTGTATATGTATAGAACTCTTTGGAAGGGTGCACCACAGCACTGTTTTTTGTCTAAGAAGGGAAACTGAATGGGGAAAGAGGAGTAGATGTGAAAGGGAGACTTTTTCACTGTGGACTTTTGTAACTCTTTAAGTTCGTAGCATATGCATATATTACCAATTCAAAAATAAGAAAAGACATTTTCAGTGGATATAATATGCAAAAGGTTACTATCCAGGATACAAGTAGAACCTTTACAAACTGGTAATAAAAAATACAAATAATCTAACAGAAAAATAAGCAAAGGATGTGATGAAAGAAAATTGTTATGCCAATAAACCTGCAAAAGGTAGTTACACTTATTAATAGGCATGAAAATGAGAAATAAAACCAATGCTTAGGCATTATTGCTTAACCATCAAATTGGAAATGAGTTTAGTGTCCAAGAACTTCAAGCTTTGGCCAGCATGTGGGGGCAATGGTTCCATTATCTTCTGTTGGCACGTAACAGTCACTTTGGGAGTCTTTTGGCAGCTCTTAAGCAAACTAGAAATATATCCTAGCCCCATGGATTCCACTACTGTGTATATTTTCTACATAAATACTTGTCTGTTTATACAAAGAGACAAGTATAAGAATGTTTATTGCAGCATTGTAGAAAATAGTAAGAAACTGGAAAGAACCTAAACATTCATCAATAGTGGACTGGAAATGTGATATATACACAAGAAAGGGGAAGAACTAGATCTACATAGCTCAATATGGATCGATCATCAAAAACCCAATGTTAAGGAGAAACAAAAAGCAAGTTGCAGTAACTATCAAGAATGGTGCCACTTATTTAAATAATGAAACACTGCACATACAGAAAGCAATACTATTTATTACTTGTGGCATACCTGAGTGTATACAATATCTATATTTTAATGGATTGGAAGGACCCACATCCAGCTCATGAAAGTGATTTTTCTTGGGTATAGGAGAATAGGCTGGTTAGAGGAGATTAGGTTTGGAATCTGAAACATATTATTTCTTAAAAAAAAAAAAACTGGAGGAAAATATGACCAGATGTTAACAGTTGTTAACTCTGGAAAATATGAATGGGAGAGTTTAACTTTTCTGTATCTTTTAAATTTTTCAAGAGAAGGAGGAGGGAGTGGGAGAAAATTTGTTTCAGAGGAAAAGAATAAGATAGATTTCTTTTTGAACCCTGAAGGACAAAAGCAATATGCACCCCGCTTATGACAGGAAGAAATCCTGAGGTCGAGCTTTGCTTCCTCTGGAGGAAACTTTCGCTGATGACAGCCTGTTTCCTTCTTGTCTCCTCTCCCCGGCCTCCCCACAGACAGCAAAAGCACTCTTAGGAAGGCAGCATTTTCTTTTTTAGATTTTACAACTTTATTTTTTTAATTTTTATTTTTTAACTTTTATTTTAGGTTTGGGGGTACATGTGCAGGTGTGTTTTATAGGTAAACTCATGTCACAGGGGTTTGTTGTACAGATTATTTCATCACCCAGATATTAAGCCCAGCACCCAATAGTTATTTTTTCTGTTCCTCTCTCTCCTCCCACTCTCCACCCTCAAGTAGACCCCAGTGTCTGTTGTTTCCTTCTTTGTATTCATAAGTTCTCATCATTTAGCCCCCACTTATAAGTGAGAACATGTAGTATTTGGTTTTCTGTTCCTGCATTAGTTTGCTAAGGATGATAGCCTCTAGCTCCATCCATGTTCCCACAAAAGACATGATCTTGTTCTTTTTTATGACTGCATAGTATTCCATGGTATGTATGTACCCCATTTTCTTTATCCAATCTGTCATTTGTGGGCATTTAGGTTGATTCCATGTCTTTGCCGGATAGCCACTTTCAATACTAGGGAGATTAGGACCCTGTCTGCCCATATGTGATTGCATTTGAGAACAAAGCATTTCCATGACCATAATTTGTAGGTTTTAAATTCTGTAGTGTCTGTGTATATGTTATTACTCCTGGAAAACTTTCTGTGTGATGGGGAATAAATAATAAAAGTGCATTAAGATGTGGAAGTTAAATTCCAAAGATCAACTGCATTTTAAAAGAGAAGTTCTGAGGGAGTGAGCAGTCCTCCCACGTTTTTCCAAAAGAAAACACTGATCAAGACTTTTCAGAAAAAAATATGTTCAGAAATTCTTCAGAAAAGAAAAATTTTGGACAATGTGGTAACTTGATCAGTAAACATATTTGGTAGTAAAATGCCTACTTCCATGGGCCCCTTCTACTGTATCTGTGAAAAAGGCTGCTTTCGAGCAGTAAGTAGATGTCACCCCCCACTCGTGCAATGCATGGTCGGTGGGCCATGGGAACAACTTGGGTGTTAGGGTAGAATGGCCACTGTCTGGGCCTGTCGCTAACACTGCACTTGAGCACAGGTGTGGACAACAAGAGCACAGAGCAGGCCAGTGGGCACCAAATAGTACCTCTTTTACATTTTGCTACAATATCAGCAGCTTATGGCACTGGCTTAAGGCTGCTACCAAACTCTGCTGTCATTCCCTCGCTGACAGTGATAGAATGGTGCATCTGTTCAGTGTTTAGAAATGAGACAGGCTTGTTTTGACACCACTGTTTCTGCAAAAGAAAGGAACCAGATTGGAGGGTGTAGTCATCAATTGGCGGAATCAATTAAGAATAACAACAGCACAGTGTGCGTCATTTGGGAGAGGTAAAGCGTGGCACGAGGTGCTGGAATTCATTGGGAAGTGCTAGCCCAGCTCTTCCTCCCTTAGTTTGGACAACATCTGGTCTCATTTCCATGACTTCTGCATACCCAGTTGAAGGGAAGCTCATCCCTGCTTCCCAACCACTTAACCTCTTATGATGCCTGATAGTAAAACATAGTGTGTTAGCAACTATAGGGATTCCTACTTGTAGAGATAAGTCTTTGATTCTTATTTAAGCTTTGATTTATTGTCTTTGGTTGTTTTGGGTAGAGGGATGGCTGATTTTTAACACGAAGATAAACTTACAGATGGAAATTCTTGTGTGTCATAAATACCACTAACTTGCCTGTTGCAGGGAAGTTCAAATAAAGACACTAGGACTTAGCAGCAGCTGAAATGTTTTCCTTTTTTTCCCATTGGCAAAATATATATATATATATATATATGTGTGTGTATATATATATATGTGTGTGTGTGTGTGTGTGTGTGTGTGTGTGTGTGTATGTATATATATATATATATATGCTTTGCCATTGGTGGTTTCGTGCCAGGGCCTAATCTGTGCCTGCATACATAAGCCATTCAGAGTTCCTATTGCATAGAAAGGAGACAGAGGATGACAAATTGGTCTACACCAGTTGACCTCCAAAGTGAAGGGATAACTTTACCCAGCAATCTCTGGAGGTTTCTTTATCTGTTTTATTTAGCATAAACACTATTCTTCTCCAGTACTCCCTATTTCTCCTAGCAGACTCCAAGGATTAATTCTGGGTCACTAGCTAAATTCACCACCTCTGCTCTGCTCCCAAATTGCTTCTATCTTTTTCCTTAGCCTTATGCAAATCCTGGAAGATATCAATTCTGAGGGCTGGGGTGTATCTTGATCACCTTTGGAATCTACCACTGCATGGAGCACAGCACTTACCACCTAGTAGGTAAGCAATAAATGCTTGCTTGTCAATTGATTTATTCAGTAGACTCAGTGCTGTGTGCACATTAAACACCTGGGGAGCTTTAAACAAGAAACGAGCAAACCAACAAATGCTGCCTCAGCCTAGAGACCAACACAATCCTGATCTCAGGATGTGGGATCCCAGCACTGGTAAGTTTGTAAAGCACCACAGGTGATACTAGTGCATGGGGAAGATTGAGAACTGCTGGATTCATTAACCTGTTGCTTTACTTGGCTGCAGTTCTGTTTGTTTCCAAGTTTGGAAGAAACATATTTGAATCCTTTTGAGGAATTCCAATCCCTGACAAGATGCCAGTGCTATTTTATAGCAAGAGTAGAAGAGAAAGGCTATACTATGTGGTCCTGGGCAAGTTATTTAAATTCTCTGTGCCTCAGTTTTCTCAACCGTAAGATGGGAAGAATAATAGTAACTACCTCTGGAGGCTGTTGTAAAAGTTAAATGGTTTGATCTATGTAAAGCTCTTAGAACAGTACCTGGTAGATAAGTGTGTGATAAATAAAATCCAATATGAAGAAGAGGATGATGTTTTGTTGTCATTATTGTTGTTCTTTGCTTCAGTTAATGACTCCAGCTTCCTCCCAGACTAAGGTCCCAGGAGACTTTTGACCCCAGCCTCTCCTTTGTCCCTTCCATCTCATCCGTGGTCAAGTCCTGCTCCTCTGACCCTGCACTATCTGGAATCTGCCCCTTCCTTTTCATGCCCCTGGCCCTAATTTTAATCCTCACTCTCATTATCTCTCTCCTGGATTATGGCAGCCACACCAACTGTTTTGCCTGTCAGCCATCCCTAGATGGCTCCCAAATTGCCTTAAAGTCAAGCTCTAAGCTTGGAGCTGCCAAGCTCAAAGCTCAACTTACATCCTTATTGCTGTGAAAATTCAAGCCCAAATTGTGCGATTTTGACAGTTTAGTTACTTTATCTAAGCCTCAGTTTCCTCATCTTTTTTTGTTTTCTTTTTTGAGACAGAGTCTTGCTCTGACACCCAGGCTGGAGTGCAGTGGCGCTATCTCGGCTCACTGCAACCTCACCTCCCAGGTTCAAGCGATTCTCCTGCCTCAGTCTTCCGAGTAGCTAGAATCACAGGTGCACACCAACACGCCCGGCTAATTTGTGTATTTTTAGTAGAGACGGGGTTTCTCCATGTTGGCCAGGCTGGTTCTGAACTCCTGGCCTCAAGTGATCCGCCTGCGTCAGCCTCCCAAAGTGCTGGGATTACAGGCACGAGCCACAGTGCCCTGCCAGTTTCTTGATCTTTAAATGGGGATCATCTAATAACACTTTCTCCTCAATAGGATTATAGGAATAAAGGAATTCTTGTATATAAAGTGTCTAGAAACCTTCATGGCACACAATAGGGGCTCAATACAAGTTGTTGTTATTATTTGAAACTTGACCGCTAGCAACTCCTCTCCAGCCATCCTGGGCACTGACCACATGGAAGTCCCTGCTGTTTCCAGACACTCTGTGCCTTTTTGGATTTGGGTCTCTGCTCACATGGTCTTTACTCTTGGGATGCCTGCCACTCCTCTCCAGGTGTCTGAATCTTAACAGTCTTAAAGGGCCAAATCTCAAATGCCAATATCTTCTAGAAGACTTACCTGGAAGTCAATTACTCCTTTGACGTCCTACAGAATTCACTTCTTTTAAGGCAGGGGCTCTCCAACTTTAGCATTCGTCAGATTCACCTGGCGGGCTTGTTAAACCACTGACTCCTTAGCTGATCCTGGAGACCATAATTCAGTAAGACCAGGGTAGGACCCCAAAATTTGCATTTCTAATGAGTTACCAGGTGATACTGATCTGCTGGTCCATACTTAAGTAGCTCGGTTTTAGGGCCACTCACGGAACACCTTCCAACTTCTATGGCTGCTTGAATACAAATCTCTTCTCTGAGAAGACTGTAAGTTCTTCCCTAGAAGGGCCAAAATCTACTTTCCCTTATATCTGGTAGAAGGAGGTGGGCCTTGAGGCTGGGCCTTGAAGGCTGGTTGGGATTTGAATCCACTAACATCAGGCAAGAGCCTGCAAATGGGGAGCCCAGGAACAGGAACAGAGAGCTGCACGGTTGTGGGATGGTAAATGGTTAGGATATTAAGGTGTAATGGGAAATGGGGCTAGAAAGCTGTGTGCCGCATATCCAATGTGATATGGGAGTTTTGAGAGGGGAGTGTGGAATCTTGAAAAGAGGCAGAGGCGTGCACATTTGATCCCATAACCTGCAAAGCACAAGGGCTGAACTGCAAGGTCTCCTCATGATGGTTCCTTCTATAAGCTGCTGTGGAGTTTGGGCTCTCTTTGCATTTTCAGCAAGGCACACTTCCTAGACGTGCAGGACATGTTTCTGTTCTACCTCCAAAAGTCTGTCATTCTTTGAATTACTGTTACCTACGAAAACGTGGACAGAGGTGAGGCTCAGGCCCCACACTGCTCCTGTGTGCCCGAGCCAAACCAGAGCCTTGAGGTAGTTGTGATTGGTGCCTCCTCCCCACAAATTCTGGGCTCTTCCTTCCCTTAAAATCACTTTTGCTGGTTTGGAAGTTGCTTGACCAAGAAGCTAGAAATGTCATTGCTTCTAGAAAATGGATTCTTCCCCCATTTTCAGAACAAGCTTGGTTTAAGGGGATGAACACAAGAGGGAAAGAAGGGAGTGGCCACCTGGAAGCAATAGATCTGGGTTCAGTATGAAGCCGGTGGTTTTATTCTGTGGGTTTTCTGCTATGCCTGCCTCCCAGGTACAGATGAGGTTAAATAATTAATGTATGTGAATGTACTTTGTAAGCTCTAAAGCACTGCAGGAATATAATTAATTATGTTTATAATTACAGGTAATGTAATTGTAATTATAATTACTTTGTGGGTGGAAGCAGAATATATATATCTCATGCCCGTTCTATAGTAGGATACCCTTGGTGGATATCCTTGGTTAGATCATCAATTTGTATATTTGAGCTTGACTCACTTTATCTGACTTTATTTTCAACATTGAGACATATATGAGACTTTGGCCCAAGGACCTCTGTTTTTTTTTCTTTTTTTTTTTTTTTTTAAATAGGGTAAAAGTGAGGCTGGGAAATTCAACACTCCAATAGTAATATTATCTGCCACTTATCATGTAGATAAAGTTAAGGCAATTTAGTTAACTTGCCTATATACAGCAATAATACTTGCAGAGATCCTGTAGTTAAACACAAAAATATATACACATAACAGTTTCTATAAGTGATTTATATCTACATGTTACTCAAAGAGTTCTTTCTAGAAATTCACTAGACCCTACTACATTCTAAAATGATCATGTAATTACTAAATCAGAAATTTGTTCTATATTTCAGGCAATGCTCATTAATACTAAGCTAAAAATTTAATGTTACACCATTTGCTTGTTTAGCAAAACTAATAAGCTTAATGGAAGTGCTGAGCAGTTATTTCCTTCAACGTGCTTCATCTTAAAAAGTGATTGTATTTGGGTCCGTGTTCTGGGGCAAGAGTTGAGGTGTATTTGTACCTGAGGGAAACATTTCTGCCTGCAGTCTCCCTCCTTGAAACTGCCAGATTCTGCCCGAGAAGCTAAACGTCGCATTTCTTCAGCGTCTCTGACCTTCTACCATTGTTCCTATGCACTGTTAATTGTTGTTAATTTCTAACACATCATTAATTATTTGCCATTAAAGATGTGGGAGACAGAAATGCCCTTCACTCATGGGTGGTCACACGAATTAACCATTAATAATTACAAAATGTGTTACTTTAAATGTGAAAAGTGAATTTGAGCCATTTGCATGAAAGTTGCTGTGTTTCTGTGGCTGTGCTGTGACACACTGGGAGCGTGGGTGGGGATACCGTGAGTGATCCCGTCATGGCTGGGGAAGAAGCCATCTCCTCTTGCTTCCTTAATGACTGTCACATTTGGCCTCTGGAGCATGATGTACTTTTCAGGGAAATTTTCTCTTTACAACTTTCTCCTCCTTTGTACAAGAAGCCTAAAGTGGAACAGTTTTCTCTGATGTCACAGCCCCAAGTCAGTCACACAATTAGTACTTATCGTGGAGTTCCTGACTCCCACTCCTATTCGGCCCACCAGACCATGCCGAGAGGTAAGCGCTGGCGGGTGGAGAGGTCCACTCCCACCTCAGGCTTGCAAAGTGATGAAGCCAAGGCCGTTTCACTGACATTGGGCTCTCAGTCTTTAAAAAAATAAGTGCCTGGATTGCCATTTAGTATTGAGATTTTAATGTAGTGCCTATCTTTAAAACACAGGCAGAAAATTCTTCCCACAAGTTTATCAGAGTGCTGAGAATTAAGAATTATATTGGAAAAGAAGCATCAGATATGGTCTCTAGGTTTCACCAATCAGAAGAAACTGTTAGGGTATAGACAAGAGATTTGGGGAAAGTGTATGAAATATTATTTTGTGAGTGTAGATTTCAACCGTGAAATCAAGACAGCTTAGATTCCATAGCCAAAAGTTAGATTCATTACAAGGAGACTAGTTTGAACTTGAGGAGTTGATGATTCTCTCTTGCTGAACCCCTTGTTTTGCTATTAAGAAAATGGAGATCCAGAGATAATCAAAAGACTCCTTAAGCTGTGAATGTGGGAAATAAGAAAACTGTGTCACTTAAGTGGCTTTAATGGTTTCATATTATGATTCCATTCTTCATCTGAACTGTGATCTCAAGAACAAGGGCAACCTCTTTTTTTCTTCCCCCTTTCCCCTCCTCTTTTTGTTCTTCTGTGCTAGACTAATAGAGAGATCAGAGGGGATGATGTTCTGCTTGCTGGAATAGACTGAACTAGACCAGGTAGCTTGGGGCATCTAATGACATCATGGGTGAAAGGCCAGGTTGGAAGTCTAAACAACAGCCTGCTTTCAAGAAATCACTTAGCCTTCAGGTCCCCCATTCCTTCTCATCTGTAAAATGAGGCACTTAGAGTTTAACTCTTAAGACTTTAACTCTCAAGACAGTTGGATTCTAAGATCTAAATTCCTCTGAACTGTTCTATTGTTTTAACCATTTTTTGAAAACTGCTACACAGTAGCCTACAGTCAACATATTTCACATTTTATTTATTCCCTCTTCTATTAATGGATATTTAGGTTGTTGGAAAGCTTTTCTTCAACTTAGAAGTAATGCTGCAATAAACATTTTTGTACAAAGCTTTTTATGTATACGTGTAAAAATTTCTCCAATGTTTCAGTTTTACCAAATGATGCCAAATCAACTTCCAGAAACAATTTACTAAGCTTTACTTCCTTTATCTCTACTCCCATAAACCATTATGGGGGGTTTGCCACCTTCCCACATCTAAAACTGGTGGACAGGACCCAGGTCCTTATTTTTGGGGACCTACGCCCACCAACATCTCTATTCCCATTGCTTCCTTCCAAATATCCCCTTCCATCAATCCTGGGAATCTTTTCTTTGGTAAGAGGTAGAAGGGAAAACCTACCTTAAATTCACACTATTTTTTCCCAAATCTTTTGCCTCTGCCTTAAGTCTTCACATCCCTGAGGGGCTCGGCTTTGGAAACATGCAAGTCAGGAAAAGAATTCTTCTCTTTAATACTGTCTTATTCTTTCCCTGAGTTAAATAGCAGAGACATGTCCAGCTTCTTGCATGGGGAAGGAGGAAGGTATAAAGGGAAAAAAAGAAATGAGAAAAAAAATCAGGTAATATTTAAACATTTTTATTCTTCAACATAATGAATTTTTCAAGTTGATTTTATTTAAAATAGTAAAATTGTATGAAATATGAACTACCTGGGCAATCTAGCTCTTGAGGCCATTGTTCCTATAACACTCATGATTTCTGCGTTGGATTATGAGTATTTCATTATTTGTGTGTTTTATATTTCCTACAGAAAGGCAACGATCTAGAATTAAGTAGACTAGATAAATCCCCAGGCAGGGAGAGGATAAGAAGAATTCAATAAACATTTTGAAGGGAAAAAGTTCGAATGAAGGGAAAGGTAGGGAAGAAAAGCTCATGATTTTGAGGAGTGAAGCCTGGGAAACAAGGAAGATGCTTATTCCTTTGATAAGGAATGGAAGGGGAATGTAACTTGGGGTGACTGGTGGAAGATGATAGATCTGAATTTGCATGTATAGTGCATTCATCTCCAAGAGATGTTCATGCCAGGAGATGTTCCTTTCCTTTAAAACTGCAGCCAGGATGAACCAATACTTTTGTTGTGTTTCCACATATCCACAAGGATACATGCCAGCATGCAGTTACCTTTTTTCAGCCTAAAGGTTGTAGTCATCCTCCTTCAGCCTACTGTGTGGCAGCTTTCTTCTTATTTGGTGCTTTCCATTCTCATCTCAAGTCCTGGACATCTGAGTTGTGCATAGGATGTGCGCGCGCACACACACAAACCCACAGACTAGAGACCCTGAATGCATGCTTTCTCCCAGTGGAAAGGCAAACTTCCTTCTGAATTCTTAGAATCTGCCTTTTATTAACTTTACCTGTGAGCAACCTTGAATGAGGAACAGCCTTACTACAGAACGTTTGTTAATCTCAGAAAAAGTGAATTACTTCATCACCAGGGGAATGTTCTACTGGAGCTTCCTAGTTGGTATCAGCAGAATGACTCTCAACTCTTCCTTTTTATCCTTATGGATAAAACATTGGTATTTCTCATTCCATTTAAGGTTTTGAAAAACTAAATAATTCAGTTCCCCTACTTTCCTCTCCCATCACATCAAGGCTATAGACACCTCGGTGCTGATTGCACTCCTAGTTCTTCCTATCCAGAGGCAAACAAAACAAGGGCATTGCTAACTAGTTTATTTGAAACACTTTCTTCAACAGACGACTCTGAGTTACCAGTGGTGTCCTGTTTTTAGGACAAAGAATTATTGCTCTGACCTCATAGTTGCTCTTTGCAAGGACTCAGGTTTAAAGGTTATGAAGAGCTATTCAAACTCATTTATTTCTAGTTCTCTTCTCATTTGTTGTTCTGCCTTTCAACGTGCAGTGGAATGCCCATTCATAGTCATAGGCCGTTTAAAGTAATATATGCTTCCAAGATTATAAAATGGAAATTTATTCCTTTATTTACCCTCTCAATCAACATTTCTTGAGCACCTTAGTATGCTATGCACATACACAAAAAGGTGCTGAGGGTCAAAGACATCCTGAGAGAGGCCTTCTGGAGTGGAACCCAACAACAAGCAGTTGGTTATAGTGAACCTGAAACAAATTGCCCAGCATTTCTATTGTTTTGTTTTCTCTACTTTTCTCTTATAGACTTATTTTTCATTTTTCTCATGTTATTTTTCTCCTTTTTCTGTATTTTCTGTATTTTTCCTCTTTTTCATTGTTATATGATGCCATATTTTCAAAAGGCCAACCTTGTCTTCTTCTGTTTCCCTCATTCCACAGTAGCAATATTTATCAATGGCTAAAAGACAACTACCTTGTCCAATCCAAGGTCACTGTGGTAATTTTAGGCATCTGAGAGTATACCAAAAGGATGGAAAATACACAAATCATTTAATAAGCTATTGGAAAGAGAATATGGGTTTATGACTTAGAAAGAAGGGCTGTATTTTCTGAACAAAAGGTTACTTCCTCGATTAGTCAGGATTTGGCTGCATTTTGTTGTGGTAATGAACAGTCTCCAAACATCAGTGACTTAATCCAGCAAAAGTTTTTTCTCACTGATTCTGCATGTTCAACATGGACCTGTGGAGGACTCAGCTCCACTAAGTCATTCAGGAATCTAGGCTATTGGGAACTCTGTCATCTCAACACATGCTTCCAAGATCACTTCTGCAGGGAAGGAGAGAGCTGGAGGGTATTACATTGACAATCAAATGCTTTGGCTTAGAAGTGAAACATAGTAACGCTTCACAACAACAGACAAATTACGTGGCCTGTCTAACTGCAAAGGAGCCGAGCAGTGCAGCCTTTATATACCTGGAAGGAGAGGGTGCTGGACTCTTTGTGACACTAGTAGTGTCCGCCACAGCACTCAGGATGATCAAGTTTGAAGACTAGAGAAAACTCCAAGTGTCCAGTTGATGTGCTTGAAGGACAAGTGTAGAAGTGGCTGACCTGTGATTTGCAGCAACTGGCCTCTCACACCTAGCCCTTCCAGTGGCTATTTTGCGAGGGTGTCTCTGGTTCTACAAACCCCTTGCAACCTCAGGATAATCTTTTCTGTGGTTTCTTGTTCATGAAGGCAGTATTTTAAAATAAACTCATGCATGTCCTTTTATCCAATAAAATGTCAATCTTAAATTACTAAGATAATTCATCCCTAAGATGAAATACTCCTTTTAATTTACTTTTTTAATTAAGGGAGGTGTGTGGTTTGTGAGACTTGGACCATTAGGAGGCTTCAGTGTTCTGAGTCAATACTGGGAGGCCATCCCTCGCCTGTGACAGTGTGTTGGAGCGAGGCTGCCAGTAAGCCAGGGTGTCAAGGATGACAGCACAGCTCCATATATTGTGGCCACCAACCTGAATTCATAGCCAAGTGCATCCCCTCCCTCAAACACATTCTTTCAAAGTGAAATTAACTTTATGGGGTGTGCAATAAGGTTTTTTTTGGATGGTTTTACATAATGTCCCTGAAGTTTTTAGACAAGTGACTTTTGCACAGCTATAAACTAGAGTTAGCATACACTTCTGGACTTCCTGGAACTTCAAAACTCAAGATCGTAGGGTCATTCATCTAAGAGTGGGTACACGCTTATGACTGATCCCTTAGGGCCCAGTCTAAAAGAGGAAAAAGCTAACAAAATCAGCCTGACACAGTGCCAGTTAAAAACTGAGATTTCAAATCCAGACCAGTTCTGAGTTTGGATCTTGACAATCCACTTAAGAGCTTGTGTGACCTTGGGCAAGTTATAGAACATCTTTAATCTTTAATCTCCCATAGATGAGGATTAAAATAGTATTTGTCTCATATGCTTGTGAGAATTAAAGGAAGCGATGATACTTAGCATAGTGCCTGGCTCATGTAGGTGGTCAGAAAACATTAACTGTTACTAGTAACTGCCGTCATATTGTTCAGGGTAGCAAGCATGTAGAGTGTGCACCACAAGCAAAGCACTGTGCTAGACACAGCAAAGTGTGTATGAGAGAATTAGGATGTAAGAGTATAGTGGAGCAAAAAGAAGCAGGATAGGAAAAACAAAGATAGCTAAACATAGATAACAAAAATGAAACAGGTAACATTTATTTGTGGGCATACTCTGTAAAAGGCACTGCATAGATCTTTACATAACTGATCTCATTTAATGTTCACACAACCCTGTGGGTAGGCATTACTATCTTCATTTTATATTTGAAGAAAATAAGCCTTAGATCAATTAACCTGCAGTGGCTAACACATGGAGCTAGGGAAGTGGAGGGAGGATCGGGCTGTGTGGTTCAGCTTGACTGGAGCACAGGAGAGGACTGGCTGCATGGTATGTTTCCAGGTGTTCCAGGGAAGCCTTGGTTACCAGCACAGGTGGTCATTGCCCATACAGAGTCCAAGACCATCTGTAATTTTGGCCACACAGTCCTTAATGACGTGCTATTTGACGAAGAAATAGGAGACTACCTTGAGGTGGTCACCATGTCTTTGAGGTGCTGGAAGACTAAAAAACATATTCAGGATGTGCTGAAGCACGGCTTCAAATCACGCAGCAAATCTATGACATGCCAGGAAATGGCAGCCAATGGCAAACCAGCCCTGTCTGGGGACCACTGGTGAAAATGTCATGGTGATCCGTGGTTGACCACTAGATGAATTATTGCTGGGTGTGATAACACCACCTGGGGATAATGGTTGAAACCCAAACCAACCCCTCCTCATCCCTGCACCTCCACAACCTAGAGAAGATTTTAGGATGTGCATTTGTCCTTCCAACACTATAAGGCTAAGACCACCACCAATACCATAGATCCTGTTCCCACTAATATGCTTTATTATGAGTTCAAAGAAAACATAAAGTATAAGGAAACTTGAAAACTTCCAGGTCCTTCTAGACTTTTGCCCCATTAACACTTTGGGGGAAAAAGCAATCTCCATGTAAAATCTCCATTAAAATAACCTTGAGGGCTTATCTGAAATTAGCACCTTCACAGTTTTTGTTCTGACTCTTGGTTTGGTTTACCTACTGTGCCTTGATCTTATACTTGATATGCCCCTCTAATCAGATAAAATAGTTGAAGCATTTCTGGACTGTAGACCAACCTTAATGTTATTCAAAAATAGGAGTTAGGCTTGGGGCTCAGATTTTTACCTTTTTTATTTGTGTATGATTTAGTGTTCATCCTGCACTAGACACTAAAATGCATTGTTTAATTATCTGAGCTCAACACACCATTTTATAATTCATTAGTCAGTTGCTCTTTGCAAAAGCTATTTCTTATGAAACAAAAGTGGGAATCATGCAACTGGACTATTTATCTCTCTTTAGGGGTTGGGGGTTAATATCTGATAGCTCATAACATCTTTATTATAATGCATTTATAATGATTTACTGGAATCATTCTATGGCTAAGTATCTAATGTCAAAGCCGGGATCTGGCATGAAATAAAATGCTGTATCCTTGGGTAGCTCTAGGGAAAAAAAGGCCCCAGCCAATATTTTCTGTGTAATTCTACAAACTGTAATAAGGGTAGGGGTAATTGCCTTAATGTCAATTAAGCTATTAATAATGCTCATCTTGTCATTCCTAAATATAGCAGTGTCTCAATCATACATTACTGTCCCCTGTTAAGGCTACACAGAAATGAGATCACAGCCTCTGTGGATCAAGAAGTCTGTCTAGCAGCCATTCTTATCTCCTTTACATAAGGGAAGGTTTGGGGGTTTATTTGGTTTTAATGAAAAATTTCTATTAGACACACACATTATTTGTGAGGACAAGCTCTGGTGATTCTTGTGAGCAGGACAAATTCAGCTTTAAAAGCAAAACTGTTCCCTGTTCCTATTCTGCTCCTGATGACTAGGAAAGGTGGTCCTGATCAGGACTCCTGTTCCAGGGTCCTGATAAGGTCTGAGGACCAGACAGTTCAGTAGCAATCATACATGTATTTTAGCAAAGTGTGTGGGAACTAACAAAGTTAGGGAGCACTCGTTCAAGCTACACGTGGTGCTGCGTTGTGTGCGTGTTGTTCCCAGGCCACGCGGATGCACACAAGTTCCTCAAGGACAGAGGAACAACAGGACAAAGAAAACGAGGCTGAGACACTGTCACTGAGACAAGAGGCCAGTGTTGCATCAGCAAATTTCAGCAAAGTCAAGGGTAAAGTCATATTTGGAAGAGGGCACAAGAGAAGATGAGCTATAGGATTTTGGCGAATAGGGAGAATATCGCCAAATCTCCCCAGTTGACTCTAAATCAGGACCACTTATCGTACAGTGAAGAAACGGGACAAGACCCTTCTTTACTTGGCACTTATGGTTCTCCTGGGCCATGAGATTCTGAGCAGCCACTTCCTTCCGCCCCCCTCCTTGTTGCCCTGTCTTGAAGTGAACTTCTACTTGATGATATTTAGAGCTCATTAATTTGTCCCAAGGAAGCTTATTGTATGGCAGTTTAATGACAGAAACCTGTTTTAATGCAAATGGACATGTAATCCCACTAAGTCACTCTGAGGGTGTAAATTTAAAACAATTGCTAGGAACTGACACTGGAATTTAATAAGATGGAGGGCTAGTTCCTAGATCCCGGTAGGCCCAGGGGACCCTGCTTGGACACCCAGCCCTGGCGGTTTTAGAGCAGCCCTCAGTTACCATGGCAATTAAAAATGTCAGGGAGCTTACTGGAGCTCCTTTCAGGTGGGGGGGATCTGAGCTCTGGAGGAGTGCGGGAACACAGGGAAGGAAGAAGTTTCAGCACAGAGAGGAAATGAAGGGTGAGTGGGTGTCTTCTGCTCATTACTCCTCAGGGCACAAGGTTGGACAAGATATGACTGAGACCCCAGGAGGCGGCTTTCTATCCTGGCTTAGTAGAAATGCTTGATCCAGGCAAACTCCCACACACACAGCACAAAGCCTTGCCCAGGACCCCACTTCTCCCAGCAGGTAAAGGGGGAAGCCTGCTTCTGAGGGGTTGGTTGGAAATGAGGCGGAGGCGGGAACTGTGTTTGAATATTTGCTAGATTATAACGCTGTTGGGTACTACATCATTCTCCAGAGGGCCCTGAATAAGGTTATTATGGGTGAAGTCATTTTTGTAATATAGTTGGCTGTAACTCTGGGTCATAGATCAAGGTTCTGGTACTAAAAAAATTACTAAACATGCCTCTGTTACCACAACTGTCCTCCTTTTAAATACTTTGATTTTACTACAAATCTCCCATTGACTGAGCTAGGGGAAATAGACACAATGAGCAAACGATTCCTTCCGTCCCCGGCAGCAGCCCTGCCGGCATGGAGGCCTCCTGGAATGATTTCCTGAGGTGTGATGTTATTTATGGCGTGCTTTCTCTATCAAAAAGGCAAACAGCATCCCAAGTGACCTCGGAGTATTTGCATCATTGCTTCTCTTGCTAATTGATTCATCCCCTGGCAGGGCCTGAGACACGGGCTGTTGGCTGGACACTCGCTCCCAGCTGCATATCCTGTGGATTTAAGGTGCATGAGAAGCAAAGATGTTAATAAAATCGTTAAATGTCAAAACTGCAAAACCCACACCCATTCAGAGTTCATCAGCTCTTCTGGAATGATCTGTAAAATACCATCTCCTCCCCTTGTCCTTTTCTCAGTCTAAACTTCATAACCTTTGTTAAGTAAGGAGATTAAGAACTGTTATTAACAACACTGATTGTTTAATTTCTTTCATAACTTCTTCCTTTCAAATGAGAGTCCAGTATAGAATGAAAAGGAATGTTATCATATGAAGTGCATTTCAGATGTAATAAAGCAGAAAGGAGAGGGTGGCCCCAGTGGCAGTTGTAAGAGGGACGAAGTGTGGATCTCTATAGCTCAGTGGCTGCAAAGCAGAAAATGAAGATTGTAAAAACGTCACATAAAGAAAAAATGCACAGTGGATTCGTTTTGTGATGCCCATAATTCAGTAATGCCTTTAAGTAGCTAGAAGAAATATAATAAATGTTTTTCCACAACATTGATCATACTGTATCAGAGGAAATATTAGTGTGCAGGGAGCCATGATTATACTGGTAGTAATTCTCGGTGCAGAAAACTAGTAGATGATAGGACCCTTTATAGGCCGAACTTTTATTGGCTGCAGTTATTTACCTTTAAGAATATGCCTAATACATTGTCCTATAGCTAAATATTTTTGTGAAAATTCAAACCAGCACTATCTGTAAATCAGAAGTCCTGCCACCATTTTATAGGATTTATATATATTTTTCCCTGCAGATGCTCTCATATGTTCCAGAATACAAAAACCAGCCAACTGACCATGTAAAAATTCTAGAAGGCCTGTAAAACAGATTCTTCTTCTGTATTCTGAACCTGGATAGGAGCAGACAGGTTTATGGCATGTGATTCCACCCAAATGCCACCTGTATATATAACATCTCTCTAAAGAAATTAAATGGATTATTAGATTATATACCATAGTAAAACTATACTTGGAGCTGCAGGCCAGGAGAAGATATGCATGTTGTGCAACTGCTTTTTTTTTTGTCTTGAAACACTGAAGAAAGCTTTGCAAAACAGGCTTTTTCTAAATTTAGGGAGGAAAGAATGGAACTGATTCTTCATGCCAGCCTCTTGCTCCTCAGACTGGCAGGAGCTGGTAATGCGGTGGCTGTGGCAGCGTGGGTGCAGAAGGCCCTGCATGCTGACGGGAAGTTTCACCTTCCCTCTAGCTGGGCTCCAGCTCGACTTCAGAAATCATCCAGTCAGAGTTCCAGGGAGCACAAGATAACAGTTAGCCCAGCCAGACTCCTGCAGAATTAAAGGGAGAGGTGAGACCCGGGCATGCTAATCTTCCATATATCCCAATAAAGTCCTGCTGTGAAAATGACTGAGAGAAGCAAGAAGCCAGAGCAATCTCCGAGGGAAGGTACTCTGAGAGCAGTGTGTAGAGGAGGGCGGCATTCTTTTAGTATCTGCATAAGCCAGCTTGCAGTTCAAAGCCCTTGTAAAAGCAAACCAACCTGGTTAAAGGCTGCCGACTCACCTGCTCTGTCTCAATGCACCTCTCCCCTAACTCTCACTGACACAAATGGGAATCATTTCTCAGAGTGAAAGGCGGCTATTCCTTTCTCTTTGTCCTAGGGCTCTTTGCTTAATGCAAATAACAGGCCTCATGCACACATGCTCTACCAATCCAACACATTTTCTGTGTGTGCGTGTGTGTGTGTGTGTTTATGAAGTTACATATCGATGTTAGTACCTTCTGTTGGAGTTGATGTTTTGTTTGTTTTGTTGATTTTTTCTTCTCCTCCAGCAAGGAAGAAATGGAAGAGGGTGCCTCTAAGTTCTTCCCATTCTGAGAATATTTCTTTATTTAAGTTCTGGGGTACATGTGCAGAACGTGCAGTTTGTTACATAGGTATACACGTGCCATGGTGGTTTGTTGCACTCATCAACCCATCACCTACATTAGGTATTTCTCCTAATGCCGTCCCTCCCCTAGTCCCCCATCCCCCCGACAGACCCCGGTGTGTGATGTTCCCCTCCCTGTGTCCATGTGTTCTCATTGTTCAACTCCCACTTATGAGAACACATGGTTCTTGGTTTTCTGGTCCTGTGTTAGTTTGCTGAGAATGATGGTTTCCAGCTTCAAAAAGGCAGGTGATTGAGGGAAGAAACCCTACAACAGTTAGGGATTCTAAGGTTGAGGAACAGCCTGACACAGATGACAGTGTATCTGGTGTGGCTTCTGGGAAGTTGGTGTGCAGTCACCTGGTGTGCTCAGCATTGACATACAGGCCAATATGACATCACAGGCTTCTGTTAAATTTCTTCCTCATCATGGAGGACAGAGATGCTTTTGAAGCATGTTCCTATAAGTGGCCCTGTTCTAGGTACTTTCTGGTAGTAGCAGTTTTCAATTTTTTCTTATTTTTTGAGACAAGGTTTCACTCTGTTGTCCAGGCTGGCGTGCAGTAGAGTGATCACATCTCACTGCAGCCTTGAAGTTCTGGGTTCAAGTGGTTGATTCTCCTGCCTCAGCTTCCTGAGTAGCTGGGACTATAGGTGTGCCGGCAGGATTTATTTTTTAGTGAAAAAAATTTATTTTTGCCTTAATTTCCTGGCAGCTGAAGTGCAATTTTAAACAATAATTTCTTGGCCAGGCACAGTGGCTCATGCCTGTAATCCCAGCACTTTGGGAGGCCAAAGCAGGTGGATCACGAGGTCAAGAGATGGAGACCATGCTGGCCAACATGGTGAAACCCATCTCTACTAAAAATACAAAAAAATTAGCTGGGTGTGGTGGCACATGCCTGTAGTACTAGCTACTCAGGAGGCTGAGACAGGAGAATCCCTTCAACCCACAAGACGGAGGTTGCAATGAACTGAGGTCATGCCACTGTACTCCACGCACTCCAGCCTGGTGACAGAGCGAGATTCCGTCTTTAAAAAAGAAAACAAAACAACAACCAATACTTTCTTTAGGAGGCTAATATCTCCATTACCAAGCCTTAATAAAGATTAATGTATAGTCATCTTTCTTCTCTCCTTCCTTCCTTTTCCTCCCTTCTTCCTTCCCTCCTTCCTTCTTTTTTTCTTCTTTGCTTCCTTCTTTCCTTCCCTCCCTCCCTCCTTCCTCCTTTCCTTCCGTTTTCCCTCCTCTTCTTTCATTTTATTTTCCTTCCTTCCTTCTTTCTGAATCCTTATTTCTCTTCAATGACTTAGAAAACATCTTAATGAACTTCTTAGAGCAATTCTGCAGCAATGAACATGTCAGGATCACAGATGCCTTTTCTCCAGTATTTACTGGTAAAATGCAGTTCCCATTTTTGCTGTCTGTATAGTATGCACACCATCCCATTTATGCCTGTAAAGACATCCAGTGTGCTTAGGAGGGCCAGAGAGACCCTTGGAGACTAGACTTACTGTAAATTTAGTAAAATTAAAACACAAGAAGGTAACAATAACAAGACTTAGGAATTTGCTTAGTAGATAAACAGTGCATTTTTCATTACTTGGTATCTAGCTTGAATTATTGACTTGCATATTTCCAAATACAAAATATAGACAATATTGGACAACACAGAATATTTGATTCTAACATAAAACTATATATTTTAAAATAAGACACACTTGTAATTATCTCTGCAACCACTGGATGTCACTATTGCATATGTCAGGCAGTAAAAACTTCCTATCTAGAGAGAGAATCTGAAACTTATTTTAAGAGCTGTCAGTTGCCACCTTGGTGCGCTACCTTTTGATGGAGTATGCACTATCGTGCTAAGATGACTCTTCCCCATTCCGTGCAGTCAGTCCAATTTTCAATTATGCCACTCTACTGGGAATTCTTCTAATTTACACAGGATGAGATTCCTCAAACACAATTATTTTCTTCACTATATTTAAAAGGAATATGGTACTTCTATAATAGTTCTCAACATTGCGTATTAATTATAACTAGCACATTTTGGATACTAAGTGGTGTGAGGTGAAAACATAACCATAAATAACCTAGATTTATAAAATACCCACCCCCAAACCCTGCCAATTGCTTACAACAGTTTTATATCTATTTGCTCATCTGTATTCCTGGCATCCCTGGGGGTTACCTGCTTTAATACTTTTATGAGTCAAAGTTGACCTGTGAAATAAATTGAATCAAGTAATTATTTGCACGGGCATCCCAGTAGTAAAGCACAAGTACACACTGAAAGTGTGTTCCAGACAGTTAATTCCAGTTTGCAAAAGTTACTAGTTCAGATTTTGGTAGTTCTGTGATTTTTCAATTACTAAAAAAATTCCTCAGTCCATGGACCCTTTAACTCTCCTTTTAAAGATTCATTTTAAAAAAAATCTGGGCCATTTTGTGAGGCTGACATGATAGAGAAAATAGGTCTTTTTCCAAGCTGAAAAAAGGCTGGCCCAGTTCAAGTGCTAGTTAGAGCAGGACCAGGAAAAAGAACGTGGTGAAGGAATTGGAAAAAAGGTTTGCTTTCCCTATAGTTAGAAATGGCCGGGAGCTTCCAAAGAGCTATCCAGTTTAGTTTATTTCCTTTTACTAAAACCCTGGAGTCGTTTTCTTCAACTTCCTCGCATGCCCTTGCAGCTCTGGGGAAGCCAGAGCTGTTCTTGGAGGACTACTGGCCTAGATTTAGTGGGGGAGGGGAGATACTCTCTGTTCTAGTGAATTATCAGAGAGCTGTGTTGCTTGCCATCTATGGGATGCTTTGATCCAAAATTTTAGTCATTGTTTCCACATTTAGGGGCTGGAATGAACATCAAAGAAGTGGGTGCATGGAATTTACTGAATGCCAAAGAAGTACAATAACATACAGAGGATATAAGCAAATCCCAGTGGTAAAACTTGCTGCCAATTCTTGCACATAATAGAGGCCCTAAAGTGACAGTTTATCTTTGACAATTGCATAATGATATCAATGCCAAGGGAAGGAACTAGCATGCTGAAAGGTGAATAAAAGAGTCGGGAACAATTCAGTGGACTTACACATTTCCTCACCGTGTTTTCACACAACAAGGAAAGCAGATGACACAAATGCATGAGGTAATCATCAGACAGGCCTGCAAACCCACCAGCCATTTTAAACCAACCTGGTTCTTTCAGGATCCAGCTCTAAAGATGAGAGTAAAATGTGGTTAGAAATCATTCATCTTCTGGAGGAAAAAAATGGAACAAGGAAAGTGAAAATAGCTCTCTTGTTCTGTCTTGGATAGTTCCAGATTTTAGAGCCCATATGTTGTTTGCTATAACTTCCTCGCCTCCCAGGGCCAATGCATTCCAAACGCTTCAGCTAGTGCACTGCACTGAGTAGTCTCAGAAGTTAGGGCTCATTTGTATCCATAGTCTTTGTTCAGATATGGATTAATTTTGGCTAATTTCAGTGGGTGCACATAAAGTAAAATGCACAGAACTGAAACTACTGAAATCAGGCCTTTGTGTGATCATCTAAAAATCTACTTTTCAAGCTCCTTTAAGTTTTATTTTTGAAATAAAAACAATAAAATGACAGTAAAAAGTTTTCAAAAGCATTGACATTATGAGCAATTGCTAACCAAGGCTATTCCCAGAATGATTGAGCAAAATTTGGATATAATTCGAGAAAAGATAACTGCCCTGCAGTGCCAGCTATAAAGACTCCATTCAGGAGGTGATTTCATAATGATCCTACGGAATGTGTCTCTTGTCTCTAGGGCTGGGTATCCATGTGGATGCATACGATGCTATTGTCACTAGGGTTGGCATTGGAGGGCAAAGGCAGATTCTTGTCCTCAAGCTTCAATCTTTACACTATGGAGATTAATGTGTAAGACCTGCTGTAGGTTGCTTTAAAAAACCAGACTGGGTTTGGATATTTAGAGGAAGAGGTCTCAAAAATGCCATAGTACGTGGAAATAGCCTAGAGGGGTTCTGGGCACAATCTGGTAGTGAATCAGGTATAAGCAAAATCAAGATGTGTGTATTTATTTGCAACTCTACTTGCTTGAGCCAGAAATTGTGCCAGCTGCAAATCGAGCCAGCATTTCTGTCCTTGGTTTTAGACAATTAGAGCAGATTTGCTTGTATACACCAAAATCATTTCCAACACAGCCCCCACAGTTCTTTGTGCTGCTTACAAAATTTCCTCTGTGGCCTTGCACTGCATAATAAAGGAGCTCTTGGAGGGATCCTGGTCTGTTTATTGTGCATGTTAAGTAAATGCAATGATTTTCATTATTTCAAACTCCATAATGAAATGACTGAGTGCCCAGCAACATTAGATAATGGACAAACAACTATTCAACTGGCTGTATGAACCATGGCTTTCTCGCATTAAAAGTGTAATATTTATGAGTTAATTTAATCATAGAAGAAAATATTGAGTAGGTGACTGAGTAAAATGATGACTGTGTATTATGTTTTTGCCATGCAGCTGGATAAACACATTCAACGACAGACCTTGGCAAGAACTGCAAAGATGCTCTTGACAATGGCATGAATAAATATTAGGTGTTATCTAGAATTCACCGCATTTGAGGTCTTGTGCAAAGCCAGGTAAGTTTTAACAAAAAAGAATTGTAGCAGAAGCCATGTGTGCACACTGGGATTATGTAAGTACTGGAGTCTTTTTCTGCTGCCCAGGAATTCTCTAACACTCATTCTCATCCACATCACTGAGAGATTTTCTAAATCATTACCTTTGTCTGCACTGCTAGGAGTGCACTTTAGCATAAGACCCAGGTTTTAGGAATCTCGTGGTAAATTTTTCAATGACATGTACTTGGAGAGAAAAGAAACACTTTGCCTATGCTATAGAGCTGACAAAAAAATAAAAAAAGATTATATTTTGGAGTGACCCAACCCAATCCTTGCAAACAGTAAATTAAAATATTGCTTTGACTTGCTTCTTGAATTTCTTTAGAAGACATAGTTTCTAACTACAAGAAGGACCATAAGAAAAGACCGTTTTTCAGAAGATATTTTGAGTGAAGTTTCGGCAAGACTGATAGTCACTTATTGCACGATTTGTATCCAGGGCAGAAAGAATCAGTGTGCTAAAGAGTATCATAGAAATGTGCCATTACGGTTTTTTTTTTTTTTTTTCTTTCCTACTCAGAATTGTCATATTACCAATACGGAAAATTTCTTATTAAGGTCTTTGTTTTCATTTGTTGGAGTGTGCACACAGTCTCTAGAAGATGAGGAGGGGGAGGAGGAACAACAACAACTATGTTCTCTGAGCCAGTGTATGTGCCACAGATTTCTGCTAAATCAGTGAATTTCCTATATTGTTCTCTATTTTTTAAATTATACTTTAAGTTCCGGGATACATGTGCAGAATGTGCAGGCTTGTTACATAGGTATATATGTGCCATGGTGATTTGCTGCACCCATCAACCCATCACCTACATTAGGTATTTCTCCTAATGCTATCCCTCCCCTAGCCCCCAACCCCCTGACAGGCCCCAGTGTGATGTTCGCCTCCCTGTGTCCATGTGTTATTGTTCAACTCCCATTTATGAGTGAGAACATGCGGTGTTTGGTTTTCTGTTCTTGTGTTAGTTTGCTGAGAATGATGGTTTCTAGCTTCAGGTCCCTGCAAAGGACACGAACTCATCCTTTTTTATGGCTGCATAGTATTCCATGGTGAATATGTGTCACATTTTCTAGTCTCTATTTTGGTGTTGTCTCGGCACTAAAATATGAGGAGAGGATGTGTTAAAGAAGTTAGCAGAGCTTACTAGGAAAAAACACTCATGCTGGCATGAGTATTCTGGTGTCTAATCTCGCTGTGTGACCTTGGGCAAGTCACTTTGCCTCTCTGAACCTCAGTTTTCAATCTATAAATTATAATAACATCTGTTTGCCTATGCTAAAGGGTTTAGTTGTGAGAAGAAAACTAGATAATTGATCTAAGGCATTCATTTACTTTATTATTAAACCACAATGGATTTAATTTTAACTGCTTTGTTCCAGAAAGAATTTCAGTTGCACCTAGGGAAGTTAAAATGAAAATTTCAGATATTACTATGACTACATGTACTAATACTACACGATATAGTAAAGCAAATATGATGGCCCATGAGCTTAACTTTTTTTCTTTTTTTTTTGAAGAGACCTTTCAAAATCTTTAAGAGGAAATCTAGCTCACTTCCCAGCTACTTTGTCTTCCTGGTATCCTTCTTAATTACACACATTCTACCTCGACACTTATTTAACAACTATCTGGAGTGCTTAAACCAGATAGAAGTAGCAAGAGGGGTGTGTTGGAGGTATAATCGTCACAACGTGGTGATGGATTGGATATGGGAAAGGGACAGAGACAAGGTATCAAAAATGACTTGCAGATTTCTTATATAGAAAACAGGAGAAGGACATAGTTTGAAGAAATTAGGCATTTTGTTTTGGATAAATTCAATTTGAGATGACTGTGAAATACCCAAAGGAAAAAAATCCAGTAAAAGACCTTAAAGGCAGCTATAATGGCAAAAAGCACTGGGGTTGAAGGAAAAGGACTTCAATTAAGGCCCTAATTCTGCATGACCTCAAGAAGGGATGTACTCTTCTTGCGTTTTAGTTTCCTTGTCAGTAAAATGGAGATACTAGTATCTATCTTATCACTTTGTTGGGGGGATACAATAACAATTTTTGAAGGTATTTTATAAGTTACTTTATTATAACAGAGACACAAATAGCACAAAGAAACAGGGTGGACTCTTTCTCTACTGCTACTAGTTGCTTTGGGAGCCTTGGGCTACTGTGTAAATAGGGCCAAGTCCAAGAACCACACTACACACAACTAGTCCTGAAAATGGAACAGAAATGGCATCAAGAAACCCCTATGTCAAAGATGTAAATCCCTTAAAAGGGTGGGCCCAAGTTCCTAAGGAACATGCACTTTGCCAAGAAGCACAAGAAGGGCCGGAAGAAGATGCAGGTCAGTGATGTCAAGGCCACGAGTGAATCAACTGAGGCTATCAGGGCCCTTGTGAAGTCCAAGGAGGTCAAGCTCAAGATCCCAAAGGGCATTAAGTGCAAACTACTTGCCTGCACTGACCACTCCAAGCTCAGGAAATGTGCTCATCCCTGCATCATCAAGGGTTTCAGGCTCTGCCAGCCAAAATCAAAGACCAGGGTTCAAACTAAGCACAGGATGTGGCTCTGTCTCCAGCTCAGGCTCCCAAATGTGGCCGGGCCTCCACCAGAGCTCCAGAGTGGAGGCCTCTTTCTGTCAATATGAGGACAGAAGGATTGGTGTGGCCTCACAGCTGCCATCTGCCTGAGGCTGGTGACCTCCTATGCTATTCGTACAAGCTGGAAATTTCTCTCCTGGGAATATCCCCACTAAATAGTAAATGTCTTTTTCTTCTTGGCATTTCACTAGCACACTTTGAGTCTTGGGCAGCATTGGCCTTCTTTTCCTTTGGATTCTCTACCTTTAGGGTAGGCTACAACCATGACTTCATCTGGAAGGGTACACAGAGTTAATGTGGAGAAGGCTCTCCTATGATTCATAGTTCATTAGGGTAAAATTCCCAAGGGCAAGAATCATGGCTCTGGAATGTTATGGGCTTCCAGTGAATGCTAATTGATTGGGATTTAGCATTACCATTTTACTGCTAGGCTTAAATTTGTGGGAAGAAGAAATTTTAGCCAGTTGGCTGGAAGGGGAAACATCTCCCTCCCTGCTCAACTGGACTTGAAACTATCCACTGTGCATGCAGAGTCAAGCACCAGCTTGTCCACACAACCTGACGAGGGACAGAGGCCATGGAAACGTGAGGTAAGGAACTAGTCCCCATCGCTACCACCATTTATGTTTCCCCAGGGTGAACTCCTTAATCCTCCCTACAACCATACACTGAAAATCAATGTGTGATTAACTATTTTTTGACCACCTCAAAGCCAGGCAGGGAATCTGGCTGCCAACAATAGTAGGGGTAGCTCTGGCTATTGCAGAGATTATTGGAGAAGGCAGAAAGCAGCTCTCTCTACACAGTCTAAGAAGGCTCATTCTTAGAGGAATAGGGTGAATAGACTCTCTAATATACTGTTAAATATAGACTTTAGAAAACTCAAACATTTTTAAAAACCCTAATGATGCAGGAAGGAACACAGAAATATCTGAAATGCTTCTCAGTCTATCTTTTTGGAGTGAGTAAACTAGTAGATAAATGACAAATGACTTGGTCTTGGATAATGTCTTTATGCAGTAATGTAAGTTTTGTTCTGTTATCTTTGATTCTTATATATTTTTTGTCTCTGTTTCATGCCTGAGAATTTCCAAGTGCAGCAACAGAGAATCAAAACGTTGGTCAAAGTATCTCTATATTTTCTAAAATTGAATGCTGTTTCTGTACTAATTTTCCAGATATGCTCCATGACCAGTATCTGCACACAAACTCTTATTTCCTGCGTATTAAATTTCTTTAATTACTGTCTCTAGTATATCTGGCATATGTAATATAGCTAGCATATTTGGCATGATGTTTTAAAATACCCAGTCATTAGCAAATTTTCATGGCTATACAAGGAATCACTGTGAACAGATTTGGATGCTATACTTCTCTGTACATGTGTAGGCTCGAATATATATCACTTCAAAGAGAAAGGAAGACCATTTGCTATTTTGTAGCTTATAGTAAGTCTACATAAGCTTTCTTAGACTCTGTGTAAAGAGAGCGACTTTCTGCCCCTTCTCAGAAACGCATGCTGCCAAGGCAAAGCATTTAGGACAGAACCTGGACCACAGATAAGTCCTATATAAGTCTTAGCTGTATCTTCATCTTCTACTATTACTACTACTGCTGCTGCTAGTATTGAAAGGCCTAAGAGTTATGCCATGACTAGGGGTCAGCTGGGCTGGTTTTGTTAGGTCTGCCTTGCCCTGGAATGAACCTAACACATGTGCAGTAGATTGAGTGTTTGCTCCCCACCTTTGAGAGATGCTTTCAAAAGCCATCCTTGTGGATCACATTCTTCCCATCTGCTGTCCCCTTGGAACTGTCGAATGTCAAGGTAAAGCCCTGGGATGCAGCGTGCTTTGGGGCCATCACTCTATACCAGTGCATCTCAAACTATCTGTAGTGAAGGATCAATTCTGTTTTTTTTACTTCTAATCAGTCACAGACTGATATTTGGCAAAATGTAATAAACATAACTTAAAGTGAAATAAAAAACCAATACATATAAAACTCAAGTCCCTTTTCAAAATTTTAAGATTCATACACAAATGCATGCTGCCAAGTGGCTCTGACAGTTCTAAATGCCTGCTCTCAACTCCCTACTTATCTCTGAACAGTATCCCACAGATGACAGATGGTGGGCCTCACATTCAGTGGGATGTCATAAAGGACAGCAAGGAACCCCAAAGGCCCTTCATTTCCGTACTGATTTCCTTCCATAGGGCTGTCATCAAAGCAGGGGACGCAATGGGCCAGCAGGTCTCAACCCTAGATTGGAGTGCACAAAGCCCTGGTGTGAAGCTTGTACATTGGAGGTGGCTCAGAGAGGCCACCAGTGGAAGCTGCCCCCTGTCCAGCTGCTGGCCATCCACATAGCTGGGAATTCACAAACAGCTAAGCAATAGGCAGTTTAGTGAAGACACACAGGTGTGGAAACAGTTTGTGATAGGCAGGTTTATGGCAAATAAACACATTGTATGATATACTGTAATCAACTATATAAACAACTTTAAAATTGTACTTCATATTTCCAGCATTTGGCTTTGTTAATCATATGTCTTCCTGACAGCAATTAAATAACCTTGAGAGAAAATGTACACCTGCTGTCTCCCCTGGGGAAACTACATCTCTTTTGTGAATGACATAAGTTCTCCATAAAACATAACTGAAGCTAGGAGAATTGAATTTGGAGATATGCCTTCTTTCTCTCTTATCTCTAGTTGAATTGGAGTGCATGGCTTAATATAGCTAATCTTTTTCTAGATCCTTATTCTGAGCTTTTATTTAGACCAAACTATTTCCCCAAGGAGCAAATTGAAGACAATGGATAATAAATGAGGTTGTAATGAGTACCACCACACAGGTTGTGAAATGTACCACCACCAGCTCATTTGGCCTGAACCTTCACCCTCCCCCTCCCCAACTTCTTTTCTTTCCGCTTTCCACAACAGATTCCATCTGCTTCCACGAACAACATACTGCTTTCCTTAAAGCATGACAAACATAAGTATGTTTGCTTGACTGAGATCCAAACAAGGTTTATTCATTAGGATTAATTGAGTAAAAGTCTCTGTTAATTTGCAGGCTTCCAGGGCTCACTAGATGAGGTTGCTGGCAGTGGCCCCCGCGCTGCTGCCACTGCTGCTGCTGCTGGTGCATGGAGCTGCCATGTGGGTGCTTGGGGCTCCAGGCAGGTACACTCTGGACTGGCCGAGGCTGGACTCCTGGCTGCTGCCACACTGATTTGATGAGGCCAGTTTCAGAGTGTTTGTGCACTGGGGAGTGTTCCTGGTGCTGGTGGCTCTGGAAGGGTGAAGACAGATCCACTACCAGTGCTTCATGTATCACCACTACCTGCCTGGCTTCAGCCATGCAGACTTTGGGCAGCAGTTCACAGTAGGCTTCTTCCAGCTGAACGGACAAGCGGGCCAATCTCTTCCAGGATTTGGAGGCCAAGTATGTAGTCCTGATACAAAGCGTCACAAACTGGCTGAGTGTCATGTCTTAGAACTTAAATTCTAAGGACATGGGGGTCCTACCAGTTTGGTTGGTGAGTTAGAAACAACTGTCTGGAAGAGGAACATACACTGTGAACTCTATCACTTATTAGAATGGTTCCATTCAGTTTAGCTACTTGATTAAAAAAAAATGGCTTCAAAACACAGCATTTTGGCGGTGAAAAAAACAATGCCATGGCTATATGGTCTTGTTAACAGGCACAAGTCTGATATGATTTCTGATATGATTTGGTCTAATAAAGTGAGCATGCCCTGATACTTATTTGAACTTGACTCTACAATGATAGCTCTATTAAGGAAGAGGTGGTAGTAAATGACCGATGGGGTCAGAAATGCTCCTGTCACCATGGACAATACTACAACTGTCAAGAGAAACTTAAGCTGGGGAGATCGCAAGACCACAAGTGAGAGACGTGTACCACCATTGACAAGAAATTCTGGGTCAATGGTTGCAACATGGCAATGACTGACTTTGCAAGTGAATCTGAAATGGTTTTGGAACTGCTTCAGACTGCAAGTTTAAGAGGCAACTGTCGTCTCAACATTGGACAAGCTAAAGATAATCTAACTGTTCCTGTCTTCCAAGAAAGGCTTCTTGCTTTTAGGAAGTGGCTGAGCATCATTGGGGAAGCTATCTATGCCTCTAAACCATGGAAGGTGCAATTGGAAAAGAACATGACATCTGCATGGTATACCTCTAAAGGATCAGCTGTTTATGCCATTTTACTGCACTGGCCAGAAAATGGAGTCTTAAACCTTGAATCCCCCATAACCACCTTGACTAGTGCTGGGAAACAACAATATCTGAAGTGGTCCACAGGTCTGGACAAAGGCCTTCTCCTTTTTCTACCCCAGTTATCCTCCCCCACTCTCCCACCTGACTTTGCTTGGTCTGTAAAGCTGACAGGAGTGGACTGATTGTTGGAATTCAAGAGGAAAGGGGCATTGCCTGCTGTTTGCTGCTTTGATTTGCCTTTTATAGTACCATCATTGTAATCAACTCACTTCCCTTCTCCACCCAGAGATGGCTTTTCCAGAACTTTTTAATCAAAGGAATTGAATATATTACACTGGTGCTTCAGTGGACCAAGCATCTGAGTTCTCTTGCTAGCATATCTCTCTCTGGTCAGCAAAAGAAGGACTGAACACTTAAGCTCCAAGTTCTTCCATTCTTAATGTTTACAATTATCTACAACAGAAGCTTCCCTCTATTCTCTGTGTCTGATAACCTCCTTGTTGACTCAGATACTTTAGATAAAGAATAAGCCAAGTCTCCCTGTTGCTTGTAGAGGAGGTGGAAAGGGTTTGACAAGCAAAACCACGCACTATTTATTTAGTATCAGTTGTCACCAACACACTACCTCCTCCCTACTAAAGTGCAGGAGAGCCTGGAAGGGAAGAAAAAAGCTTGCTGGGCTGCTAGTAGTCAACTGTTCAAAAATTTCCAAAGCGAATTTAGAGCTCCAAAATACAGCCTGTTTATAGTGATAGTATTAAGAAAGTGAATGTGATTCTGCTCTGCCTTTAAAATAAAGTCAAATGAATGTTTGCATGCCAAAAAAAATTATAAGTTTCTCAACCATATCTCCTACCTCGCCTTTGCAACTTGTTTAAGTTATTGTTGAAGAAATTGGCTGTCTTGGAATTTCCCAGAGTTTGGTTTGCTGATGGCATCCCTGTGATGTTTAACATGTTCCTATGTCATTATAAGCTGTAAACTGGTAGTTGGATTTAGAAGCTTGACCAGATTCAAGTTCAATTATTATTGTTTTTTGTCAAGAATAATGCACATATAGTGTTCTGCACTTCTGTTAGGAGGTACATAATGTCTAAGTGTCTCTCTCTAGTGTTTAGCAGCCATTAGTGAACACTGTCCAGAGCCATTAATTCATTAGAAGGTTGCAACATGCTGATATCTCAATTCTTTCCATCCTCATTTATTTATTAGCTGGAAAAATTCTATAAAGAGAAACTTACCCTTGACTATTTGATTACTTTGAGGCCAGTTTTTTTTTTTTTTTAACACAATCCTGTAGCGTTCTTTAAAGATGACTAATGAATTTAGATTTTTGATATCATTCTGAACTTACATTTATATATACTTGATATGTTTCCATTGAATTCATTTCATTTATCATTCCACTGAAGAGCTCAAATTATCCCATCTTTGGCCAGTTGGATCCTCTTTGGACAGAATCATAGTACTTTTTCATAGCATCCTTGATACCTGGCATGACAATATAGTCCAGGCTCATTTAATAAACTTCCTGTCTCAGATCTTGAATCAGCCATATTTCTTTTTTTTTTTTTTTATACTTTAAGTTCTAGGGTACATGTGCACAACATGCAGGTTTGTTACATATGTTTACATGTGCCATGTTCGTGTGCTGTACCCATCAACTCGTCATTTACATTAGGTATATCTCCTAATGCTATCCTTCCCCTGCCCCTCCCCACAATAGGACCCAGTGTGTGATGTTCCCCTTCCTGTGTCCAAGTGATTGTTCAATTCCCACATATGAGTGAGAACATGCGGTATTTGGTTTTCTGTTCTTGTGACAGTTTGCTGAGAATGATGGTTTCCAGCTGCATCCATGTCCCTACAAAGGACATGAATTGATCCTTTTTTATGGCTGCATAGTATTCCATGGTATATATGTGCCACATTTTCTTAATCCAGTCTATCATTGATGGACATTTGGGTTGGTTCCAAGTCTTTGCTATTGTGAACAGTGCCGCAATAAACATACATGTGCATGTGTCTTTATAGCAGCATGACTTATAATCCTTTGAGTATATCCCCAGTAATGGGATGGCTGGGTCAAATGGTATTTCTAATTCTAGATCCTTGAGGAATTGCCACACTGTTTTCCACAATGGTTGAACTAGTTTACAGTCCCACCAACAGTGTAAAAGTGTTCCTATTTCTCCACATCCTCTCCAGCACCTGTTGTTTCCTGATTTTTTTAATGATTGTCATTCTAACTGGTGTGAGATGGTATCTCATTGTGGTTTTGATTTGCATTTCTCTGATGGTGAGTGATGATGAGCACTTTTTCATGTGTCTGTTGGCGAATCAGCCATATTTCTAAGAGGTGGGTTCCTGTTGATGGAAAATAGTTTTTAGAGATGCAATCAGGGTTCTGGAGGTGCTCATTTCTAGTAGTAGTAGGTTGGCCATTGTTTCTAGGCCTTTCCAGTGGAAAGAACTCGAAAATGTATGCTTTAAACCATAAAACACATTATGAATTAGTATTGCTACTCACATTTATTTTCAGGACTACAGCATTTTTACCTCATTGATCTTACAGTTGTATCTACTCTCACCCAAGCTGAAAATTCCAGTTCTCAATGCCACCAATATATGCATATTCTTGCTTTACCCCACACTACATACACGACAGTTTCAGAATACTAATACCAGTACTACTATAACATGATTCCTGAATCAGTAGATGCAAACAAAACCAGTTAGAAGATATAATGGAATAGAAGACCGTGTGTCTGATAGCTAAAAACAAAATACCTCAGTGTAAACTTAAGAAATGTTCAAAATCAGTATTAGGAAAATTATTAAACACTCATAAAGGTATAAAATTAGATTTAAACAATTGGAAAGGTAAATGATAGTCACACAGAAAGTATCATAAATATCTCAGGTATTTCTATGCTTATTTAAATATTTAATGTAATCCCTGTGAAAATCTCATCACATTTTTCCTAGAGCTAGATAAATTGATTATATAGTTTGAACATGCAAGAACAGCTAGAAAATGCCTCAAAAGAAGAGCAATGGTATTGTAATAAAACACAACCTCTAAAATTGAAATAGTTTGGTGTTAATGAATAAGCATAAGAATGGAAAAAATAGAAAATTCAAAGGCATACCTAGTTGCATATGAATAATATATGATAAAAGTGGTATCTCTTATTAGTAAGTAAAGGATGGAACTTTTAATAAATGGTGTTAGGGTAGCTGGGTAGCTGTGTGCAAAGAGATAAAATTGAAGCCACTCCTTTTTACTACATATGTATTACATAACAGGACAATTTTTTTTTTTTTTCTTTTTTTGAGACGGAGTCTTGCTCTTTTGTTCAGGCTGGAGTGCAGTGGCGCGATCTTGGCTCACTGCGAGCTCTGCCTCCCGGGTTCATGCCATTCTCCTGCCTTAGCCTCCCAAGTAGCTGGGACTACAGGCACCCACCACCACGCCCAGCTAATTTTTTTGTATTTTTTTTTTAGTAGAGATGGGGTTTCACTGTGTTAGCCAGGATGGTCTCGATCTCCTGACATTGTGATCCACCCGCCTCAGCCTCCCAAAGTGCTGGGATTACAGGTGTGAGCCACTGCACCTGGCCAATAACAGGAAAATAACACTTAGAAGTGGATGAGAAATTTATGTGTAAAAGGTAAAACATCTAAAATATTGGAGGGAAAAAGCCCTGGGTGAATTAATCTATAACCAGGATTGGAGATGACTCTAGATTACACTTGAAAATCCAAAAGTAAAAAGTAAAAGAACTGCCACTTGTGATTACATGAAAACAAATGCTTGACATTTGATCCATGTGAGTTATCTTAAGCCCATTTTGCAGATGAGAAAAACAGATTCAGAGACATTTTAGTATGTTGCCCAAGTTTATACAGTTAGTAAATGGCAGAGATGGAATCTGAACATGTGGCAATTGTAACTCATTGCACACTGAGCCACCTAAATTTTTGTTCACATTAAGTACACAGAAAAAGCAGAAAAACATTTTCCAGACTCTACTTACAATGGGCAAAATAATCATTTGTTGTTGTCATTGTTGTTGTTTGTTTGAGAGAGTCTCACTGGGTCACCTAGGCTGGAGATGAGTGGTATGATCATAGTTCGCTGTAACCTCAAACTTCTGGGCTCATGCAATCTTCCTGCCTCAGCCTCCGGAGTAGCCAAGACCACAGGCATGGGTCACCACACCTGGCCAATTTTAAAATTTTTAGTAGAGGTGGGGTTTTGCTATATTGCTCAGGCTGGTCTCGAACTCCTGACCTCAAGAGATGCCCTGCCTCCACCTCCCAAAGTGCTGGGATTATAGGCATGAGCCACTGGACCCAGGCTAAAATCTTATTAATATTGCCAGGCAAGGTCCCATCCATTCGATTTAGACTTAATGTAAAAGAAGAATTACAGAAGAGCTTTAAAAGGCATGAGACTCTGGGGAGAAAGGAAGACTTTGGTATATTTTGAAGACAAAACTAAAATGTAGTATGATATAACATGTAAATTTATACCTCTTAATTTTTATTCTCTTGGTCAGAAACTCTTTGTGATATCACACCTGCACCCTCATCTAATTCTTGCTCAGAAACACCATATCAACCCTAAGAATCCGGTTTTAAGTACATGAAAGTTGAAAGATTATTCAGATCTTTTAATTTATTATCAGCAAAGACAATGGCTTGGCCAAGTCATTTTAATAGGAACAGTTCAACTGGTTGCTGGGCTCCTAAAGGCAGGAGGTGCCAAGTGACTGAAGGCTTCACTTCTCAGGGGGCGTCTGGTGTTCGCACAAACTAAGCAATTAGTTACAACATTTACTTCCTGCTTTTCCCATCATCTAATTTGTTCATGTTTTAATTCTTCAATCCATTGCAAGGTATCTCACGGCTAGGCAACAAATACTGAATTTCTCTTTCTGTTCACTCAAGAAAACTTTGAAAGCCGATTATGCTTTCTCTCCATTAGGGGCATGGTTAATTATTGGCTTGTGAAAGCAATGCAATCCATTCATTGATTTTGCAGAGATTAATTAAGCACCCACTAATGTGCCAGACATTGTTCTTGGTGTTAGAGATACAGGGAGGACAAGGCAGACAAGTTTTTGCTCTTGAGGATCTTACATTTCATAGGAGGAGACAGAGGAAAGAAACAACCGCAAAGCCAGGTAATATCACAGAGTGATTTGTTCAGTAAATAAAACATTAAACACAGTGATGTGATAGGGGCTGGGGCAGGGAACTTCCTTAGCTACAATGATCAGAAAAGTCCCTGACTAAAGTTCAGGCCACGTGAAGACCCAGGGGGATTGATGACCAGGCAGAAGGAACAAGTGCGAAGGCCTAGAGGCAGGAATGCACTTGGGGTGTAAGAGGAAGAGAAAAAGCACAGTAGTTGGAGGACAGCAAACTATACTGAAATATAACTGACCTCCAAGTATTTGAGGATTTGCCCGTTTGTTTGTTAGTTTGTTCATTTATACTCTGCCTTGTTCCAAAAAGGATTTATAATAGCCCTTTGAATGTTGCTGTTCCTTACAGTGCCTATAGATTTGAGAAAAATAAAAGCGAGTTCTCTAGCAGGTAAAGTCTAAACAATATCTAAGATGGAGCATTAGGATAATCCATGCAAGATGCTTACTTTTTCTTTTGAAGACTCACACACCTTGAAATGTTATTTAAGAAATTATTTCTAAAGAAAATGGTTGCACTGAATTTCAAATCAGCAGACTCATTCTCTAATTAATCATGGCACATGCTAGTTACAAAACTCCTGTTAAAAACAAATTTCTTTTGTACACATTACAAAGAAATGTTACATAAAATTAAGCACCAAGTAATGACTTTAATTTGCGATTAGTTAATAATACACAGATGATCACGCGGCTGTAAAGGAAGCCGCTTGGGACATTAACAGATATGCTGGCACAGAGGAATTGGAAACAGGCAGACTGTGAGGCATTGGGCTCAGCTCTGGGTGGAGAATAAAGAGGGCTCAAGAATCGATGGATATTTGATGCTTTGACTTTCAGTAAGAGGCAGAAGCCTGATGAAGCCTTTGCTCAGAGAAGTCTGACCTTTAGGGTTTTTCAAATGGTTTGTAAGTTATTTTTTACTTCTTGCCCAGCAAAAAGGCTTTATAAAACTTAATGACATTTTTATTTAGCTGAGATTTACTGAATGACCTTGGCTCAGAAGTACTTTTTGGCTTTGCAAGAAGCTATAATTGTCCCAAGTTCTGTGAGCCACTTTAACTCAGCTGATTTCTTGGTACTTAGTGATCCCAAGCTAAGGGACTCAGACTTTATATTTGGGGAAATGAAAATAAAATAGAGTAAAGCTCTAATATTTGAAGGAAACCAATACTGTATCGCTCTGAAAGTCTGCAGGCTACATAAGTTATCATATAAACAGACACAAAAAAGAAAATGTTTGATCCCACATTGTAGTGAATGGGTGGGAAAACCAATGGCCTCATGGCTTTGTGATTAAAGTTGGTTTAAACCTCAAGAAATGAAGAAGAGTGGTTAGGAGACTGAAAATGGTTTGCCTTTCTCTTATGGAGAAACTTTTCTGATATTTTCTCAATTCTATTTCCTCTCATCCAAAAGCCAGAGTAAGTCAGGGAAAAGGGTGAGCACAATGAGAGAGTCCTGGTGCCCAGCCCTGGGAGAGGACCTCAGTGCCCCAAGATGTAGAGACTCCCGCAGGGCATTCAGGGCTCCCCTAGCTCACAGTGTCTCTTATTTTTCATTTCATGTGTTCACACGCCTCCTTTGTTTTGTAGATGAAATGGTTATCAAAGAACTGTAGACTCCATGGTGACATTTTAGCTTCTTAAACAGGTGACAAACATCCCTGGCATATCTCTAGGTTGGAGATTAAATCAGTGCCATCATTACTCCTCTCAGGCATCTATGGCTGGTCTCTGTTTCCCATGGAAGCTGAGTTAAGTCATTCCTCCCATGGAACTGGATGGGAATGAGGAAGTCTGTAAACTTAATCCATAATAAAGTCTCACTGTCGTCCTTATTAGGCTTTGGGGCAATACAATAATACACTCACTGAAAGAGGCACACACACCATTACCAGACTAATGATGAGCTGAAGATAAAAAAAAAAACTTACCGAAGCTTCCGAATGGGATTAATCAACAACTCCAAGGCAATATCATGCTGTGCTTATGTTTTCTGCAAATATTGACATTGAAGAATTAAACACGTGGCTAAAAAGGATATCTTTGTCCCTGTGAAAGAAAGTTTCTATGTTACTATTTCAGATCAAAGAGAATGCAGAACAATAGAAGCAAGAAGGATCCCAAATATAGTGTTGCAACTCTCCTCACCTGCAGGAAGGGACGAGCGCGCTGTATATGTGTCTTTGCTGTTTTTGTTTGTTTAACCTCTATTCCATCACCAGCAATAAGAGTAATAATTACATCACACACACACATATTCTCTCTATAGATACAAATACATAAATATACCCATACACATATATATTAATACATACACATAATTTAAGCTGGAAGAAGAGTGATAGAAAAGGACCTCTGTTTTTTCCTTTTTTTTTTTTTTTTTTTTTAATTTGGAAAGCTATTACAGACTTCTCCAGAAACATTTTGGTACAACAGGGAAGTCTGAACACAGGAGATTTGCAAATGGGGCAACAGTGAAAGTAAGTTCAGGCGATTCAAACAGCATGGAATACAAGGCAGAGAAAGCAGGAATGATTTCTTGAAAGACAAGGCAGAATTGATTCTGGAAACCAGAGATCCCTCACTGAGTAAGTCGTGACTGTTTCAAACAAAATCAGCTGGGAGCTGACCAAGAAGGCAAGTGGTAATGCTTAGATGTGAAGTATTTGTACACATGGTCCCACAATATGAGACATGGATGTATGCTTCCACATAAACTTGTCAGAGCAGCCTGTTTCAGGCAAAAATAGCTCCTTTGGTATTTTCTTGAATCCATTCGATGACTTGTTTACTGACCATTTAAGTTAGGGCTGGTGCGTTGTGATAGATTAGATTATCATTTAACAAATATTCACTCCCTGCCCACCATCCCCAATTCCCGCCCCTCTGTACCTCCATGGAGGCGGTACCTCTGCTTCATTGACGTGGGGTTTGGCCCTGTGACTTGCTTGGCTCGGTAGAATACTAGTAGACTTGATATAAGCAGAGCCTGCAAATGTGCTTATGTAGATGGGCTGGCCCTTCTTCTGCTTCTGCCATGAGAAGAAATGTCCTGGTTAGCCTGGTGGTCCAAAGAGGGTGAAGAAGACATAAGGAGCACATCTGGACCCAATCTGTAGCTTGAAATCAAGCCCAGCTGAACTGAACCTGGATCAGCCAAACCCAAATATATGAGGGAGAATAGATGATTATTCTGTTAAGCCATGGAGTTTGAGTGTGGTTTGATGTACAACATTAGCTGTGGCTAACTGATACCAGCAGAACTGCTGAATGAGTAAGCGAAGGAGGCAATGAATGCTCATTGCATCGTGCTTATAAGGCACAGTGAGTAAGCGAATGGCGGAGTCTCCAGCAGGGGTGTACAGAACATGGAAAGTGGGGGCTACCATGTAGAGCACAGTAGCATAAGTCTCTGCTGAGCACAGGTGGAGGGTCAGAATTTGGCTGTTTGCAGAACAACATAGAGTAGTGGCTATTCTGTGTACAACTTTGTATAATCTGATATCCACAAGAGCTCTTGTTTTTGGAGCAAGGAGAGTGTGTTGGTGGTGATGGTAGTGGTTTGTTTTTGTTTGTTGTTTTGCGTAGTTTTGAGATGGGGGCATAGCCATGGAGAGTTGAAGCCATGATCTAACTGAACTGCTGAATGAGCAAGTGAAGGAGGCAAGGAATGCTTATTGCATCGTGCATTATAAGGCACAGTGAATAAGCGAATGGAAAGTTTCATTGAGGCAGTATCTTGGTAATATTCTCCTTTCAGTAGGGCTGGGTTGTCTGCTGGGCTAAATGGGCAGTTGAACAGAGACACCCACCCCACCCTCACCCCCATTCTCCAGAATCATCAAGAAAGTTCTGTGGGTAGCGACAGTGGGAATGAAACTTACCATCTGCAACTGATCCCCTGGACTGGGTAATCAGCTGGTAGGTAGAAGGGTAAGGGAGTCTGAAGGAGCTATTTTCAAGAGACATTGTCACCTGGACCCCAACATGGCCACTCTTGTGCATATCAAAGTATGGCACAGAACTAGGGTGAGGATCATTCTTCCCTACTTCTTTGAGGCACCCAGACTGCTCTGGCTCCTTGAAGACTAGCAGGTTAGGGAGATGTCACCAGTGTTACAAACACTTCGTTCTTACCATAGGCACCACCAGCTGGTGCTACAATGAGGTTCCCTCCAACCTGGCATGAGTGGAGGATCCAGGAGAGGAAGGTGGGGGGCTGATTAAGGACCTGACTGGCAGGCATGTGAGGAGACGAGACACTCCTTGGGGACTCCCAGGAATTCACTGGGAGGCCTTGGCAGGGACGTTTGAGCAGGGTGGGACAAAAGAAAGAAATTTGGGACAATAATGCTAATGGGAGCTCATTTGAATGCACATGCTGATGAGGCCACAGAGACATCCCAGTTGGTTTATGCATGTGTTGAAAGTTAACTGTAGCTGGCTCAATTCCCACTGTCGATACCCACAGAACTTTGATGGTCCTGGAGGATGGGGTGGGGCGGGTGTCTGTCTCTCTCTTCAGCTGCACATTTAGCCCAACAGACAGCCCTACTGGAAGGAGAATATCACCAAGATACTGCCTCAGTGAAACTTCCACTGCATCACTTCAGGATGAAAACTCACAGGCTCATAATAATGTTGCCAGTTTACGTTGGTGAGAGTTACCAAAGACATGTAATTGCTCAAGAGAAGTAGATGTATATTGAGAGAGAGAGAAAGGAAGAAGAAAGAAAAGGTGGGGGCGGGGGTAGAGAGAGAGAGAGAAATAGAGAAAAGAAAAATCCCAATTAAAGATGTAAAAACTTTGAGATATACAAAGGTTCTTTTCTAACCACTGATAACACCAGTGCCTCTTTTCCCCCCAGATAATATGATATTTAACAGAAAACATAATACATTTATCATCAATGATGTAGAGATTATACCATTTCAGGAACATAGAGATGGAAACGGTCCCTTAATATTCCATGGCCTTGGTATAAAAAGTGAGTCACATCCACTCACAACTCAGGAAATTTCTTGATCTAAGTACATGCTGCACTGCCCACCCCCCCGCCAAGATGAGATAATAAATTCCATCTGTTACTCTTTTTAATTTTTTTTAAAAAAGTTTTGGTATCATCTGTAGAGTTTAAAATACCAGTGGTTTTATGATTCCCAAAGCAGTTGGTTGTCTGAAAAAAGTCTCACTGTCCCTGGGAAGTCTTCCCAAGAAAGAGAAGTGAAAGATACTACAATTTTAATGTAATAATTGGTCTATATAAGAGAGAAACAGTGATATTTACAACATTGTGAGTGAAAGCTTCTCATTCGAAATTCTCACAGAAGGAACTTAAACAAGTTAAGGGAAAGATGGACTATTAATGAAGGGAAACACTTATTCTCCAGTCAGTCATTCATTTATTCATGCAGTAAATATTAGTTGAGTGCCTACTCTGATTGAAGCCTTGAGCACTATGTTTGATTCTCCCTTCTCAGCTAAAGATGAGAGAAAAGCTCTATATGACAGCCAATCCTCTCATCAATTTAATCTTTCTATTCTTCCAGTTGGTCCAATGTCAATGGGAAAAACTGATTTCTGGCTATGCAGCTTCTGGGAGCAAAGTCAGATAATATAGGTCGGATCATGAATAGGCCTACCTGGCTCCAGCTTGTTGTGCTGGCTCGACCAGCTCATGAGCTCATTTTCCAGCCCTCCCATGCTTCATACTGGGGAAAACGATCCATGGGCTACCCAAGGTGCATTCCAGTATGTCCAAGGAGCATCCACAAAATCCAGTGTCCTTAAGTAGCAAAGAAAAGTGGAGGAGAAAATCAAAAGATGAGCAGGAAAAGGTAATGTGGTCAGTGGGTCAGTATATCTAGCAGGAATCCTACCATATTTTCAGCTGGGGATCTAAAATAGAATTTTTTTTCCCACACTACACCTGAAAAAAGCGATTTTCTCTGGGATGCAGAACCCCTGAATTCTCTGTATTGGTTTCTATGTCTAAATCTCAAATTCCAAACAGGGTTATCATATATGTAGGAGAATAGCTATGTGCATAAGCTCATGGACATTGAATCCCAGCTCTGTCACTCACTAACTCTATGACCCTGGGTAAGGTACATAACTTCTTTGTATTAACTTTATTTATTCACTCAAGTAACACTTACTAAGATCCTACCATGTGTCCAGGTGCCCTGCTAGGCAGTGAAACAAAAGACACAGGATCTCTAACCTCAGAACATAACATACTACTGAGAGAGACAGCAAAAAAAAAAAAAAAAAAAAGAATGCAACAAATGAAAAAAAGATTTTTTTTTTTAATGTGTGAAGTGTTATGAAGAAAACAAACAAGGAGCTGAACTGGAGAAAAAGACATTTGCATTAGATAAAATAAGAGGAATCTTTACATAGAAGGATCATAATCTTGGGAATAATAATATGTTTATGTGAAAATTGGAATAATAACACAGTCTTCATTGGATCATGGTGAGGCTTAATTAGATGATGCATGCAACACATTTGATTTAGTGCCTGGAGTATAGGAAATGTTCAACAAATGTTTATTATTATTTTTTCTATCCTAGGCTAGACTTAACACATAGACTTAGTACATAGTACTAACACATGGTTTTGTACAAAGTAGGCATTTAATGTGTGTTGGTGGTGAGTTATGATGACAGTGTGGTGACATGGTGCCACTCCTCCATCCTATCACTATTCATTGTCTCTGGCAGCATCAAAGGGGCTAAAATTGCACTCTTAGGCACATACCTGTATATCACCTTCTGGATCCCCAGAGTGGGTCCCTGCAGGACAATATTATTCCAGGCAGAAATCAAGATAACCCTGGTACTGATTTGTGTCTCAGTTGCTCACAGTATAAACAGAAGCCACCAGGGCTGTCCACTCAGCACTTCTTCCCAGGCACAGGAAAAAAAAATATTTCTTTTATAAAAGAAAGATGAAAGAAGGGCATTTTTAGTCTAGTCTGCAGCTCTTTAGAACATAAACTGCTCAGCCCAGGGGAATTGAAATGGATGAAGCATATGCAAAGTCAGATAATGAATGGAGTTTGGGAGGAAAAGATGATAAAAGAAATTGCTTGTTTTTATTTTTCCATCCATAGTGATTGATAGATGAAAAGTGGTCAGTGGTACCAGTCTCACTGATGTTGAACATTTAGGGAAGAGGGCAGCAGTATCTCTGTGATCTCACAATGAACGGAACAGGATTTATTATTTTTAATTTATAAAATAAAATTTCCGATGGATATAAATCATGTGAATTTCTAGGACTACTACTTATTATACATGAGAAGTAAAACTACCACATTTACTGGTCTGCTGGTAGAATTCAGGAGACATACTTCTACCCTTGAGGATGGTATGTTGGTCGAATTATTAATGAGATGAACTATGGAAAGGGGAAAGAACACAGACTGAGGGGTAGACAATGCCTTCTAGTCCTGGGCTGTCACTCACAGATGTGGGCCAGACATTTGTGTTCTCTGGGCTTCCTGATTTTTGTGCCATGCAGTGGTTACAGGTATGTTATGATCTAATGAAACTCTGGCCCATGAGGCCTGGGATAAATGAAGTCCTGAGCTGATCATCAGTCCAGGATTCCTTGAAAGCAGTCTGAGGGGATTCTGACAGCATGTCCCATAGTACCTTCAGGTGGCAAATACCACAAGCTTATCTGCAACACACAGAGTGCTGGCAGGAAAGTGCTCCTCACTGTCTGTATCAGCAGTCTGCTTCAGTGCACGCTGCTACCTTGTGTGGGCAAGAAATCTGCAGAGATGTCAGAGACTTCTTGTTCCAGGGGCCTAAGGAGCTTGCTATGAGGTCCAAGTCTTGATTGAGTGTGGGAGATGAGGAGATAGGACAGGTGAGACTCCAGCAGGGTAGAGGTCAAGGGCTGCCCTTCACCTCTCTCTTCACATATGCTGGACACTTACACCTGTACTTGCAGTAGCAGCGCCCTTTTTATGGAGTCCATACAAACAGCAGGGCAAGAGCTCCAGCACTGCGAGCACATTCTGCATGTTCAAGCGCCTTTCTATTGAAATACTTGGAATGAAAAAAGTTTGACTGAATTTGAAATCCATTCTCATTATCAAAAGAAATTTTAACATTTACATCGGTCAAAGAAAATAAAAAAGAAAAGCTCAGATTCTTTAAAGAAAGGTAATTTCAACTGTTGTAAATTTTTGCATGACTGTAAAAAATGGTGTTAAATTTTTTATCACCTACTTGTGAGAACAAAGTTTCTCATCAATGGTGACTATCAAGAATTTGAAGAGATCATTAAAAAGACTTGATCAGGACTTGCTTGTAGCCATTTCAAACATAAAACTTGGTATAAAACAGTTATGTACATGGAAGCAAGCTCAACTGTCTCATTAAAATTCTTGGAAAAGATTTTATTTTGAGCTTTTGCACACATTCACTATTCAATATCCATTTCTAATGTTCTTTATTTTTATTATAATAATAAAGTATAAAGAAAATGTAAATGTTTTCACTTTGTTTATATAGGTGTCCTGAAGTCCCCCCCCCCCCCCCCCCCCCCCACCAACTTGTATTAGGCCATTCTTGTGTTGCTGTAAAGAAATACCTGAGTCTGGATAATTTATAAAGAAAAGAGGTTTAATTGACTCACAGTTCTGCAGGCTGTACAGGAAGCAAGGCATTGGCATCTGTTTGGCTTCTGGGGAGGCCTCAAGGAGCTTTTACTCATGGCAGAGTGGGAGCAAGAGTGAAGTGGGGAGAGGTGCCACACACTTAAACAACCAGATCTTGCAAGTACTCACTATTGCAAGGAGAACACCAAGCCATGAGGGATCTGCCTCCCACTAGGCCCCACCTCCAACACTGGGTATTACATTTCAGCATGAGATTTGGAAGGGACATCTAAACGATATCACCTCTAGTTCATTTCTGTGTGACTGGTGTACAGATATTATGTCATAGTTTGAGTAAATATCAGGACACACACATGTTAATGCTGGTCAAAGAATGCTGGCTTTCTTTGACCCAATCCTACAAGTAACTTGGGCCTCCACTCTCCCACCTGTGAAATGACTGGATTAGATTAAATTATTTCAGTTACTCCAATTTCCAAGTTTCTTTTAACCATCCATGTACTTCTATGCATGTCAAGAATTTACTTCTTATGAAGTTTCATCTTAGTAATTGATCAATGATTTTTTGAATAACTGTAATGCAAAATGGTCTTGCTACAAACCAAAGAAACTTGGTATGCATCACCAGATAGTGGAATTGCATAAACTTTGTGATAAAAGCATTTATTAGCAGGAGAAATTTAGCCAGCACCTTGGCTCCAAAGAACTCAACGTGCTATGTTAATGCTACAAGCCTATTTTTTTTTTAAGTTAAAGTCCCTGCAAGCGTTTCTCTTGCTCCTCTAAGTTTGGAAAAACACATCAATTTGAAGGAAGCCATGGCATAGTAGTTCCCTTCCCTTTGCATTCAGAGGGCATTGATGATATGGCCTGTATTCATGTTGATCACTTTTATATTCCAACATACCTGCCCACTGATTTCCAGCCATCTCTTTCCACCTTTGAAAACAATCATCTCAGATACCTTTTAATCAGCTTATTTGGAGTTAGAATCCTACCTTACCTACCTTCTCCTCCCCAGTTCCCTGCCCCTCTATGGGCAAACACAATTTTTTTAAGTAAGCCAGATATATTCAACAGTCAAGAGCAGAACAGAGCTCTGGTGCAGACCTTAAAATCCACATGCTTTAGGAAGAGGTCTGGGAAAGTATATTTCTGAATATCAGAAAATGTGGAAACAGTAAAGCATTCATTTCAAATGAAAAAATTTAAAATAACTGAGTACACATTACCCTATCAGACATGGACAGCTTTGGCATAGACCATTGAATATGTGAGTGCATAACTCCTAAATGCTTGCAGCTACTCCTAAAATTAGAAATATGTGCAGCCCAGAGAAATTTGAGCAGGAGAAAAAGTGTTATGTACTATGATGCCTCAGACTTGCCCTTTGAGAGATGTGGCCAGTCTTTCTAGGAAGATGAGCATCAAAATCTATGTAAAGAAATGATCTAACATTGTCAGCACATTTGTTCCAGGGATTAGCATCAACATCACACAAAATAGGTAATACAGGGTATAAGCAAAAGTTCAGGGTTTGGTCTTCAGGTGAAGGAGATAAAGCAAAAATCAGGAATTAGTAACGACTTAAACAATGAGGTCTCTTGGGTTTCAGCAGGAGCTCAAGTTACATAAATGGACCATTTAGCAAAGATGAAGGACACCATAGAAAACCATAAAATTCAAGAACTGATATTGTAAAATCATAGGAAGAAATCACATTTATTAAGCACCATATGTAGGGCACTGTAATAAGTGCTTTCACACCTTGCAAGCTAAGTATGACCATAGCATCATTCCCCTTTCTAATTGATGAGAAGACTAGGACTAATAAAAATGTTAAGAAATTTGTTACAGGTCATACAGCTGGTAAATGATCAATAGCTGCTAAGCTCAGACTTGGTGTTGACTTTAACCATAAATGTTATGGGTATGTCTATCTCTTGGCTTAATTGAGGGGAAATTCTCCAATATCATAATACCTTCCCTACTGGCTCCATTTAATTCCACAGTTATAGGTAAATTCCTTAAAGTCTTAATGATTTTGTTTTTAAAATTTCTGATCTAAATTCAGTCATCCAAGGTGGGGGGCATCTTAAGTAGCTCCCAGGCATTTAATCAAAAGGGACATGTTGCTTAATGAGCTCTACCAGGAAGCCAAGAGCAAGTCCTACAAGGTTGAGGGGAATCTCCTCTGGGTTCTGGGGCTGGTTAGGGGATCACAACACTATGGCACCTTTTTTCCTACACTTTTTGGCTACATACTCTTTGGTTGACTCTTCATATGACAATTTTGTAATATTTATTACAGAGAGCATACAATGATAACTCAGTTTTTAACATGATTGTTCAAAGTTTGATAGTTTATTGTTGATAGGTTTAAAAAGCACCTTGAGATTCAAACTTATTACTTAAATTCCCTATCTGTGAATTTCCTCTGTAGTTACGTTCCAAGAACAAAAATGCTCATAGGAGAAAGGGTGTTCCTGAAAGTAAGCCACCTATTTCATAATTTGCTGATGGCCAATTAGATGCAGATACAAGGCATAGATGGAGATTAAAATTCAAGGTCTTTTTCAAGGCTCAGGTGCTGTCTGCAGGAGAAAGCAACTACCCCAGCAAGAAGACAAAGTTGCTAACTCAGCCCGGGGGCATCACTGCCCTTGCCTGTCATGGTCCAGGGGCTGCTGGTTGGCCTGGTGGCTCAGAAAATCCTCTCCCTCTGCCTACACCTAATGACAGCTCCTTCTGATAGGCCTGCCATGAGCATCCTGACCCATTCTTACCTTCAGTGATAGGAATCTGAACCAGGTACTGCTCATTACTACTTTGACCTAGGCTTCAGAGCACCCTGACTCCCTGGCCCCCTTACCCTAGGTCAGACCTGGTGAGGAAGAAGTCAATGAGAATCTGTAACTGGGAACAGGAAGGTGGAGTGAGTGGCTGACCAGCCAGATTAGAAGGTTGACAGTCTCTAAAAGTTTTGGCCTCAGGCAAAAACTGCCAAGGAATTTACAGATACGGCATTGCCAATAAAAGGCTGAAGTGAAAAGTAACTTTTTGAAACCAATAATGACCACATTTTGATCAACCACAGTAAAGACTGAATTATGTTTTCCTCTCTAGAAAAAATTACAAAATTGTTATATAAAGAGACAAAGAGTATAAAGGCAAAGATGAAGGGAAACAAGCATTATAGAACTGCAATTAGGTGCTTAATTACCAAAAACATAATGTTACTTTCCCTTCTGGTTTTTTTTTTTAATTCGTGATATTTGTCAGTGTCTTAGTTCATTTATATTGCTATAAAGGAATAATAGAGACTGGGTAATTAAAGAAAAAAGGTTTGTTTGGCTCATGGTTCTGCAGGTTATCCAAGAAGCATGACACCAGCATCTGCTTCTGGTGAGAGCTTCAGGCTGTTCCCACTCATGGTGGAAGAGGAACCAGTTTGTACAGAGATAACAGATGAAGGAAGAAGCACAAGAGATAAAGAGGGGAAGTGCCAGACTCTTTAAAATAAGCAGCTCTTATGGGAACTAATGTAGAGCAAGTATTAACTCATCACTGCAAAGATTGCACCAACCATTCATGAGGGATCCACCCTATGACCCAAACACCTCTCATGAGGCCCTGCCTCCAACACCGAGGATCAAATGGAGGAGTCAGATAAATTAAACTATAGCAGTGAGTTTTATAACATTTCTGATTTGATGCAATTTCTTTTTGAAATAAAATTCTCCCATGCATACCTACTTTTTAACTCAACTTTTAAAATTATTTTTCTTAAAGAATGACCCACAAGTTTAAGCTTTAGGTCCCATAAACCTGGATCTATCGTTGGGGCCAACCTTGGAACTTCTGCTGTGACATAAAAGGCCATGCCCAGCATCCTCATGTTTTCAGAGATGGAGTCTCTGTCTAGAGGGATGTTAGAAAAAGGTGCCTGGTACAGTTTCAGGGAAAGAACAATAGACTAGAATGGGACTTCAGTTCTATTTCCAGATTCACCTTGTTCTAATTATGTGCCCTTGGGAAGGAGGCTGTAATCCTCAGGGAAATGGGATTCTAAATAAGAGCCTCTGCTCATCTCACAGGGATGTCTTGCATTAGTATTATAATATAAATGTTAAAATCTTTGAAGGCAGGTGACAAAAAGGTAAATGTCATTGCTACCACTCATTGCATATTTTCCCTGGCTAGCAGCAAACTTCAGAGGTTACTGATAGCATTTACGTGAAGTTTTATCACCTTCACATCTTGTTCCCACACCAACTTTGAGACAAATTGAAAACTGACACGTTCCTTTCTAAATTTCTCCTAAGTGTTGTTGTTGGTAGTGAAGTTCCTTTTTGTTTCTTTTTCTTTATTATACAGGGGGGAAAAATGTGAAAACACTCATTTCTCTCCTTTTCCCATCTTTTTACCCTTCCTCCTCCACATCCTGTGTTGTCCTCCTACCCCCCTCAACAGCCCAATGCCACTGCCCTCTACTTCCTGTCAGAAACTGCCCTCTACTTCTTGTCAGAAACTGCCCTGTACTTCCTGTCAGATACTGACTTCTACTTCCTGTTAAATACTGCCCTCTACTTCCTGTCAGATATTGCCCTGTACTTCCTCTTAGTTATTGAACTGGCCATTGCCCTTGTCCAGCTCCTTCCAGGGTCTTGTGGAAATATCCTGGAATTGGGCTGACATTCCACTCACCTCGACTGATTAAGAGATAATGGAAGATAAACAGCGAGTGGGGCTTGTTCAGATTTGAGGAAGGCTCCATAGTGATGAAGCCAAAGTCCTTTGTGTACCTCACTGGTCACCCAGTGAGGTCACTTAGGCTCCTCTGGTACATGAAGAAACTCCTAACCTGTATCCTCTTCCTTGCCACACCCTTACCCCACCCCAAGCTATTTTTGGCTTCTGCTATATGCAGAAAATAAGCAAATAAAAATGGGGAAATAATCTATAAAGTCAATGGCTAATCAGCCACACTTTAATATCCAAGAAAGGAGAATAACACCCTCAAAGGAGTCATCAACCAAAGTGAAGGGCAATGAGTTGGTCCCTTCTGGAAATTTTCTGTATCTCTATAAATTTGTTACTAAAGGTAAATCACCAGTCTGTCTAGCCACATTTGTTAACAATGCATGTAACTCTTAACGGCATCTCAAAAGCATACTTACTCTCAATTTCGCTTCTCATTCGTTTTTATGATGCCAGAGAAATTCAGATTATATAGGCTTTCTTTGTGCTGAGATGGTAATTTTATATCACTGTAGATTAATAGCATTTTTAGTGATATTTGGTATCACTCATTTGTCTCCTATGGTCGTAAAGATATATATTTTTTCTAATTTGGCTTTGCCAACAAATAAAAAATAAGAGTCTCTTTCTGTTGAACGAGCGAAAAAGCCATTCTGATCATGAAGAATTATTCTCTTTTAACATACCCACAATCCACCATCTAATTGTTTTGGTTATTGCAGCAATACAGTTTCTACAAGAATGTGTGTGTGCATGCGTGCATATATACAGTCTGGCCTGCAGAAGATTTTCTTCTTTTTGCTACTTGATCTTTACTTTGAGTTCTCATTACTGAGAACTCTGTTATAGCCTGTTCATCCAGGCACTCCTGTTTAGGAAGATGTAAACTTTCCCTTCCTTCCCCTTCCTCTCCCTTGATCCTAGAGTTTTGCAGATTTTTTTACTTTGTGAACACATTGATATTTCTGGAATTCTATTCTGGGAACTGATTCTGCAGTGCTCACAGGAACAAGTACCCATTCCAGGGATGGTTATTATGCAACAGAAAGGCAGTCAGACTTGGTTTAGCTATCAGCTTTTAAGAGCTTCCTCCATCTGCTAAAATGTGCACTGCAAAGTTGCACATAAAATGCTGATTAGTACCTCAGTGCAGATTCATATAATGATCCACTTTCCCTTGGTTTACACCACACTCTCCTAAGTACCTATTCACCTGTTCTATTGGAAAATTTTAATCATCTCTCTGACATTAGCTTGGCAATTTCAGCGGCCACTTCACAATCTTTCAAAGTCTTTCTGCTCCATTTCATTCCTATTTCTTTTCTGCTTGTGTTAATTATTTTTGCAGCCAGCATACGTGTTTGTCAATAATGCATTACATTTTCCATGTGTCAGTTCTTCAGCCCATCAAAGAACCCTGCTTTTACATTCTGAGTCTATTTTCCCCTTTCCCAACTCAGCTCATTTTGCTCTGGGCCTGCCTCTACTCCTCATTCCAAATCCATCAGAAGTTGCATGAAACTTGGTAACTGCAAGGCAGTCCCCAATTTAATTGGGTCTAGTTCTCCACAGAGCATTACCTTTGGGCCTACAGCGGGCTGCAAGTTGTCCAATAGCCTGTACTTCTTTGATAACTGAGGTGCCTTAAATGTCCTCACCTCTGGGATACCCACTTCTGGAATGGGCACAAGACAATTCTCCTGTCTTGAATCAAGGGCCAGGATGTAAGTCCCTCCTCAAGCCCAAGGATCATGTAAATCTGTCCTGACCCCACTAACTTCATTCCCAAACATGATGTCTTTGCTTAATGAAAAAGCTTTCTCTCACTAAAACTCCTAGCACCACTAAAAGAAACTCCTAGCATAGTGGTAGGAACACTCCAAAGCCCTATGAATACTTACACAATTGAATGTGATAAAAACGTTTAGGATCCACAAGCTCCCTGGGTTGTTTTGGAGGTTGTGGAGGGGATGAATGTTGCTCAGTTTTAAAATATCAGTACCGTTCTTCCCTCTGTCCCAGCATAACCTATTCTTGGGAATTTTCTAATGGTTACCACTTCCTTTTTCATGATTAGTGTCAACGTTAGCAACAAGCTGTTATAATTCCAAGACTCTTCTTTTGCGGTTGCTTCTGAGAATCACTGACTAGTTCCCTCTTACAAGCCAAGGAAACACCATTTTAAGAGAAATCTACTTCTCAGAATGAATGCTCCTTTGGTGAAGGGAAGTTTCTTGTTTTGCTTTTGTTTAGAATTCCCTCCAGGGTTACACACATCCTGTTCTAATTCCCTGGCTTCTTGGGGAAACACTCAGGCCATGATGGGAAGAGAAGGGACACAGGCCCCAAGCCCATGGACAGGGAGATGGCATGAGACTCCTCTGCATCTGGGCTGCCCATTTTGTTTTCTTGTTGCCCCATGTTAGTCATTCACGTGCACCGGAATCGTCCGAGTCCCACACACTGACCCTTGGTAAGATTCCATTTCTTACTTCCCTTAACTATGACTGTCATTTGCCAGCTCCTTCTGATATTTTTAACTGCTTGCCATCACTTGGAAGTCCTTCATCTCCATGCTGAAAGAGAGTGCTGGAAATGTCCAGGCAGGGCAAACAGAAATGTGGGAAATGAGTGTTAGGAGGAGCAGGAATACAGACTTGGATTGGCAAATAATACTAATGCCAATCCTGCATGCTTAAGGCGTGTAGGTAATCAGAAATTTCTTTCATTGTTAGCCCTTTTCTAATAATCACTACAGATGATAATTTTCTTCTAACTATCCCACAAAGAACATTGCTTTTTAACTGTTGTTCTGCCTACTCTCTAGCAGTCATGCTAATAAGCAAAGGAACTGGCAAAGACCTGCTAAAGGGACAAGAAGAAAGGGAAAATGAAGTCATGATTTATTCATCATTCAGATATTCACCTCATTATTTGATCTACTAATAGAAAATTGAGGCTTTTTCCTCTCTTGTGGGTATCCTATCTTTTTATTTTTAGATCTTCTTGGAAATATCTTCCTGAAACTTGAAGATCCCCTCTAGATATTATTTTCCAGGATGAAAGGCCTCTAGCGGAGTCTTTAATGTGCAATAATGAGAAGATGAAATATTATTGTGTTTCCTCTGGACTCTTATATTTGAACTTGATCCAGGATTGACATTGGGCAGCTCACCTTTCCCACATCATGGTCAGCTTTAAGTCAGGCTAAGAAATTACCTTCCCTGGCCACTCCCTGCTTTGTCCAGTTAAATAAAAATGAATTTTTAATTTTGTTTAGTTAACTAACTCCATGGGCCAAGGTAAGCTAAAGAAAAGTAGATGTATGAGAGGAAACGTTGGCAAATTCTCTGTACTTATTTACAGTACAGGAAAGATCCATAATTAACCATGCTTTGGGAAAATACTTTCTTGGAATGGGTCACAGTGAAGGGTTTGGTTTAAAAAAAAAGTTGAGGGTTGGGGCTCCTACATCACATCCTCTGCTACATGTTTTAAAAATTAAGATTTCTGTAATTTTTTTAAGAAATGAAGGCTTCTATAAAATTCATGTAATTTTAACCAGGGATAATCTCACTCAGTTTCCACAGGTATGAAATGGGGATTATAATAGTACCTTTTCGTGGGCTTTCTGGGACTACTTTATATAACATTTAGAAGAGTACCTCTTCAATTATCATGCTGTACACCTTGAATGTATACAATTTTTGTGTCAATTACACCTCAATAAAGCTGGAGGGAAACCCTCATTTCCATAGTAAAAATAAGTACCTAGGCACACAGCTCATATTCTAGTCTATAATTCTATAAATGTTAGCAATTATTGTTATTATCAACTAATAAAATTCCCAATTACCCTTATACCATATGACCCATTGGGGGAGAGGACTAATAGTCCATGAATAGGATGGAATCTGCATGAACAGAGTTTTAGAAACTTTTGTTTTCATTGCTGCATTTTAAAATAGATTACTTATCAGAGAAGAAAAGCTATGTCCAATATTACTTTAAAATGGGAAGACCTGCCTGTAACACCCGTCCTTTGTTCCTGCAAGGCAACAATGAGCTAGAGCTGAAGGGCCTTTTTAGAGGGCGTATCTCACTAGTTTGCAAAATCCCCCAGCGTCCTCCATGCAGCCACTTGGCTCATTTACGCATCTGCATTTCCCTCTCCTGTCTTATGCTCAACCAAGTATTTTTATAGAGGCTCATCTCTCTTGTTACACGAACAATGAGACAAGAGGTTAGGCAATACTATCTATATTTTACAGTTGAGAAAATTAATAAAAGGTTAAAGGAATTTTATAATGGTGCACAGTGAGTCACTTGGGACAGGGACTAAAATCCAGACCACCCTCATCTCCAATATTGTGCTGCTTCCCAAACCATGTGAACAAACTCCTTCCTCAAATTTCATTAGAAATGATTTGTCCTCTGTCAATTGCATCCGGTGTTCTTTGCTATGATTTTAAGCAGCAGGACAACATGATGCGCCAGTTTTAAATAGCAAGTTAAAATGTGACCTAAGGTGTTTGAGGCAGCGTCCTCTCCACTCTACTAATAATCAGGGCAGTTTCTAATTATTTGCATGGAAGTTGGCTCCCAAGATAATTCAGTGTCCGTGTGGCTCCATTTCACCTCTACTTATTTCCATTACCTTGCATATTAGCTATGTCAAGTTGATGGGCCTGCTGTTCCCCAGGGTGGCTATTATAAATACTGGTGCTACAGTGAAATGCTTCCAGTCTTCTGGAACCTCGTTTGAACTAAGCAAGTTCTCCATAATGATCATTAATGATGTATTGCTTGCATAAAAATGTTGGATATTAATCTTTTGTTTACTTTCTTTATGCCACCAGACTTTTAAAATGTTCTTTGTAATGTGAGTTAACTGATGACCAAGAGTAGCTTCTCCACTGGGGACTGGATGACTTTTTATAGCTGACAATTTACTATGGCAGGTAAAGGAGCTATCTTAGACCCCTGCCTGAAAAATCCACTTCTCTTGGCAGATATGGCTGCCTAGAGCTCTTGTAGCTAAAATAGCATTAATGCCTATGTACAAAACCTCATCTGAGTCTCTTTTTCAAGTCTGCAAAGACTGCTGCCTAAGTGTCATAAATTTGGGACGGGAGCATGTTTCATGCCAAGAATTTCCTGCAAGGTGACTGGGATGAGTCTAGTCACCAACCCTTGAAGGAGGGGCATCGTGGGTGCTGGATAAATTATGTTCCTTTCTCACAGGACCTAGATTTGGTCCATGCTGATGAGTGTGAGAGTTCATCTCTGGTCTGGATCCTTCCACAAATTCCCTTCTGTTGAGACCCAGATTTCAAGTGCTAGATTAAATCTAAGAGAATCCTCTAAGGCTTAAGATAAGCTTTTCTTCCAATTTTGAATTGGATTGGGAGAAATGCCTGCAGTTTGGTTTAGTTTGCCCTTATATCATGGGACTGGACTAGAAATAGATGTGCATATGTGCAGGAAATGATGATACTCTCTGTGGTACAACATCACTGAGCTTGAGCTCAAGAACATGATAGACCTGGATTTGAATCCCTGCTTGCCACCTACTAGCTATGAAACTTTAGGAAGGTTTCTTAAACTCTCTTTAAGATCTAGTTTTCTGGCCAGGCATGATGGCTCAGGCTTGTAATCCCAGGACTTTGGGAGGTCAATGCCGGCAGATCACTTGAGGTCAGGAGTTTGAGACCAGCCTAGCCAACATGGTGAAACCCCATTTCCATCAAAACTACAAAAATTAGCTGGATGCCTGTAATCCCAGCTACTTGGGAGGCTGAGGCAGGAGAATTGCTTGAACCCAGGAGGCAGAGGTTGGCAGTGAGTCAAGATTGTGTCACTGCACTCCAGCCTGGGTGACAGAGTGAGACTCTGTGTTGGGAAAAAAAAAAGATTTAGTTTTCTGTTTGTTTCATAGGAATGCTAACAGTAGTCACTTCATAGGATTGTTGTGAGGATTAAATGACAAGATATATATAAAACATTAAGCCCACAGTACAGTGCAAAGCAAGTGCTCAGTACAAAGTACAAAGGTGTAATATTTATTTTATTATTATTATTATTTGAACCCACATAGGTCTCAGCTGTATAGAGTTCCTTTCTAATTTTACTCATCCTGAAAAAGAGAGGGTGTTTGCTAGGCTGTCGCCATGTGTCTATTCCTGCACTACCTGCCGTTGTGATCAGCAGTTAGAATGTAATAGAGGTAAAGAAGATCTTGCTGGATTTAGTTATGAGCAGGATGAGGAAATGGCCCTATGCCAAAACTATAAATTTACCAGAAATCTCTTATAGTAAGGAATGCACATTAAAATATATTAGAAGCAGACATACTTATGACATGTAAGCTCTTATCTGAGGAAGGTGTGGAGCAGCTCTTGGGTAAACATAGACACTGAAGCCACCAAGGTGGGGATGACATGGTCTGGGGACACAAGGAAGTTTGTTAGGACCATGGTTGTCAATGCAATTGCCACTGTCCTTCAAATTCTTATCTTCTCTCAAAGTACTTTTTATTGTATGGTATTTTTTTGAGACAGGGCATTGCTCTATCACCCAGGCCGGAGTACAGTGATGCAATCACAGCTCACCATGGTCTGAGCCTTCCAGGCTTAAGCAATTCTCCCACCTTAGCCTCTCAAGTAGTTAAGACTACAGGCACACAGCATGGCATCTGGCTAATTTTTCTATTTTTTTTTTTTTTTTTGGTAGAGACAGGGTCTCATGATGTTGCCCAGGCTAGTCTCAAACTCCTGGCCTCAAGTGATCCACCTCAGTTTCCCCAAAAATGTGCTGGGATTATAGGTGTGAGCCACCACTCCAGCCATGGATACCTATGGCAATGTTTGCTGCCATCATCCTATTCTTGTTCTAATTCATCCTTCCACACTGCTGCCAGAGTGAGATTTATAGAACACAACCCTAAATCAATGCCATTTCTCTACTTAGTGGTCTTAGCTGGTCCCCATTGCTTACCCAATTAAGTTTAGTGGTCAGAATCCAAAGGATAATCCCTTAAGCCTATGCACTATTGTCAATCCCTTGATCCCTGAATCCAGAGGAAGTTGGTGGTCCCACACTAGAGGACAGTGCTAGGAAGAAGCTGGAAAACTCAAGGAATGCTTTTCACCACATCCTCTAAGCATTCCTCCAGGGGTCTGATTGAAAAAAGCTTAAGGGAAAGACACATACGAGTTTTCCCTCTTGCCTGGAGATTAAATATCTTCATGACTAGGAAATGTTTGTTGCTTCATATACCTGAAAAGCTGTTCAATCCCTGTATTAGTCCATTTTCACACTGCTGATAAAGACATACCCAAGACTGGGCAATTTACAAAAGAAAGAGGTTTAATGGACTTACAGTTCCATGTGGCTAGGAAGGCCTCACAATCACAGCAGAAGGCCAAAGGCACTTCTTCCATGGTGGCAGCAAGAGAGTTGTGCAGGGAAACTCCCATTTTTAAAAACATCAGATCTTGTGAAACTTATTCACTATCATGAGAGTGGCACATGAAAGACCTGCCCTCATGATTCAATTATCTCCCACTGGGTACCTCCCACAACACGTGGGAATTATGGAAACTACAAGATGAGATTTTGGTGGGGACACAGAGCCAAACCTTATCATTCCACACTTGGCCCCTCCCAAATCTCATGTCCTCACATTTCAAAACAAATCACACCTTCCCAACAGTCCCCCAAAGTCTTATTTCAGCATTAACCCAAAAGTCCACAGTCCAAAGTTTCATCTGAGACAAGGCAAATCCCTTCCATCTATGAGCCTGCAAAATCAAAAGCAAGTTAGTTACTTCCTAGATACAATGGAGGTACAGGCATTGGTTAAATACAGCTGTTCCAAATGGGAGAAATTGGCCAAAACAAAGGGGCTACAGGCACCATGCAAGTCTGAAATCCAGCAAGGAAGTCAAATCTTAAAGCTCCAAAATGATCTCCTTTGACTCCATGTCTCACAACGAGGTGACACTGTTACAAGAGGTGGGCTCACACAGCAGTGGGCAGCTCTGCCCCTGTGGCTTTGCAGGGGACAGTGCCAACTCCTGGCTGCTTTTGTGGGCTGGTATTGTCTGCAGGTTTTCCAGGCACACAGTGCAAGCTGTCAGTGGATCTACTTTTCTGGGGTCTGAAGGATGTTGGCCCTCTTCTCACAGCTCCATTAGGTGGTGCCCCAGTAGGGAGTCTGTGTGGGGGCTCTGACCCCACATTTCCTTTCTGTATTGCTCTAGCAGAGGTTCTCCATGAGGGCCCTAGCCCTGCAACAAACTTCTGCCTGGACATCCAGGCATTTCCATACATCCTCTGAAATTTAGGCAGAGATTCCCAAACCTCAATTCTTCACTTCTGTGTACCTGCAGGCTCAACACCATCTGGAAGCTGCCAAGGCTTGGGGCTTTCACCCTCTAAAGCAACAGCTGTACCTTGGCCCCTTTTAGTCATGGCTGGAGCAGCTGGGATACAGGGCACCAAGTCCCTAGACTGCACACAGAAGAATGACCCTGGGCCCAGCCCATGAAACCATTTTTTCCTCCTAAACCTCTGGGCCTGTGATGGGAGGGCTGCTGCAAAGGTCTCTGACATGCCCTGGAGATATTTTCCCCATTGTCTTGGTGATCAAAATTCGGCTCCTTGTTACTTATGCAAATTTCTGCAGCCAGCTTGAATTTCTTCTCAGAAAATAGGATTTTCTTTTATATTGCATTGTCAGGGTACACATTTTTCAAACTTTTATGCTGTTTCCCTTTTAAAACTGAATGCCTTTAACAGCACCCAAGTTACCTCTTGAATGCTTTGCTGCTTAAATAAGTTCTTCTGCCAGATACCCTAAATCATCTTTCTCAAGTTCAAAGTTCCACAAATCTTTAGGACAGGGCAAAATGCCACCAGTTGCTTTGCTAAAACATAACAAGAGCCACCTTTGCTCCAGTTCCCAACAAATTCCTCATCTGCATCTGACACCACCTCAACCTGGACCTTGTTGTTCTTGTCACTATCAGCATTTTCATCAAAGCCACTCAGTAAGTCTCTAGGGAGTTCCAAACTTTCCCATATGTTTCTGTCTTCTTCTGAACCCTCCAAACTGTTTCAACCTCTGCCTGTTACCCAGTTCCAAAGTTGCTTCCACATTTTTGGGTATCTTTTCATCAGCACCACTCTACTGTTACCAATTTACCGTATTAGTCCATTTTCACACTGCTGATAAAGACATATCTGAGACTGGGCAATTTACAAAATAAAGAGGTTTAAGGGACTTACAGTTCCACATGGCTAGGGAGGCCTCACAATCATGGCAGAAGGTGAAAGGCATTTCTTACATGGCAGTGGCAAGAGAAGGGGGCTTGTGCAGGGAAATTCCCATTTTTTAAACCATCTAATCTTGTGAGACTTATTATCATGAGAACAGCACAGGAAAGACCCACCCCATGATACAATTATCTCCCACTGGGTCCCTCCCACAACATGTGGGAATTATGGGCGCTACAAGATGAGATGTGGGTGGGGACACAGGGCCAAACCATATCCCTAATATTGATTCTGGGGTCTTCCGGAAGAGTCACTACAGAGGACTTGGGACTCAGCTCTTCCAATTGATTACCTTCTCTTTTTGGAATGATGTCTTCCTCTCTTCTGCCTCCATGCCTCTGACTTACTAGTCTTCTGCTTTTTCTTTAAATGCATGCCTGATTATCTGATGGGCATAATCTGTGTGATTCATAGGGAAGCCTCAATTACATACGGCTTTTTAGTGTTCCATTTGTAAACGGGAGTTGAGACTGCTCACCTTCAGAGTTTTTAGAAAAACTGAGTTGTCCCTTGACAATTACAAAAACAACTATTTTTTCAAACCTAAGGGGCTTCACTCAAAGTCAATACAGGTAATTTGGCTGAGGTAGCAGGTACAGGTCCTCTTGTTCTTCCCCCAACTGTTTTCAATTTCTTGGCTCCCACATCAGCAAGCTGGAGGACTCTGCCTGTCTGCTGGGAATTTAGGAGATTGCCTGGGAAGGTCACTGTGGTAATGATGGTAGCAGCAGCCTTTCTCTAGCCATTACACTTTGCTCCAGATGTGGCTATCATTATATGACATGTTCCCATTTGAATAACCGAAACCAAGAAAGATACATTATGTTCAGCTCTTCCCCAATACTTATCTCAAAAAGAAGTATAGGTTGGGAAAACATTTATATTTTTAAAATCAATGATCTCTGTGCATTGAGATTTACCTAACTGACACAGATCAGTAAACTTTTGGCCTCTGGTTTTGGATTAAGCCAAAGCATCTTGGCTTATGGCATACAGAAGACACCAGGAAGCCTGAGGGTCCTCTGACAGAGTTAACTGCTCTAGTACCAGCTACCTGTCAGAGGCTTTATTTACCTCAATTTATAAAATACTTTGTTTTAAGCATTCACTGAAAATGGGTATGTCAATTCCATATCATGGTAGGAATTTCATGAAGACACAGAAAATAACTTTTAATATTTCTCCTTATCAAAGAAGAGGGTTTGTGAGATAGTAAAAATTCTCCAACTCCTTGCTAGAAATGAAAAAACTCAATGAGAAACTCAATCTTTCTACAAACAAGATTCCCATCTCTACAACCATTAGCTTCTAAGTCCTATCAGTTAAGAATCTAACAAAACATTGGTTTCTAAAATTATTGACCTATGTTTCAAATCAGTTTTTTAAATAGAAAACTATTTTACTCCCATCACCCTTGTTGGGCACTGAAGATGGCTTGAGAAATGCCTGCCATCAAACTTGTACTCAGCAGCATATTTCCTATTAAATTAGCAGTGTGAAAAACAAAAATAGAAGTTAGTCATTTCCTACAGCCCCTTAAACCACTTTATTCTTCCAACAGAAATGTTGCAGCACATTACTCCAAAATGTAGACTAGGACCCTTGGGTATTTTACAAGTGAACAATGGCTGAGTCATTTAATTTAAGAAACACAGCTAGCTAAGCACTTATTTATTTGAGCAAAAACTTCAGAGGGCTTTTATCATGCTTGCACAAGATCCAGATATCTGAAGACTCTGTAAATCCATAAATACCCTCTGGCATGATGGGCCATTATGGCTCTTAAAGACTCATTGCTGTCTATAGGATCAAACACGTGCTTCATGTGGAAGCCAGGGAGGAAGATTTATATGTTGACCATTCCAAATGACATCTCTATTTAAAACTCACTATCTTGGGAAAGAACCTCAAACTATTTTTGCCTGCTGGTATGCAACATTAAGTTTCCTGCAGAGAGTCCTAGGAACATTTCAATTCCCTAAGCTCACATCTGTACACACCTGCAACCAAATCTCTTCCCTTTTTTTTCTCCCCGGGAGATGGAACTCAGCCTAGCAGATAAATCTCATGGGCTCAGACCTACTACTTAACTCAATTTTCACCAGAGTCACATAAATCACTTAATCTTTTGGAGAGATGAGTGTTGGAATGAAGAGCTAAATTTCTTTCCAAAGGATGTTTGTGTTTTGCTCATGACCAGAAGGAGAAGCAGGGCAGTGCCACCTCATTAAAGAAACAGAAGGAGCTTCCAGAAGCCGGAAGTGTTAAGCAATGTCATGTGGGCAGGAAAGGTTAGAGAGGATAAGAACTCTGAAAAGAACCTTGGGTGCCAACCTTTTCCCATTTCTCACTCCAACGGGTCATTTGGTCTTGTTGATTTTACCTCTACCATGTTTTCAAACTTGACCCCTCCTTTCCATTGGTTCCCTGTAGCCTCAGTCCAGGCCATCATCATCTCAGTTCTCTGTTTGCTCCACGTTGCTGACAGCAATATCTCTGTTATCTGTACAACTGATTGTATGTCAAGCCTGGTCCTCCTCAAATGGAAAGTGTTTCTTCCACTATCCTGTCCTCCCCACCACCAGACTTCCTGTTGTTTCCTGAAAGCACCTCAGCTCATTCCTATTCCCCTCTGCTTAGAACATCCTCTTAAATCCCTGCCCTCACTGTTGAAGTTCTAAGCTCCCAAGAAGCCACTTCAGCCCACCCAGTGGGAATTCAGAGCTCTTGCCTCATGTCATATCCTCAAAGCACCATTTTCATAATATTGATCTCCTGCCTTGTGCTATATTTATTGGAGTACATCTGCCTTTTCTCCACATGTAAACCCTCCAAGAGCAGGTATCAAATCACCCCATGCTTTACATAGAGCCCTATATGTAGCTGATACTTAGTAAATATGCTTGGAATAAAGGTGTATGTGTACACAGGTAAGTGGATTTGGCAATTGATTTTTGAGAGAAGAGAGTTAGTGGAGTCAAAGAGATAGAACTCAGAATTCAAGAGAGTAAGGTGAGAAAGGGGAGTGAGAAACTAGAGGTCTCTTGCAGAATGTTATGAAAATATTCTATGCATCTGTGGAGTTTGTATGTATGGAGATTGTTCTCATGTACTACTAGCTTCTTTCTTCCTATTTCTTATCTGTACCCTAGACAATTCAATTTCTTATTCTCTTATCCAGCACTGAGTTGTTAGCTATATCAAGGTCTTTGCTGATCTCTAAGCCTCACAAATCTCAGATTTGTTTAGTTAATGGTATTGGCATGGAAATATTTCTACAGCCTGGTTTCTGGTTCATCCTACATTACTCTGCTGGTGCATTCTGACACATCAGCTATTTTTTCAATCATTTTTATCTTCAGAACATTCTGAAATTATCTCTAGGTCAATTCAAGTTTCATATTTTATTACATTCTTATTTTCCCTGGATATTAAAATGTATTTTACTCTGTCACCTTAAAAAAAATGAATACCAGCATGTGATGTTGTTTAAGGCCTTATGAACAGGTTTCTCTTTGCTCCTCAATGTCACCACTTTTCTACAAGCACAAAACCTTCCCATTTGTACCATGACATGTTGAGACCCTGTAGAACCTCTGGTGTCTAAAGACCTTCAATTGGCTTTGGCAAAATCTCTGGAGTCAAAACCCAGATTGTCCTGACTTTGGTTTGCATATTAATAGCCAACATTTACCCACAGGGCCCCTTTCCCCACTTCCCCTGTCTTTATACCCACATGTAGCATAATAGCTGTAACCCACCTTTTACGGCACCCAACAGCTACTGGGTAAGCACCCATGCAATTCTCATCACTTATTGCCACCAGGCCAACTTCTAGAATGGTCTCTGATTTGCTCTCCCACACCCACCACTTGCCTCTGCTTATCCCAAAAGATTCCCATCCCTTGGCCGAGGATCCTTAATGATGGAAAATCTTGCGACATTAGGTGAAGAGTGGGTCCAATCTAATTTCATTTCTCACCACCTGTATGTCCTCAACCCCCATTGTGCCTTCCCCTATTTTTTCTTTTATATGCTTTCTGATGCTTTTCTATGATGCTCCAAAGAGAATCTCATTTCCCTGTGCTCCTCTCTACAGCTCTAGTTCATTCATCCTTGCCTAGAGCTATTATTTGTAACAATAGCTAAAAATGATTGAGTCCTTACTATAAGCCAGGCCATGTACTTTTATGTGGATTGTCTCATTGATTCTTCATGATAGTTTTATAAGGAAAGCACTACTATTTTCATGCCCACTTTGTAGAGTGGAGAACTGAGGCTTAACCTGCCCGAGGCTGCACAGCTGGGAAACAACAGCCGTAGGAGTTTGGTGCATTCACTCTCTTTTTCCCTATCATGCTCGAAAGCCTTGTTTGCTGGAAGCTGGGTGCTGCTCACGGATTGTTCATACAGCAGGATATTTTGGAGATGTTGACATCTTGCATCCAGTCCACTAAGTACCAGTCAGCCTCCCTGGCAGAGCGCCTAGTGACAGCTGCCATGGAAACGACCTTTCTCCACACCTGCTCAGACTGCATCCATCTAGGGGAGGCTCCTTGGAACCTAGGCTAATTCTGGTCTGATCCCTTCCTTCTGAAAACTCCACCCTCAGGTGACATGCCAACTGGCATCTGCCAGAAAGCAGCCTCCTGTAGCCCAACCTGCCCTTGGAGAAACAGCATTGAAACAAACTTGTACAGTTCATACCAAGAACTCCTTCCCCCACATACTTCTCCCTCATAGCTTGCAGAGAACTACCAATGCCATTCTCCTGCCCTTGCCTGCAACTTCTGCTTATAGTGCTGATTAAGAACTGATGAAAAATCTGAATATAGTAAAGAGCAAATACAGACACAAAGACTTTTCTCACAAATTCTTCCCAGTCATCTTTTCCTGCCCTTCACTTAGACCATTCTCTGACATCTATTACTTGTATTTCTTCAAATGAAATGTTTGTAACTAATTGAAGTTGTCTGAAATATTTCAGAGTAAATAAAACAAAGTTATGATTGCCATCCTCTTGACCAGTACTGTGTGTGATATAAAGAGCCAAATACCGGACTGGTTTTAGCTCCAGCTTAGCTTTGAACTTCAATTTTTTGAATGTTTCTTCTTGGTGAACCCCAATTGCCACCATTGCCAACGCCCTCACCTAGAATCCCATCAGAAAGGTTTTGAAGAAGAAAAGTTACTAGATTCTGATTTTTTGGGGGTATTATGATCCTGAATTTTAAACACAACTTCCCTGTTGATGTCCTCAGAAATTTTTTTTTTTTTTTTTTTTTTTTTTTTTTTTGAGACGGAGTCTCGCTCTGTCGCCCGGGCTGGAGTGCAGTGGCCGGATCTCGGCTCACTGCAAGCTCCGCCTCCCGGGTTCACGCCATTCTCCTGCCTCAGCCTCCCGTGTAGCTGGGACTACAGGCGCCCATCACCTCGCCCGGCTAGTTTTTTGTATTTTTTAGTAGAGACGGGGTTTCACCATGTTAGCCAGGATGGTCTTGATCTCCTGACCTCGTGATCCGCCCGTCTTGGCCTCCCAAAGTGCTGGGATTACAGGCTTGAGCCACCGTGCCCGGCCCAAGAAATTCTTGACATATACATCAGGTTTTAGAAGCTAAATGGTTTTTTCTAATTTTTTTCACCAACTGAATATTATCATTGACATATTCTTTATTAATAGAGCTCAGCACCCAAAACCACATTACCTAGAGATTCAGCATCACTGTTTTTGTGTGTCTATGTCATTGTTTTCACAATGTGTCCTCTGAAATATGACCACCTGGGCATGCAATGCTGCCATGCTCTTTTCCTGCAAGGTGATGGGTGGAAATGGGGCAGAGATGCTTAAGCCTTGATAGTGGTGGTGGAGGCGCTGATCAAGGAAGAACAAACCTGGGCATTTGTGGACAGCAGGATAGGATGGGCTGGCTTAGGAGAAGGGGACAAAGTGGATGAAGGAAGGCAGCAGGACTGAGGAAAACCATGGTGGTGGGGAGACCGGGTCAGTGCCCAACAGAGCTCCAGAGTCCAGGGTCCACCCTCTCCACATCCACCAGCTGGGCCTACTGATTTGTTCTTTTTGGCTCTCTTTCTTCTCCTAGTCATCAATTCCTCTTTCACTCTTGCTGCAGCTGCACTTTTCCCTTCTCCCAGACCTCAGCTTCGGCTTTGCCAGTGGTGCCCTTTTGTCCTTGCTCCTGGCTCCAGAGCTCCAGGTGTTACTGTTGCCAAAAGCTACCAGCTTTGGGGGCTGTGATTGAATTTCTATTTTCAACATGAGGGAACAGGAGGTTTGGAGTCTCTGTTGGGCTGGAGTTTGAAATGTGAACTCCTTAGCTGTCTTCTGGGTGCCAATCTGCATTTATTACACATCTGAGCAATGGTGGTAGTGTCCCGTGTCATTTAGTTGCCCTTTAGTATTGAGAGTATATGCTCTTGTGCAACAGAGGGTGAACCTGTAATAAGGGCCTGGAAGATGTATCTGGATGCATTGGTTTGTGGAGTGAATAGGAGGGAGTGAAAGTATTAATAAGCTGTGGGCTGTGTCAGGGCAGCCACTTGGTCCCTCTATGCATCTCTCCACACCCAGCTTCAACCATAAGCATGGGCCCAATCACTGAGTTAGAATTTACTGAAGACAGGAATGAATGAATGAGTGAACAAATTAATAATGCTGCATGGAAACAAAGAAGGACAGGAACGTGAAAGTAAAGGATTGCTTTGTCCGAAAACCATACAGGCAGTAAAGGGCACACGTCTTCCTGGCACTCGGGGAAGCCGCACCGCCAGCAGCAGCTCTTGGGAGCTAGGACGCTGCACAGAAGGTATGGGAGCATCTAAACAGGCTGCACTGCTTGATGGCTTAAGATAAATATTCATACTTAATACTGGTTCTAGGGTATGAATTTTTAGACTATAATTCTTTAAAATTTATTATAGTTTTAAACTTAATTGGGTGAAAATATTTATTGGTGGGGGAGGGGATGCAATTACCCAATTATCAAAGCTAGAATGAATCCTAGGAGGGACACTAAAACTATCTTTAAGTACTGAGAGGATTTTATTACAGCAACTCTTAAAACAATAATGAATGTTATGTGTTCCTCAGCCATTTTTACAACGGAAGAGAAGCACATCATTTTCAAACAGAAAGCAGATTTGCGTCTGCGGAGGAAGAAGCAAGAAATGGCTCCGTGCCAATAAATCCTCCTCACAAACCCCCACCACTAAAAAAATCACTTTTTCTTTGAATGTTAAGAAAAAGGAGGAGTGGGTGGAGAGGGAAACTCTAGTGAAACGACAGACAATACAACGGAGATGTGGGAAATAGCATTAAAAATATGTTGGCATTTTCCCAAATGGGGAGTGCTGACAAGTATAATCCTATTACTCAAATCATATCAGCAATGAGATAAATGAAATAAAAACAAGATCTCGTGTGACCAGAGTGGCTATTTGTCCACAGACTTTCATTGCATTGAATCAATCTGTACCCCCCAAAATGGGACATAGTAGAAAACATTGTTAAGGAGGCTTTTAAAACACATCATCGAGATTACAGCACCTTTTAAAATAAACAGCATTGAATAGCAACACAGGTAAAATGTCATTGTAAGACGGGGTTCCGATACTCAACGACATGCTTTATGGCTTTCCAGTGTGTGATAAAATCTGTTCACCAGATGTACTATATGTCTCCTGTGTAGCATACTTGAGCATCCTGTAGGCCCGAGGCACATTTATTTCATGTAATTGCCTTTCCTGTGCACACCTTGGGGCACCCTAATTCTCCATTTTATTTCAGGCACTGTACAGGGTACCATCTGGTAGTTTTAAACTCATCCCGTTTTATGGCACTACTGCAGTGGCTGTATTCAGCTGTACTGCAGGCTTTCGATGGAGACAGACTTCTTACTACCAGCTATTTATTTCTGCCTGAAATAAAGTAGCCTTGAACTATCAACATGCAGGATTCACACGTAGATTGTCACAAGTCCATACGAGCTAGACAGAGATTCCCAGGCAACCTACAGACTCGAAGCATTTCTGAATTGCTTTACGCACAGCTGTTAACTTATAGAATTGGGATTCTAAATTCTTCGCCTACTTCTGCACGTAATGATATCTTTTTAGTATCTCATTTGTATTATTTCAGTTCAGATGAGCACAAAAATAAATGTATTCCATCACATCTGGAAAAGTACCGCAGAGAAATCGCTTAATATACAAAGCTGCACACCTCATTACGAGGTTCGTCACTCATTTCAAACCCAACCTTACCTCTGTCCCTCATCAACATGGCTTTTGTTTTGCTGCTGTTTTCCTTAAATTGTTAAATCATTTTTTTTTTTGAAGGGAATTTGCAAGATCTTGAAAAGGCGAGTTTGGAAATAATATACTTGGCAGAAGGAAAATAAATCTCAGAAGCACGCAGCTTTTCTGCAGCAGGTCCCCCATGAGCACACCATCCTCAACCTGTGCACTAATTAGACAGCAAGTCACTCTGTTTTGTCTGAGAATTCATCTTCTGCTTCTGACCAGCACCCCCCTCCCCCCCTGCCCACCCCACCAATGTGCCCACACAGCTGGGCAAGCCACTTTAACAAAGGGTCTCTGATATGCAAATAACACACACCCAGCTGCATGTTTCCAAATGAGTCGTTGTTCACCTGCTGGTTCCTGCCTCACCAAATCCCTCTTGCTGCATGTGTTATGCATTCCCCCTTCTCCTATCCTTTTCTTCCCTGTGCAACAGCTAAGGTCTGTAGGCCCCCTCGGAATGGCAATGAAAGGGGTCCAGGCTGGTGATGGGATGAGGTGAGTGATGAGTTGGCTTGCGAGTCACTGCTGCCTCTTGACATGTGTTATCTCGGCATTGCCCAGGGAGAAGATTACTAGTCTTTGGCCTGAGACACAGAAAGCCTTCCAGTGTTCAGTCTGTTACCTGGCGTCAATGACTTGCATAAATAAACCAATCAGGAGATACTGGCTTTACTACTGGCACCTCGGCCTTTGTTACTGCAATGGTAACAATTACAGATGGAAAAAAAAATATTTAGGGTAGAAAAAGGCTGGATCTTGACCTGTTTGCCACGGATTCTTTACATGTTTTGCATTTGTGGCAATGACAAATGTAGCTAAATGCACCTGGTTGTAGCTGTCTGCTGTGATCTAAAGCCTTTTTGAATGAAAAGAAAAACTCCCTCTGTTATTTATTGTTGGAAACAGAGTTTACTTTGCTGTCTTTAACCTCGGCAGAATCAGAAATGCCAGTTTAACAGCAAGCTGATGAGTTCTGGGGAACAGAGCAAAGAGTCGTTGGTTGGAGTCTTGTAAATCAGTGGAAGACCAGTGACCAAATAGATTCATATTTATTTTCCTGGAGTTTTCCCCTCTTCTTTGACTCTCAGGCAATCTTGTTCTATAAAAATGTTAATGCTGGTCTGAATATGATGGGTGATCTTTTTCTCCCACAACTCTGTCAAACAGATCTTCCCAATAATTAAATGTGCATCCTTGAGCTCTAAGAGCAGTCTTGTTGAACAAAGCAACCGCAAATCCAACTAACCTTTGAAGAATGAGAGTGTCAAAGTATAAGCAGATGTTTTAATTTGCACAATGCTGGGATTTTTTGGATGCCAAATGTTCCTAAAATAGTTATTGTATCTAGACAGCAGGAGAAAGATATACTCAGAAAGGACCTACAAGCCTCTCAGTTACAGACATTGTTGCCTTCAGCAGAAGTGATATTGAATGTGTTGTTAAGAAAGCTGTATGTTAATCAGCATTTAATGACAAGGTATCACAATTCTATGATTATAATATATGAGAAAAAGAAAACAAGAGGGCACTGCAGAATTTTAAAGTACACACACCACACACACAGTCTTTGTAAAGTCCATAGCTAAAACAAAGATGGGACACAATAAAAGGGCTCATGTTCCCTTGTGTGGGTATTAAACGTTTCTAAAAATGACTTAAGAGATGCCTGCTATTAAAGCAAAAAAGGAGGATATATACTTTAGCCATGAAATTAGAGCATAATGTTATCTAGCCAGTTGAACTTGCATTGCTTCAGGGAAATGTTAGTACATGTTTTTCACAAGTGGATATAGGCAGGAAAGATTTATATTAGACATCAGGAAAAATGTCCTGACTTTCAAAAGAGTTGTGAGAAGCCAAATAGTTTACCCAACAAGGCTATGGAATTTACCTCCTGGAGATTTTTAGCAGCAGACAGGAGACCCATATGTTTGGGTTTATTTCGGAGTCTTTGAAATGAATAGAATGGTCTTATTAAGAGTTTCCTAGTCCTTTTCTTTCGTAGCTTGCCTGAGAAGAGGTTAGACATTCAGTCTACAAAGCCAGGCTTCTGTCCGACCTTCCCGTAAGTCCATCTTCTCTCAAATCTCAGCCATATCCTACCAGAACCTCTTGATCTAAAGGGTTAAACTAAGGGACTTTCGTGCACTGCTGCTAGTAGGTTGAAGGGAGAGGGAGTTTAAACTGGTACAATCTCTAGGGTGGACAATTTCGCAAAATCTACCAAAATTAACCAACATGGCACATGTATACATATGTAACAAACCTGCACATTGTGCACATGTACCCTAGAACTTAAAGTATTAAAAAAAAAAAAAAGTGTGTTTGTCCTGTGACCCTACAATTACATTTCCAGGACTGTATCTCTTAGATCTATTCATACATTTCAAAATGACCTATGGATTCATGATTTATTGCAGCAATGTTTTTAATAGCAAATAATTGGAAACAACCTTGATATCCACCAAAAGAAGACTGATTAAATAAGTTATAGCATATCTGTGTTAAAGAAAGAGGTAGCTCTACATGGCCTTGTAAAAAAGGATTTCTAAGATACACATTTTCAAAATTAGGTGCAAAATATCACATATACTATGCTATTGTTTGTGTGTTTTCAAAAAGGAGTAGAAGACATACTTTCCACAGCATAAAAAAATAATTTTAGAACTATTATACCTTTGGCATTGGTACTATCTATAATATCTATTAACATCAAATAAATGAATATTAAATAAATGACTAAGAGAAAATAAGGGAACTCTTTTCCAAACCAAAATCCCCCAAATAAAGTAGGGAATTCATTCTGTCTTATCTCTGGTTGCCTTCTTGATTCTTAAAATAAAATAAAATAAAAGCCACTAGGATCCGATGGCCATGGCAGGGTGCAGGGTGGGAGTGGAATGGGGGACACGGGGACATGCCTGTTTGACCTATGTTTTCTCGTTCCCCTCCTGCAGCTATACATTTCAGAAGATGGAGAAGAGGAAGAAGGAGGTAGAGTCTGGTAGGAGGGCACCAAGGAACATTTCCTTACTTCACAATTTGGTGAGTAGAACTGCCTGACATTACACAGAGGGTAAACTTCTGCCTAGGGCCATGGAAAAAGGCAAAAAGGTCCCGTGACCAAGAGATGACCATTTCCACAGAGGAAATGCAGGCCCACTCTCCAACTGGACCCCACTATGCACAAGGTGAGAATTCAGCCTGTTTATCAGGGTTCCTCTTATTAAAGTATATGTCAAAAAGGCTGGTAGAAATGTAACTCTGTGATGTTAATTTTGGAAAGTCTCATCTAGAACTTTCTGGGAAGTATTTGAAAGCAGAGTTGTGGAATCATTTGACGACTCAAACATATAAATTAAACACTCTTCTTGGATACAGCAGTTAGAATATGCAACAGATAGGGTCTACATTGGAGAAATGAGAGATGTAGCAAGTGCTTAGCTTCTCTGAGACGCAGTCTCAATGTCTCACCATCAAGGACAGCTAGCTAGCTCACGGAATTATTGTGAGGGTTCACTGTTGTAATTTATTCCAAGGTCCACCGCAGCACTGAGGACATAGGTGGCATTCAAGAAGCAGTGGCCAGTGGTATTCTCTGCTAAAATATTTGCCACCTCAGCCACTTTGATTCTGCTCCAGAGGGCTTTTTTGCTCATCCCATTGGTGATGCAAGGCAGGTTAAAGATCCTCTCACCTGATCTAAAAATTCAAGACATCAGTCCACAAAATACCAGAATCACCATGGAGGCAGCTGTTTAGCACTGTGGATAGTCTATTTCTCCCCCTCAAAACAGCCTACTTCAAAGAGGGTAGAGTTAAGTTTCCAGGATCTGACTCCTGAGATTTTTATTTAAAGAATACCCCATCTTTACTCGCAGCTGAGAGGCTGAAGATTAAAAATTAGCCACTGTATAGTAGCTGAGCAGTAACAATTTTTCATAAAGGTTTTTAGTACACATTTGGGATTATAATTTCAATATTATGCAAATGCATTTTATGGATCTGTAATACAGAATGTGTACTGGCTTTAATGTGCATTAGCAGGCGAGAAGAAAAGGCTCCAAATGAGCCATTTTGGTGTCTGCTTTCAACATGTATTATGAATAATAAGTAAAATGTTCTGGTTTAGAACAAATAATATAAAATCTGAATTCCTCTTGATGTACATCAGTGACACAGCCCTACGCAACTCCCATGGAATTCTTCCATTGGACACAATTTAAAACTGGCTCTTAAACAACATATTCCTGTTTCTGGCTTCTCTTCTTGAATGAGATGTGAAAGTAAAATAAATACATTTAACATGAATAAGGAATATTTTCCCCCTGTTGCTCAAAATCAGGCATGAACCAGATGAATACATTGGAAAGGCTATAACACCACAGTGGTCAAGAGAGTGGCCCAAGCTACTGCTAATTTGAGAGACTCTGAGTATTGAAAAGTGAAGAAGCATCTAAACAGTTATAGAACCTGCATATTTTCAATGAATAAAATTAACAAATGTAATCCCTTTAACACAAAATATTTAATACAAGATTATTGTATTCCAAAGATGTGTAAGTAATGTAATTAATGTAAGTTATGTAAGTAATGTAATGTGCTGCAAGCTTTGTTCCAAAATGGGAACTTGAGTTGAAATTTGTCTGATGTCTATTTTCTTTCAACATTGTCAGCGTGTTTCTGTGATTGCAGATTAGAATAAAATTCTTGAAAACTAATTAGAGGCTTTTCCTAAAGGCAGAGGACTGAGCCAAACAACTAGCTTCTCATGATAGAGTCCAAAAATGTTTCCTTTTTAATTAATATTTCCATGTTCCAATTTTGCATGTACAGAAGGTAGTAGCTGGTTATTTTAGGCATAATTCAAACTTTCTATTTGCATTGATTTAGTTAAGACATTCAGATCTATTGATCCTATTTCTTGAATGCATGTTTCACACCCGCCCCATTCTTGGGCAATCTGCAGAAATACAAGAGCACACCGTCCAATGAGTATGGACTAAGCATTCAGCTAAGTAACGATAATACAATCATCTTGTCTCTCAAACAGCTGCCCTTAACTTAGTGTTTTTTAAATTGCCACCATGTGCATGACATCTTCAAAATGATACTAAAAATATCCATGCAATGAGTTATCTATGTGTTAAGTGTTTTACATGCATTATCTCAACTGACTTACAAAGCAACCTCACAAGGTTGGTTTTACAATCCCCATGAAATGGTTGAAGAATTTGGAGTCTAAAAAGACTAAGTAATTTGTAAAAAATCACAATTATACAGGTCTAATTTTGCAATCCAAATTCTTGACCAGTATATAACCCTGAATCCAGTATTAATGTAGTAGATAATTGTCTTGGCTTAATTTATCATGTAAGTTGTAGAAATGGTGTTTGGTCCTTACTCTGACATAGGCACTGTAATTGACACTAAAATCTGATTCAATTTCAACCAGTCATTGCTTCATTTCACTACTTGTGTACATTGCTGCAGTTGGTTGCTGCTTTCCATTTCCCCCGATACTTTTCCATTTGAGATGGAGGTCTGTGGAAGGAAAGATGGATACAGCAAGAGGGTCTATCCAAGAACCCAATAAATATGTACTGCATAAATAAATCAGATGTTTTAAGTTTGGCAATTTAAATTCAGCAAAAAGTCTTTGACAACCTGCGGAGTGTAAGCTATGGTTTCTATCCTCGCATCCTTAAAATTTCAAAAAGCCCCAAATTCAAGCTTATCAGTAACAAGGAAACCCTTCCAAATATTAACTTATAATCAATATTGGAAAAAACTGAGTAGTATATTGTGTCCTATTTTGAAAACAAGCTATTTGCCATGTGTAGATAAGATTCCTACTCTAAAGATATCTTTTTAATAGTTGAAATATGAGATGCTGAGTAATAAAACTTGAAGTACAGTGGAGCAGCTTTGAGAGAACAAGTGGCACATTGCCTTGAAATAATATTCTCAACGCCATTTGCTGAGTCTTCTATGCTCTTGGCCCTTTGCACAATCTTCACTGCACCCTCTAAGGTAAATATTATCTTCATTTTACAGATGAGGAATTTGAAGCTTACAAAAATTGTCCGAGGTCACATACTTAATAAGTGGTTGAATGCAGATTTAATTCGAGGTCTGCTTGATTTCAAAGTGATTAAGTGAGTGAGACAGAGAGAAACAAAGAGAAGATAGTGGTTTTTAAAGAATGAATCTCAATTTTCTAAAACCCTATGGCAACTCCTGCCTTTCTTCTGGCTCTTATCATATTCTGCTGTTATTTCTGGATTTCTTACATAACTTTACTGAATTATAAGCTATTCTATTTGGGAGAAGGGACCGCGCACAAACCATTTCTGTATTCCCCCAGGACGTTGTTCAGTGCCTGGAACAAAGTAGGTATTCAAGATACATTTCACTTATTCCTCATATATTTGCTGGGTGTTTATCCTGTGGTTAAGCCCAGTAAAGAAGACAAGTCATGCCTTCCAGGAGCTTCTAGCTCAGTGGAGAAAGTAGTTAAAGACCCAGCGTTCTAAACTGGGTGTGGCACTACAGTGATGGGAAGTAGGGGAAGCCAAGGGGAAGCTGACTGACTGGTGGGCTCAGCCAAGGCTTCCCGGGGAAGATGTCATCCAAAACCATTCTTGAAGCATCAGTAAGAGCCAAGCAAAGAGAGTGGGGAGAGCACCACAAAGCGAGAAGGATCAGGAATGCACAAAGGCCCTGAAATTAGAGATAAGCACAAAGCCTGTTTCCAAGGATTACAAGTCACCTGGAGCTTGCTGGGGGACAAGAAAAGGGGAGAACCAGAAAGAGAGATGGTGGCAAGGTATCCGCTGTGAAGTAGAGAAGGACTGTGTACACCATGATAAAGTATTTCTCTATCCTGATCTTTCTGGGGAGGGTTTTTTTCAGGGGAGAGGCAAGACAAGGCATATATTTGAGAAAGAAGATCATTAGCTGAATTGTGGAGAACAGACTCGAAGAGGATGCTATTGGTCGCAGGGAGCAGGAAAGAAAACCAAGGAAGCAATCACTAACACCAGTGGGAGGGAGGGTCTTGCCACTAGAGAAGAGAAGGCCATTTTGTATACACAGCTAACCTTTGAACAACATAGGTTTGAACTGTGAGAATCCACTTATATTTGGAATTTTTTCAGTAAAAGTTACATGGAGTGTGCCTGCCTCTCCTGCCTCCTCTTCCACCTCCTCTATCTTTTCCACCTCCTCTATCTCTTCCACCTCTGCCACCCTTGAGACAGCAAAACCAACCATTTCTCTTCCTCCTCTTCCTCAGCCCGCTCCATGTGAAGATGACAAGGATGAAGACCTTTATGATGATCTACTCCCACTTACGGTAAATATATTTTCTCTTCCTTATGATTTTCTTAATAACATTATCTTTTTGCTAACTTATTTTATTGCACAAATACAGTGTCTAATACATGTAATATACAAAATATGTATGTATGTATTTCACAAGGCTCCCAGTCAACAGTAGACTATCAGCAGTGAAGTTTTGGGGAATCGAGTTACATAGATTTTTTTTTTTTTTTTGAGATGGAGTCTTGCTCTGTTGCCCAGGCTGGAGTGCAGTGGCACGATCTCTGCTTACTACAATCTCTACCTCCTGGGTTCAAGCAATTCTCCTGCCTCAGCCTCCCAAGTAGCTGGGATTACAGGTGTGTGCCACCACGTTCAGCCGATTTTTGTATTTTTAGTAGAGATGGGGTTTCACTATGTTGGCCAGGCTGGTCTGGAACTCTTGACCTCAAGTAATCCCCCCACCTCGGCCTCCCAAAGTGCTGGGATTATAGATGTGAGACACTGTGCCCGGCCACATTAGAATTTTTTACTGCACGGGGGTCAGCACCCCTAACGCTCACCCTGTTCAAGGGTTAACTGAAATTTGGACTGACACACAAATATTTGTGAGATATTTTTGGAGTAACCCCAAATTAGTTTTCTCTCATTAATTTGTGGGAGCCCCATAGACTAAAACATTAAAGGAGTCTTAATTTTGAATGTCCTTGTGTTTAGACATCTAGTGTAGCTCTCAGATTTCATTAGAGCTGTGTTGAGGCACTTTTTATCTTAACAATTTCTGTGAGTAGAGGTAAAGAATAACAGGAATCGATATAAACAGCCTAAGAGGAATACCTCAGAAAGATAGAAGTATTATTTTTGCTGATACACGTTTTTTATTTTGAAAAATCATGAAGATCTCCATTAGGAAATCACTCTTCCTTGGCACTGTGTTGCATGCTCAACAAATAGAAGGTAAATATGCTAAAATTGGTGTCTTTTTCATGAAAACCATATAACTGTAAAGCTCTTTGTTTTCACCCAACTGCTGCAAACATTTGTGTAGGCAATTTCAGCAAACATTTGGAGAATTGGAAGTGCTCTCTCCTACACATATGGTTCTTTATGAAGAGGTAATTTTTATCTATGTTCTACTCAATTGAATATTTATAAGTCTGTTTGGCCTCAAAGGTACCTGATCTGCCCCCAAAATACAATTGCCCTGTAAAGCTAAAGTGAGATTTATTCATTTACCCTTTAAGAACTTTGCAAGTTATTTTCATTTTCTCCCTATGAATTTGTTCCCAGTACAATCCTAAATTTGTCTAATTTGCTGTGTTATTGCAATTAGTCAATTCTCCCTCAGTTACACAAATAATAGCCTTATAAGTTTGAGGCTGTAAATCACTCATCCATTAAAAACGCCATTTCCTTGTACTGCAAATTCGATTCATTTAGAAGAGAAAAACCATGGCATGGAACAGAATTATGCAATGTCATGGACACATTAACATTTGGATCAAAATTTTACATTGTCTCAGCCAGTAAACAGTATAAATGGTTCAGATTTGCAATAAATAATTGTCTATTAATACTCTGGCATGCTGTAGCAAATTACAGTCTCACTTCAGTAAGCACAGCTGTAGGTAGGCACCAGGGCCGAAGGAAGCAAGTGCCACAATTGGTTTGAGAGAAAAAGAGCCTGTTATGCAGGGATGCAGGGCAGCTCTCTTCAGCAATGGAGGCATAGCTGTGGATTAAATGCTTGTGTTTATAAACACGGGAGGAAGGCCAGTGGGCTTTTACTGTAGCTGGAACATTAGACACCAAAACGCAGCCCTTTGCTAGAAGATGTGTCTTTGTGTTCGCTGAATGTGAAAGGGATGGTGGCATATTCTATTAACCATAAAAATGTTCCTAATGATAGGACCAACTTTGATGTCCCTCGGATCTAGGAGCCAGGGTTATGGCTGGAGCAGCAACAACATTAGGTGTTGATTATGGAGTCACTCAGGAACCACCAGAAGTTCAGATTCTCCCCAGAGGCTACCTTAAAATGTGGGGGGGTGGGGGTGGGGATTTAGGCCCTTTTTCTCTCTCTCCCTGCCATGATCTTCCTCACTAACCAATTGAGGAACCTATAATTAATACCATTTTCACTGTTTGGCTTAAGGCTTTTAAACCCTTTTAAAATGCAAACAAGATATCTGGAAAAGTTGACACGGAGATATGTGAACATTCATTGACATCTCGGCATGCAGCAGGTTCTCAACTTAGTCAAAATTAGGGCACTGAGGAGGGTGAACTGGAACTCAGGGCAGGCAGCACAAATGATGGGAAAATGAAGTGTTGCCGAGAGGACGTCCTGATGGCCAGGATCACTATGTACAAAATGCAGGGGTACGCAGAGAGGATTGAGAATGAATCTCAATGGTGACTAATATTTGCAGAATTCATCTGTGAGGGCAGGCAGTACTATTATTATCCCCACTTCCCAGATGAGAAAACTGAGGCCCAGAGATGTTAAGTAACTTGCTCATCAAGTTTACCCAGCCAGTGTGACAATTTATACTGCAGAATTGCATAGGTCTAAAACCTAATTTACCTTAGTCCAGAATTTAGCCTGAGGCTATTTAGGAATAATAGATCTTGCTTAGCTTAAAGCCATGATGTTAGATTAATTTATATTGTGACCCTTCGCAAGTATCAAAGTTTTGTGGAATTCTCCATAGTAAAGACTCTAGACTTTAGAAAAGTCAATTCAAAACACTAAATTTTTTCCTTTATTCCTACTATTATCCTATTCTGTTCCTTAGCTCACAAAGGAAAAAATAATCCTCTATTGACCTCCAAATTTAGCATTCATTTGATTTCATTTATACATTTAAAATAGAGAAGAAGTAAAGCAACCTTATAAATTGTATTTTAATAAGAATATTGATATCTGAAAAGCTAGCAACCTAGAGAAATGTTTCTCTTGCTTGACAGATAATATTTTCATCAACATTATAAGAAAAACAAATTGAGCCCTATGAAGTATATAGGGTGTGCCCTGGATTTTAGATGATTGCCTAATTTTCCTTTTCATGTCTGCTAAAAGCCAAGTTTAATTTGGAGCTATTTCTCAAGCAGGGCGAGCAGCTGGGACTGATTTATTTGAATACTTTATAACATTTAAAAATAGTTTTTCTAATTCCCCGGAGAATTATTAAATCCTTGTGGCTGTATGCTCTCTTTTGTAGTCTTAGGTTCTCTCATGCTTGGACAATTGCTATGGGATCATAACTTGTGTCTTTGCCAATAATAGCTACTTTTTCGTGCATACCACTAAACTAATCCTCGCAAAAAGTCATTTTTGTGACATCATTCTCCTGTCCCAAACTGTCAGTGGCTCTTCACTTCCTCCCAAGTAAATTGTGTCAGAGCCTCCTCTATCTGGGTGCTGTTTACTATTCAATACATATTTCCCACAGCTTTCTATGCAAGCCCACTGTGCCTGGCACTGTCTCTGATCCCCATGGTGCTACACGTCTGGCCACCACCCTTTCCTCCCCTCCCTTAGTTATTTGGCCTCCAATGCCTTTACTATCTCTCTCTCCAGCCCCCTCCCATATACTCCCACATCTTTGAAATCTTTTTTTATTTTTTATTTTTATTTTTTTAATTCTAGTTCTTTCCTCTCTAAAACTCAAGATTTGACACTTACTCTAGAATCATAAAAGCCTAGAACTCATGGGGACAGGAGGTGGAGCTATTTGTCATTTTTAAATATAGCTTCTCTCAATCTTTATTTAGTGGACTTGCTCTGGATTAGGGATGAGAAGACCTGACTCTACTGTTTTCTTGATAAGTGACCTTGAACCAGACACATGTGCTCTTTGAGACTCAAGTTCCACATCTGTAAAATGAAGATACCTGCCTTCCTACTTCACAAGGTTCTTTTGAAGATCAAATGTAATACTGCATAACAAAGTGACTCATAAATTATTATTATTATCATTATTATTATTATTTTTGAGATGAATTCTCACTCTGTTGCCCAGGCTGGAGTGCACTGATGCAAACTCAACTCATTGCAACCTCTGCCTCCAGGGTTCAAGCAATTCTCCTACCTCAGCCCCAATGAGTAGCTGGGATTACAGGCATACGCCACCACTCCCAGCATTTTTTTGTTTGTTTGTTTGTATTTTTGGTAGAGACGAGTTTTGCCATTGAACTCCTGACCTCAAGTGACCTGCCCGTCCGTCTTGCCTCCCAAAGTGCTGGGATTATAGGAGTAAGTCACTGCGCCTGCCCTGACCCATAAATGCTAAAGTACTAAGTGATGTCCTCATATACAGCACAGTCCCTCCAGCCCCTGTAATTCAGAGATACACCTCACTGTACTTAGGAGAGTTAGAGTGGAGGCATGACCTTAATTGTTAGCTGTTTATCTCCTATAGAAAGCGGTCAAAAAGCGGTCAACAGATCTTTGTTGGTAAAACGAATGAATATTCATTTCTTATCTTTCAATGAGAATGTGATAACTTTGGTTATTGATGTACACTTCCATGTAAATTTGCTCAAGCAATTTCAACCACATCCCCCAGTACAACTTTCTACCATGCTAATTGCTCCAAACATTTAAATACCAGCATAGGTATGGAAGCTACTGTTAACATTTCTCACATTTAGTTGCTGAATGTTTCTCACCTCTACTTGCTGAATGTGTGCCTTAGACAGTCTTAAAAATATGAATAGTATATGTCTGATAAAGAGGCCCATCAGTCCTCAAAATGTCCTTACCTTTTAGTGTTGAAACAATAATGATGATTTGCTTCATTTGTGCTCTACACACCAATGAGATGAGCTAATTGCATATCTGCTATGAAATAATGTCTATTATTACATGGATAACTACCCATTAACTCCATTGGAAACACTAGTAATTACACAGTAAGTTATGTTAATGCACCTGTGTTATCTTCTGATTGCCATATTATTAATTCAAGTGACCTCTATAAATCTGTTTCCCACCATTATTTTCTCTTATTCTGGAGCCCTCTGTAACACTTTAGAGATTGTTGGCTAAACAATAAAAGTATACAGTAAAAACTAGTTTCAAAAAAAGAGGATCTGAAGTGTGATCCTATCGATGTTTGTTGTTGTTTTTCATCACTTCTTTGCTTGACATATATAAACAATTTTAGAGCTATATCATATTACCTTCTGTGCAAAATTAGAACAGTTTTCACTTTGTGGAGAGTTGCAGAAAAATTTGACTTTTAAGAACTCTGAAACATGTCTGGTTCACAAACAGAATCACATCTTAAAAGCCCTAAGTTTGCTCTGAAAGTGTCAATCAAGTTTTCAGCACACTAACACATGTAGTAATGAAAGGTTTGTATTTGCTCCGAAAACCCGAGTTGCCTCCCAGTCACTTTACATCTGGTTACATCAAACTTAACTTTTCTACAGTCCATCTAGTCCTGACCTTCCCCTCTTCTTACAAGTCCCCATTTAACTCAAGAGACTCCAGCGTAGGAGATGAAAACCCCATCAGCATATTCATAGTTAATGACAGGGCTACAAAACAGAAAATAACAGCGGGAATCTGAAGCCAGTGCTTTTATTGGACCAACTAACGATATAAATAAAATGGTCCCTGACTGAGCTTTGGAGAATCACTGTCTCTTTATCAGGCCATAGAAAACAAGTCCAGGAGGGCAATAAATACAGCACATAACAGAGTGGAATTAAATGATTAGGCCTGAATTAACACCCTGTTTCTGAGCCTCACTTAGTGTTCCATGGCCCCAGTGAAACACTGCAATTCACAAATGCTCAAGGCCCATTTAATTTTTATTTCAAGCTAGCTCAGAAGAAGGGATTACCTATAACTCCCCCCTATTCCATTGTATAACTTGAAGTAACAACACTGATCCTGTCTAGATAGCTGTTAGTAAAATAGGCTGTGCTATAGGAATCACAGAGTCTATTCAGAATCCTGCCTCTACAAAATCACATTAATTAAAAGGGACCAAATCCCTCTCTCTGAAAGTGACAAGGCTGCCCTTGATGGGAAAATAATGAATTAGTTAAATAAACTTGATTATTTTCCATGGTATTAACAACAAACCTCTGCAACTGTCAGCCCAAGATTTTTACTTTTTGAACTGTGGCTTTAGCATGCCAAAGATCCTAATCAAGTCTTAACTGCAAAATGGAATTGAATCTCACCTTAGAGGGTAATATATGGAGGCCCATCCCCCATTACACCATATGCCACAGGATAAGGTGGGTGAGTTTAACTTAAACCCTATTGGAGGGGAGTTAATACTGTTCTATACTTCTCCATTTATACAACGGCTCTAGAGCAAGAAATCCAAGGATGGCATTAGAGGAAGGCTTTACTGTACCGGTGAAGTACTTAGACATTTTAGACAAAATATGCAGCAGATGAAACTGAGTCATTAAAACCACTTGCGTACCTGTGACTTGAAGTGATGTATGAGACGGAGATATATTTAGAAGGCAAGGTCCTCAAGAGTCAAGAGGTAAGAGAGCCTGCAGTTTTGAGCACTTAGGAGATGCTGTGTGCTGGTTTTTATTTTTCCTCATTTAATCCTCATGATGTCCTATAAAGTTGACATAATTATTCCTATTTACAAGTAAGGAAATTGACCCTCAAAGAAGAGTGTAATAATTGCCCAAGTTCACACAGGAAGTGGTAAGGCTGAGATTCAAATCCAGGTCTAACTGATCCCAAAGCCAGCCCTTTCCATCAATACTATGACTATCACCTGCTTAGAACTCCTGACTGCTGCCTGGAGCTTTTACTTGGGATCTTCTAGAATAACCAAAGAAACAATACATAGAAGAGGATGAGACAAATGACTTATAGTCTCAAACAGTAGGAACAAACCCAAAGGGCTTTGGCACTGGATGAGATTAGCTCTCATAAAGCCCCAGGAGATCCAGACATTCTGTGAATTAAGGAGCCCTCATCTGAAATTAGATGAACCTGCCCATCCAAAACTGCTTCCGAGTGTCAGCCATGGCGTACATGGGGTCCAGACTCTCTCATCACCCTGAAGGGGCACCTTGAGCCTTGACTGAAGTAGAGCAGGAAGGATTCTTCCACATTCTCAAGAGTATGAGGTTTGACCACACCCAAGTTTACCCTACAAGTTGGTTCAGCATAGCATGTGGCTGTGTATGGGACAGAAAGGGACACGTACTAGATGGAACCTTCTGCCCCAAGGCTTTTGTACTACAAAATAACTGTAACTGTAGCTCAAATTTATGCTTAAGTAACTTCAATGAAACACACAATAACACACACATAACTCTCTCAGAAAGCAATCTTACTCAAAAGACTCGGGCATTGATACATTGTGAATAAATTATACAATATGAAATTTTTTTAAAAAGGTAATCACTAGAAAGTTTACTGATGATAGATTCATGTTAGCAAAAGAGTGTTAAGTTGTGTCTATCTGTTGAATTATGACTAGACACTTATGGAAAGTGTCTAATTTCACTTTCTATGTACCATCTTTCTGTATTGCCAGTACCCAATAAATTAAATGCTTTCGACATTCAATCAATGTTACATGGTAATAATTACACCTTTTCCATTAAAAAGGATACATTCCTTAAAATTTTATGTTTTAAGAAAAGGTCTTTGTTTACCAAAAGGGATAGTAAAATGATTTAAGTGAGTTTAATTTGAATTATTAATTTTTTGTTCCTCGGCCAGCAATTCTTCAGTAAAGGTCTAGATTATGGTGATTGTTCTTGCTTGTGGTTTTTAACAGTAATGACAAGGCCCTCGATGTCCTCTGGCCTTGACTTAGTCACAATTGCAGGCCTCCTTTTCACCTTCAGTTTTAGTATTAAGGAAAATCTATCTCACTGTCAGCAATAAAAGTCAGACTATGTCTTTGAATTTGAGTCCTTGTCTACTTGACTCCACAGCAAGCCATAGTTTTAAGCAGCTTTTTTGGGAGATAGGACCACGTGAAGCATCTGCCATGCCCATTTACTTATTTAAGTAGTTGTTTTTGTATTTTGAAAGCATAACTTCAGTTTAAAAAATCCACATAAAAATGGGGTAAAACTTGGAACAAAATTATGGACTACCAGAGGTTTTCACTTTCAACTGGCTACAGAAGCTGAGTGCAATGCAATCACAAAGAATTATTCCTTTAAAATTGGGAGGTATCACATCTGCATTTTTGAGTGAATGGCTGACTATGGTAAAGAGACCAGTTTTACCATTGTAAAGCTGTATATCTCTTCCAAGACATAGATCTTTCCTCTAACATGCGGATTGCAATAACTTACAGGATTGATGTGGAAATCAAAGGCCATAAAAATGTGAACTGTACTTAAAAGAAAAACATAAAGTGGTGTGCAAATATGAGGTATTACTATGAAGAATTCTCAATGAAGACTGCCCAGGATTTTAAGTTCTTATCCTTGCTGTGTCATTTTTTATGACCCATCAGTGAAAACCCTGCCCCTGTGGCCTTATTTCAGACTTTGTAAACTTGGGCCTGCTTACAACAATTAATCACTGATCCTGTAAAGTTTAAACCCACGATGCCAAACTACAAGCTGCTTCTGGAAGGAACTACATTGCCTGACCACCTTGGTATCAACTCGTCTCTTGGTCTAAACCCTTTCATTTGAGCTTCACAACAGATTTTCTTTTTGGCCTGGGTTTTAAAGAAGTAAAATTGTCCAGGTAATTGTTTTGCTAGACCCTCTTCTTTTCTATTTACACAGGGTCTTGCTCTGTCGCTCAGGCTGGAGTACAGTAGTAGGATCCTAGTTCATTGCAGCCTTGAACTCCTGGGCACAAGCCATCCTCCTTCCCATGCCTGTGCCCCCTGTGACTCCCCACCCCACCTCAGGGACTACAGGCACGCACCACCACTCCTGACTATTTTTAAAATTTTTTGTAAAGACAGTGTCTGCCTTTGTTGCCCAGGCTGGTCTCTAACTCCTGGCTTCAAGCAATCCTCCTGCCTCAGCCTCCCAAAGTGCTGAGATTGCAGGCATGAACCACTGTGCCCAGCCTGCTTTTCTGATTTAACATTAAAGAAGCTATCCTTTCAGGCAAACATGGAAAGTCACTGCACCTCAGGGGGTTCTCGGCTCAAAGTCCTGTGACGCAGTCTGTGTGTTTGTTACATGGGACTTATTGTTATTGTGATTTGAAACCATTCTGTTCAACTACAGTATTTACTTACCTATTTATCATCCATCTCCCTCCTCTGAAATGTCTGTTTCGGGCGAGACGGGGCAGTGTTTGTCTTTTTCACCACAATCCCCTGGGTTTCGAATACTTCCTGGAACATAGTGAGAAGCCCAATAAATAGCTGTTGAGGGACCAGATGAATTGCTACAAATAGAAAAGGTCACATTTGATATCACTAAAACATTTACGTTTGAATACAATTTTTTTCCTTCCCCAAATGAAAGCTTAACACTCTTCTAAGCTCTCACAATAAAAATTTCACCAGCCAGGTCCTTAGTAATATTAATTCCTTGGTCCTATCACCATCGTTCTCAGGACCCAAGGCTGGGCCAAACATGACTGAGGTTTTCAAAAAATATATTTTTAATATAATTTTAAAATATACTCACTAGGGGAAGGCTCATAAAATTCAGCTTCAGCCACAATCTGGACTATAGGCTGCCAAGTGCTGCATAAATAAATCACCAAGTCATTTTGGCATCCTGTGGGCCAGAAGGAATATCTTCCTCAGTAGATTTAAAGAGACACAGTTCTGAAAGAAATAGGAGCAAAGTGAGCCATTAAATATGTACTCTCTTATAATCTTCCAGACCTTGGACAGATTCCTTGAAGTGTCAATTGTCCATTTTACTAAGGGCAGATTCTTTTTTTCCTCTTTCATTGGAATCCATTGAGGAGTTGAAACAATTCATCCCAATATCCACAACAAATGCCGCTACCTGCTTTGCAACTATTGGTACACTTGAAAGAAAAAAAAAAACACAAAAATACAGCAGCCAGAATATCGGGTTATGAGGGCAGCTTGTAACAGTGTATGTGCAGCATGGATTCAGGTAAGTCAGAGGCCATGCTCAGCTGAACAAAGGAAATCCCCCAAAACAGTGACCAGTGGCCAGTGCGGTGCAGTAGACCAAAGGGGCTGCTTGATAGAGTCTGCACTGATGGCCCAGGCTGAGTGTCCAGACTAGAGCTCACCTGTGCATCACTCACACACACACACACAGCTTCCCTTATCAAGCCTTCCTGGCTAATTTAAATCTAAATCAGCCTGCTCGCTGGCCTTTGTAAACTTGCTAGAATGAAGAACACGGAATAAAAACAATAGATCTAGGTCCGATGGATGCAGAAGACAGGCCAGAAATCTGAATCCTCCTGACCTGCAGCTCTGAGGTTTGCAGAAAGCCCTTTCTCAACATGGTTCATGAAAAGAGACTGTGTCACAGTACATGAGGGCTACAGGGGTTAAAAATTGTATGTCTTTTCCAAACCGTTGATTAAAATACAGCCCCATTGACATACAAAACTCAATCGATTCAAAGGGAAGCTGCAAGATATGTGATGGACGAGGTACTTGTGGGAACACACATTCAGACACAGAAGTACCAGCGGGCCCTCTTGTACCACCTCATGCTCTCACACACAAGCACAAGTACACAAGCGTGCATGCATGCACACACAGCAACCCCCTTCCTGACAGCATCCATTTTTTTGCTACCTCATCTTTCATGTAACCGTGACTAAAAAATAAAAACAAAAACTGTGTATATTTCCTTTTGTGCTTTGCATTTACGGAAACCCAGGCCAATTTGGCTCTTATTCCCAATAAGAAATTTCTTATCTGCCCACTATCTGGAACTGTCTTAGTCAGTAGCTGATAGACCCTCTTTGGGTTATTAACCAGTTAGTTTCTTCCAGAAAAGAGGTCATTAGCATCTAACATTACTCAGGGGTGTCAGGAGATGCAGGTATCAGATCCTCTCATCCTGGTTTATCTTTAATTTAATCTCTAGATTTTTCAGCTCTAGCTGTCGGTTGGCTTCCACTTAATAACACATTTTTATCTGTTTTTGGTGTTTTTGTTTTTTTTTTTTAAAACAACTCAATAACCAATATAATGATGACAGAACTGACAAATTCTGCATTAATGGATTTCCTTCCCGCATCTAGGCTCCAAGCCGCCAAATGCTAGAAATGCTGAAATAGGTTCCAGGCAGTTACAGGTTAAGGATCATTTGCATAAATTAGCAAGTTTTGCAAATGAATTCATCTACTGAGAAGTAAGACACGGGACACTGCATTTTAATAATTGACATTCCACATGAAATGCAATGTTCTTGAGGAGGAAATTGAGCTCCAGGTTGCTATTAGAACCAGCGGACCAGCACGAGTGGAAAGAAATGCCATCCCCCATTATGTGAGCTACTGCTCCTGCATAACAACTACCCCATTCTGATGGACTCCTTTTAATAAAAGTACTAGTGTGCGCTCACCGAGAGGAGAATAGAGAGGAATCTACTCATCAGCACTATCAAACAGGAAATGAAAATCAAGAGTTCTTCAGCATACCGCCTTAATGTGCAACCAGCAACTCTATATTCTCTTTCTAAAGTCATCTTGCATTTTCCGCTTGATTTGGCAGCCGCTCCCCACCCTACCCCAACCCCTCTTCCTTTTCAGTTTTCTGAAACACTCAGGAGATTATTTACATATATACAGAAAGCAAGTAAAAGTTTTAAATTGCCCAATTTGGATGTTGTCTCCCATAATGTTGGTTAAATTACAAATAAAGATAAGTGGGCCATTTTGCTGCCTCCTCCTGGCCTAATTTGTTTAAGGACATGCCACATTGCAAATATTAGTGAGAATGCCAAATGAATGCCTTTCCTAAGGTGTTAGTCAGTCAAAGTCAGGGTATTCAGCATGTCGGAAGTACAAACTGCTCACACATGCAATGTGAGCTGGAAACAAGGCCATCCGTAATAGTGTTTCCTGGCATAATTTATAATTAACATAAAATGAATTAAATCACTCACGCCATAGACTTTTTTCCAAGTTCATGTAGAGTAAGTGTGTCATATCAATTAATTTTCAATGAACTGCGGCAGCCAGTAAAATTTCTCCCAGACACTGGTAATAATCCAAGATATTGATGGAAGAGGTATTATCATTAATATGAGTATAAGCCTCAAATCACGTACAGGGAACAGGCAGAGTTCCTTTCTTGGAAAGGGAACATGATTCTTGCTAGCTGCCTGTTATTCTTTCCAATTTGTTAGGCTTTCTGTCAGTTCACTTTTCACACTGATAGCCTTTTAATTTTGCCTACATAACTAAATTCCTCTAGTGCAGTTGTCTGCTTTTGTGGGCTATCTAATCTGAAAAAGTTAATATACGTGAACAAATTAAACAGATTCACATAGGAAGAACAGATTATATTGCCCATTTAGTTGAGAGATTTTCAATGGCTTTCCTACATGTTCACAACCACAGATAACTGATAAATAAATTAATGCAGCCGATCTCTGGTTTGTAGAATTCAAATAGGCATCTTAACTGATATTTTGGGGGAGGTTTTGTTTGCTTGTTTTTTTACTGAATTAACCAGCTTTTTCTGGCACTATGTAAACAAAGCCCAAGTGTGTCACATTTCTTTGTTAATAAATGATTTTACAAAGAAACTAACCACCATTCATTTGATCTTGTTAAATGATACATCATTGATTCCTCTAGCTTTTTCTCAACAATAACACCTGTTAGAAATGTTTATGATTTTACATGCATTTTTCTTTCTAAGGAAATACTAGTTTCTGGGGAATACTAGTTGGTCCTAGGGCTAAATACATTTGATAGTGTGAGAGGACAACCTTTTGTCTATGTCATTAGCTGCATGCTTATGACCACATCAAATACAGAAATCCTGCCGAGCCAGTTGATATGTGGAATGAGTTGCCGTGGCTCCTCTCCCAATAAAGGGTGTGTTCAGACTTTGCTTATTTATAGACCAATAAAGAGAAATTTCCACTGTTCTCTTCAGCCAGCTGAAGATAAATAGCTCTTCCGTTTCTAACATTTAATGTTCACAGACACAAAAACAACTGCTCTGAATATTAAGCCAACATTCGTAATTTTTTTCCTATGAAGGGGAGAAATCCTTGAATATGAAACAATGAAAGGTTCAGATATAATCTTTCCCATTTTAGAACTGTTTTATTGCAACTTGTTTTCCTCAACAAAGAGGCTCTCTGGGCTTAATTTGATTACTAGGTGAAGCATCAACTCACGTGCTTCAATAATTTTCTCCATGACCTGAGAGCTTAGGGCTTCATAGAATGAAATCCAATTCCTGTAGACGGTGCAGCCACAGCACCAAATGTCCTCCGATGAGGCTGTTAGGGTTGGTTCAAGCTGCTCCTCATGAGTATGTGTGCAGCAAATGCTTTCTATTTTCATATTCTAGAGCAAGGAACAGCATAAATTATTCCTAATTCTTGATTCTGTGATGAAGTAGCCATCTGGTCTGATAGTACGGTGACAATGATATAGGAGTGAACACTCTATGCTTGGTCTACTGCACAGAAAAGGACAATAGGACATATTTTAAAATGTCAGGATCCATCAGAACCATATTCAGGAAAGTTTACATTTATGAAAATAGATAGTATCGAAAATACATCATGATGCAAATCTAACCATGGCTGTTGGGCAGCTGAATTAAATTAAGAGTAAATCTGAATGTTTCTAATTAAAATTGTGTTATTCCATTTCCTGCTGTGTTTTTCATGTCTGTAAAATGAATCATTATTTTAGTACTTTTGGGAAGTTGTGTCACAAAGGAGGTTGACCCATCTGCTTCTCCTTTGACACATGGATGTGGAGCTCTTAGGCTACAGATATTTAGTGGCTTTGGCTATTTCCAGTCTGTTGTTAGTGAAAATTGTGTTCACCACCACATTTGTGTTCATCACTAGATGAGGCATATGCATCACTGGCATAGGGACAATTAAGAAATCACATGTGTGAGCATAAGGTATATTGATAGAGCAATAAGAGGGTTTTTTGATGGCCTCCATTTAATATATTTATCTATTCTTTTATTAAAAAAACATTGAGTCCTTTTCATGCACTAAGCACTGAATTGGGTGTCTCACTGAAGTTAGGGGAGGAGAACAATAATATATTTTGAGAGTACTAATGTAGTTAATGAGCATGGCTTCAGAAAGAATCACTTCCAACCACATGAAGCAATTGCCTATGAACGTCCAGCGGCAGTATCTGGATCACTGTTGGAAACCAGTCAAATGACTATTGGAGTGCAGGGTCTTGATAGAGACACAGGAGAGGCTGATTGAGGCTAGGTAGAAGGCCTGTGCATTGGGTGTTGTGGGTGCTAATCCACCTTATAGATGCTGGTATAGAGACCAAGTCCAGAGGATCTAGGAAACAGCTATGATTCAAAGAGTCAAGACAAGGAGGTATAAGCCAATGTGTATAACACAGCATCAGGACCTGAGTAACAATGCATGCCTTTAATTTTTGGTAGAGGTCAACTTTGAATGAAAACTGAGGCTTTATGATCTTAATTTCTAATAGATACATGATACCATTCAAAAGACCTTAGCACTCTTTCTTTATGGGTCTTATACATTGGGAAATAGTCATTTTTCTTTTTGAAAGAGAAAGGAATTCATATATTTAAAGAATAATGAGTATCTGTTCCGTGTCACAAATAGCTCAAAATCACCATGCACAGAACTGTTCCATTACCTTCTCCACACCAGCCTGCCTCTGCTGTTTCTCAGTGAGTTTGGCCCCATCATTGCCCAGTTTCCCAAGTCTGGAACCCTGGAAGTCAGCCCAATTCAATTCACTTACAACTTTCCCACCCTGACTACCAATAGTTCACCAAGTCCTGTAGAGTCTATTGCCAAATATTTTCTCTCTTTCTTCAGCACTGTCATAGTTCATAAAATCATCATCTCTAGGCTACATGGCTGCTATTGTTTCTAAAATAAAAATCTATTCATGATGTGTTATAATATGAATCCCACAATGACTCTACATTAATTTTAGAAGCAAATCTATGGTCTGGCTGCTATCCATGTCCCCACATTCATCTTCCATTTACTCCCATTCCCCACCCCCAGATGTATCAAATATTACAGCCATATTCTGTGACTTGAGTCCTGCCTTTCTCTCCCAGAATGTATGTAGCCTTCCACTGGGGTCTTCTCACTTCTTTTATTCCAATCTCCATCTAACCTAATGAGAGTTTCTGCTCCTTTTTAAAAGCTGGCCTAAACAAGCACGGTGGCTCATGCCTATAATCCCAGTACTTTGGGAGGCCAAGGAAGGAGGATTGCTAGAGCTCAGGAGTTTGAAAGCAGCCTGGGCAACATAGAGAGAACTGATCTCTGCTGAAAAAAAATTAGCCAGCTATGGTGGCATGTACCTGTAGTCCCAAATACTTGGTGGCTAAGGCAGAGGGCAATTACTTGAGCCCAGGAGGTCGAGGCTGCAGTAAGCTCTGACTGCACCAGTACACTCTAGCCTGGGTGACAGAGTGAGCCCTGTCTCAAAATAAATAAATGTTGGCCCCAAGTAAACCAAACTCTTGGTACCCCCAAGAGCTCCGAGATCTTCAGAATCTTCTTTAAGAACTAAGACAGGGAGCAAAGTCCCAGGTTCTATGCCTGTCTATACACTTGTGTTCTTATTCGAAAGCGTCGGTATCCCCTAGGATCCTTGCTCCCCTGTCCTTAGTCTGCTTATCGTTACCCTTCTTCCCAAGACACAATAGAAGTTCTTTCAATGGCTTCACGCACTCTGAGAAAAGTATCCTCATTCTATTGCCTCACTGAGCAATGCTTCTCATTCCTGATTTTCCTTTGGATGGCAGAGGTTTGCTTCTTCCTCAGAGGCTTGCTAAAATTCTGGAGCCTGGTACCACAAATAGTCTCTTATTCAAGGGAAACCCTACTTCCTGCCTACATGGGGTATGTCTTTGACCTTTATCACCCAAACAATAAAACAATACCTTTAGCAAAAAATAATTTTAATATCCGTGTAACAAAAATCACTTATGAACAACATAGTTATTTTATAAACAAAACTATGTCCTACTTTTAGATGTATAATTATAAGCACAGATGTTATGTACATTCAGATATGACACTACTAAGCAAGATTTTGTGTAAACACAGTGACATTGATAGAACGTACATTTTCAAGGAATAAGATGCCACAAGTTTGCACACTCCTTCAGAATGCTGAACATTCCCTGAGACAGGCATTTGCTGTTCACTGGAAATTCATTTGTTCCCAAGTGATTAGGATTGGCCAATCAGTCATGAGCAAGAGCCACTTCTGGGTTGAAGCATTCAAGAGTCAGTGTGTTATTCTGACCCCCTTTTCTCCTAAGGAGCCATGATACAAAGAAGGGGATATATTGACATGGTGGAGCTAGAAGGTACAAACAGCCTGGATCTCTGTGTCACAGCATGGAGGGCAGTTACCCTGAAGGAATAACCAACTCACATTGGGGCTAGCATAAATAATAAATAAATTTGTATTATGTCACTGGGACTCTGGGGTTATAGTTTTACCACACTGGAGCCCGTGCTATCTGACATATACATTCCATTATCTCAAATTCCAACATACACAGATTATGAAATAATATTTTTAAATTGATTGAAGTATTGGTATAGAGAATCATATCAATTAATGTCAGTTTTTATAATAGTTCAGCTCATTTTATCTTAACATACTAGAGACATGGAGACTATTGATAACTAGCTTGAGAGCTTTCAATGTTGGCATATTATTTCAGTTAATGTGAACTTTTATCACTGAAACTACAGACAGGTTAAGAAGTTGGACTCACACCAAAAACACATGCATTGCAGCAAATCATTCTGAAGACTCAATAGAAGCCTTAAATATAGGTTATGTAAAATGAAACCTTTTATATCTAAATTTGATTTAAGCCCAGCAGTTCAAAGAAGATTTAGGGCACAATTTGTCTGATGGAACTGCTTGTGGCATAGATCTATTCAGTTTTGGAAAATAGATTCCACATTGAAGAGATTGTTTTCCTTTCTATGGTGGATATATAATCCACATTCAGCCACTTAGCAGCAAATCCTTGATCTTTGGAGAGGTGTTGAACTTAAACACCTTTCTTCTTGTTGTTGCCCACTTATATATTACTTCCCCCACATCAGCCTTAAAATATTGGACCAACAATACAGAAATGTGATTTCCAGAATGTTTCTTGACTTTCTGGGTTTTTTGCCCAGTGTAGGTTCATTAAAATATTTTTAAAATTTCTATAGTTGTGTGTTTGGGAGATAAGATGAAGGTGGGGTTGAAAAGGAAGAGGAATTTTATTAGAAAATCTAAGCCAAAAATTGTTATTGTAATTAAACATTAAGTTTAGCTTTGAGCTTCCTAGTTGTCAAGAGTTTTGTTTCGATTTTGGCAAAAATAATGCTAAGAGAAGATTACTGGTTGACTATTTAGAGCATTTTAAAAAAATTCAATAGTCTAATTTTGAAGAGCACTGCATCGTAACCGAACTCCACAAAGTTTACCCTCAATGAAAATCAATTCACGGGTTAAATGAAATTGTTTTATATTTTTTAAATGCTTACAGGAGGAACTTATATCTGACAAGTAGATAAGCAAATTTAGCAGGAGAGAAACTCACCACTCACGATGATATCTAAAGATTTTCCTCCTAGAGACTTTTTCCACTTAAGTCAATCAGTCTTTTGAATTAGTGTAGATGGTGGTTATCAGATCCTTTCTCAGGAAGTTCTGGGTAGGGGTGTCTACAAAATGTGTAACAACCATTGTAGTACTGGGGAAAATAACTCAGTCTGATTGATGTTTTTTTAAAAAAGTTATTCCACATGGGTTATTAAATCTCAGTCTTGGGGCCGGGTACAGTGTCTCATGCCTATAATCCCAGCACTTTGGGAGGCTGAGGGGGGCTGACACCAGAGGTCAGGAGTTTAAGACCAGCCTGGCCAATATGGTGAAACCTCACCTCTTCCAGAAAAAAAAATTAGCTAGGTGTGATGCTGTGCACCTGTAATCTCAGCTACTTGAGAGACTGAGGTAGGAGAATCGCTTGAACCCAGGAGGTAGAGGTTGCAGTGAGCTGAGGCCACGCCAGTGCACTCCAGCCTGGGCAACAGAGCAAGACTCCATCTCAAAAAACAAAAACAAAAACAAAAACAAAACATGAAGTCTTTATCAAGTTGTCCCACCACAATCTGATCCAGTATATTTTTCATAAAGAGAGTTGTTACAAAGAACTAACATGCTTCTTTGTGGTATCCTCTGATACCATCTTATCCTTGTTTGTTGGTTTTTGTGGGCTTCATGGAAGTGTTCGCAAATCTAAGATAGGATGCCGAGTTACCCAGTCACTCAAACCCAGAGCAGTCAGAGTCTACTTCAATTCTGTGATTCCTTGAATGTGACTAATGGTGAAGCCCAACCCAAAAGACAGGCGTTGGATCACAGACGGTCACTGTGAAGTGGCATCTTTGCTCCATTTTAAAATAGAGACCTCTGTTTTGTCACCACTACTGCAGTTTTCTGCTTTCCCAGAAAACTCTTAACACTGACCTGTCAACACAACCCATGGCTCCCAAAGTCCAGGAGATCAGACACGGAGTCTTTGAGCCTGGGTTGAGATCAGTGCTCACTTGACTCAGACTCCATAGAGACTACAGGCAGCATGAGGCTAACAAGCACTACAGCTCTTGACGCTAGGGCTTAGAGAGTAGGCTTAAAGCTGCTTTCTAAGCAAATTTGGCATGTGAGCCTAGGTGACAAACTCCTTGCTCAGTCCCTCTAAACAGAAGAGTGATCCGTCTAGGGATCTGTCTGGAAGAGTTACCATGACATTCACCTCTGAACGCTCCTCTTTCTGTAGCTCACCAGTGGTGGAATGGAGGCCACAGGAATTATAGTTAGTCTTAGGTCAGATTCCCAAGGAAAGAGACTGGGATAGATATTTACATGCAGACAGCTCATAAGTGATTGCTGTATAAAGCAGTACCTGTAAGGATGTGAGGAAAGCAGGCCTGGGCAGAGGAGGAAGTTGAACTGTGATGCGGTTGCAGCAGAAGTCTCATATGATCCCACAGAGAGGTCTGGAGCTGGGATGGCTTTCCAAAGATGCCCTAAATTGAGGCAAAGGGGTTGGCCCTTTATTTGTATTCAATTATAGTCCAAGCACGTGATACGGGCTGCCCTTGCGGAGGGCATGTAACCTTGGGAAAGGCAATTCCTGAGGAGGGTTTCAGCTGTGAGCTGCCTGCAGACAATATCCCGAGCAGCTGGGAATGACACTTTGGCTCAAAAAGGGGCACCTGGGCGGCACACCGCAGCATTGACTACACCCTTCTTTCCTTCTATCCCATATCTTCAAATGAACAATTAAGCTTAGCTTCAGAAATATTAAGGAGAATTAATGATACATTTAAGAGAGGAAATGATGGATTGACTCCATCCAAACTATAATAAGGATACACACAAAGTAAAGGGCTAATTATTAAATAAACTGTAAGACCATAGACAACTATAGACAGGTGAGTGGAATGACTCCAGGTGATCTCTATAAGCTATTAGAGCAATTTTTTTTTTTTTTTTTGTTAGAGTCTCTCTCTTTTTGCCCAGGCTGGAGTGCAGTGGCACAATCTCGGCTCACTGCAAGCTCTGCCTCCCGGGTTCATGCCATTCTCCTGCCTCATCCTCCCAAGTAACTGGGACTACAGGCGCCCGCCACCACGCCCGGCTAATTTTTTGTGTTTTTAGTAGAGATGCGGTTTCACCGTGTTAGCCAGGATGGTCTCAATCTCCTGACCTCGTGATCCGCCTGCCTCGGCCCCCCAAAGTGCTGGGATTACAGGCATAAGCCACTGCGCCCAGCCTAGAGCAATTTTTCTAAAGTGGTGGCAGGGAAGCAGGGGTTGTTTTTGCTTCCATGACCTAATAAGAATCAAGCTATCTGAGGTCCACCCACTAGAACCTTTTCAGCTTGGAATACAGCCCTGAATTGCTTATCTTTTGCTCCAAACTTGACTTTTGGGGTCTCTGTGGGAGGCATACTATCAGCTCATGATCATCAGGTCTCTGGCAATGGCCTCATAGCTCTGACGTTCAGAAGACCACCAGCCTCAAACTTCCCTTGTCAAGATAAAGCTCAGGGGAGCCCTTGCCATTAATAGTTATCTTCCTTAATGACTCCTCAATATCATTTTAAGTCCTATACTACATTTAAACAAGTACATATACTTACACATTATCAGAAAATACAGAATAGCAAAATGATGAATTAAAAGTTACCTTTAGGCCGAGCACAGTGGCTCATGCCTGTAATCTCAGCACTTCGGAGGCCAAGACGTATGGATCACCTGAGGTCAGGAGTTCGAGACCAGCCTGACCAACATAGTGAAAACCCATCTCTACTAAAAATACAAAATTAGCTGGGCATGGTGGTACATGCCTGTAATCCCAGCTGTTTGGGAGGCTGAGGCAGGAGAATGCTTGAACCTGGGAGGCAGAGGTTTCAGTGAGCTGAGATTGGACCACTGCACTCCAGTCTGGGCAACAAGAGCAAAACTCTACCTCAAAAAAAAAAAGTTACCTTTAATCCCACTACTGCAAACATAATAGTACACATTCATCTTTTCAATCTTTTTTTTCTTACCCATATGCAAGTCCTATTTTAAAAATAATAATTTTAGTATGAAGTCATACACTTCTGGATACAAATCTTGGTTCCACCACTTAACAGTGTGACCTAAAGTAATTCACTCTTGATTTGTTTATTCATCTATAAAATGGGAATAATTACACTCACCTCATGGAATTTTGTTAGGCTTTAAAATGAGATGATATATATAAACCATTTATCCCATTGCTTGGTGCATAACAAACATCCAATAAATGTAATATCCCTTGACGTCCACACCTGAGGAGCTAAATTGCAAAAACCGCATAGGACTCAACTTCAAGAACTGACTTATGATCTGAGAAAAGCCTCCTTTAAAAGATCTCAAGCTTCATTGCTTAAATTAATTCCAAACTTCTTAAAGATATTAAAAAGGCAATGCACAATTTGATTCAGACATGTAACATGAAACTGTGTAATTAAACATATATATCCTGAAATTAATTTTACATTCACTTTTATAATACAGTACACTTATATAGAATAACACATGGCTCTTGATTAAACAGCAGACTGCTGTTCAATCAAACAGCTCAAGATAGATCATAAAACGTGAAAATGCAGCATGAGCACCAAAATATGGTTATGGGATTTTAATATTCACTTCCATACTCTTACCTAGGTAGCATAAAAGTGGATGTTTCAGAGAGAAAATATTAAGAAACCGTTAAGCATTAAGTATACCACATTTCTGCTTAAATGCTATTGGGTCATCTAGATTTATTGTGAATAAGACAAGAGGAATTTAGGGATTTGTCTTTCAGAGTAAAGTTAATTAGGGCCAATATAATTTTGGTATAAAAATTTCAATTATGAAAATAAACTTTTAAAGGCATTTGAGTTTATTATTTTCTCTATTTCATGGTTCATTTTCAAAATAAAATCCACTCAACTGTGCACATAGTATGATGGAAATATTTTCCAAATCTCAACTCTTAAATAATACAAATTCTCGCCAAGTTTGAGGAGTAGGGCAAAAGATAAATGAGATTCACAGATGATTCCTTAAATTTTTGTTTCATTCTTTAATGTGATTTTCTTCCCTTCTGCAAACCTCTGTCTGAGCAGTAAAAAAGATAGTAAAATTGGCAATTTGAGTTTCATTTCACTCAACTTCCCATGTCAGAAGACCTTTTGGGTCGGGAAAACCACCTGCTCTACTCAACTGTTCACCGTTGCTCATGTAAAAGTTATTTTTCCTCAATTTGATTATGCCCAAATAAGGCCTAGCTAAAGCATCGGAGATTTTTAAGTGTAAATATTTTGTTGAAATATATTTTGTTATGTGATAATTCTCCAGAAGTCTCTCACATTTCTGCATGTCCTGTGAGCAGTGAGGCACTGACAACTTTTGTTCCAGACTATCTTTCCAAGGATGTTTGTATACAGAACAGCTTTGGAAGACAGATGGCATCTCCCTCTCAAGCAAAGGACAGGTTTGTTTATTATTTGCTATAACAAAGACATTGTCTCCCTTCAGGACAAAGATAGAGCATGTTGCTTGTATCTCATTATGAAGGATTTGGGTTCTCTAAACTTGAGGTTCCTCAGCCATGACACAAACCCATTGCATGTACAGCATCCATTGTAGCCTCTTCTGTGCAATTCTGGGAGGAAGACCAAAGGGAACCAGAGCTAACATAAAGCTCACGCTATTTGCCATGCTATAAGTCATAAACTATTTTGTCTCTGACCTAGGAATATCATGTCTTCTGCCAGCATTCATAAAACTATGGTAGGATTGCAAATAGAGTAAACTCTCAGTCCCTTAACAGTTCTTGATGTAATACACATTTAAAAGGTACACATTCTGTGAAGAGAGGATTGAGTGGGAAAAAAAAAAAAAGAAAAATAAAGGGAGAAGGGAGGAAAAAGTACGCAAATCACAAGTGTACAAGTAGGTGAATTTTTATGAAGTAAACACATTTATACAAACAAAACCAAAGGAATGGAATAGAAGCAGAACCTCAGAACTCCCCTTGTGCTCACTGTCAGTCATAACTCCCCTACAGAGCAACTGTTCTCCTCACTTCCAACACCATAGTTTAGTTTTGCCTTTCTTGAACTTCACATGATTGAAACCATACAGTGTTTAGTCTTTTGTATGACTTAATTTGCTCAAAATTATGTTTTTGGAATTTATCCATGTTGTTGCATATAGTTTTAGCTTCTCCACTCTCATTACTAAATAGTATTCTATTAATATCATGTCAGTATGCCACATTTCTAATGAAGTCTTTCTGGAATCCCCTAGCTTCTTCTGAATTCCCCCAATCCTTAATTAGGACCTTTCCTGTTCGACTCACCACTTTTTTACTTTGTATTTTAGTCATTAAAGTATATTTATTATTTTCTGTGCTAGACTAGTGATTACTTCAAGACTTAAGCCCCAAGGGAACTTGAGAAGTATATTCATTCATTCAACTATTCTGCAAACATTCACAGAGAACCACCTATGTCTGCAGTGTTAGCTGCCAGCACTGTGCTCATCCACATAACCAGCACACACACACACACAAACATATGATAAGTGATTATTTAATAGGCAGGAAGAAAAGTGAAAGAGGTCACAAGAAAATGGCTGACAAAATTTACCAGCCAGAGAATGTGTCCTGACTAATGTACAGTTGACTATATTACATGAGGAATGAGTCTAGTTTTTATAAACTACAAGGACTTATATGACAAACTGCCTATTAATATATTCACATGATTCCCTGATATACATTTCTCAACCTTAGCAAAGGAAAGCCTGTGATTCACACATCCCCTCCAAATTTGTTCCTCCACAATTTTTTCCATCTCATTAAAACATGCTATAGCCCATTTATTTGCCCAAACCAAAAATACTGGCATCATCTTCCTTATTCCTCACATCCAGTGCATCAGTACACTCTGTAGAGCCCACCTCTAGAGCACATCCCAAATCCACGCTTTTGCCCATCTCCACTTCTACCAATCTAGTCCTCATGTTTCCCTGCATCTCATCTGTCCCTGTCTCCATTCTCCACATGGTAACTGCAGTTATCTTGAAACATATGTTAGGTCATGTTATTCTCCTGATGAAAACCCTCCAATAGTGATATAGGTTGGATATTTGTTCTCTCCAAATCTCATGTTGGAATGTGGTCCCCAATGTTGAAGGTGGAGCCTGGTGGGAGGTGTTTGGTTATGGGGGTGGATCCCTAATGAATGGTTTGATGCCCTCCTTGGGGTAATGAGTGAGTTCTTATTGTATTCATTCACAGTTGTTTAAAGAGTCTGGCACATCCTCCATTCTCTCTTGCTCTCTCTATTGCCATGTGCCTGCTCCCCTTTCACCTTCTGCCATGATTGAAAGCCTCCTGAAGCCTCACCAGAAACAAGAAAGCACCATGCTTCTTCCACAGTCTGCAGGACCATGAGCCAAATAAACTTCTTTTCTTTACAAATTACCCAGTCTCAAGAATTATTTTATAGCAATGCATAATGAACTAACACAAATAGTATCTCATTGCTCCTAGAACAGAATATAAACCCTTTTCTGTAGAGTTAAAGCCCATTCTAAACTGTGATTCTAGTTCGTCCTCACCTATGAAATTCTAGTCACCAACCTCTTATTTGCCAGGCTTACCTTGCCTAGAACTTTTGTACATTCTCATCCCTTAGTCTGGAAGGCTTTCTCTCTTACCTTCATATGGCTGATTTGCTCTTTTCACTTAGATCTCAGCTTAAATATCACCACCCCAAAGAACCCCTTCTTGATATTCTAATCCAAAGAAGCCAATCAGTTACTTCCTGTCACATCACCATATTTTAATCCACTGCATAGTACTTTCCTTATCTGACATTTTCTTTCCTTTTTAGTATTAACTATTTTATATCTTAAAATGTAAAAAGAAAAAAAAAGATACTTATAAGCAAATACTACTTATAACTGAAACTTCCATATTCTCTATTATAGTTTTGGTAAATATTTTGTCTGACTTTTGACCTAACTGCTACAGAGATATGAATTCTTATGTTTATTTACTTGAGTGTTTTAGGTTGAATTACGTCCACCCCCCATCAAAAGAGATGTTGAAATCCTAACCCTCAGCGTTTCGGAATGTGACTTTATTTGAAAACAGGGTCGCTGCAGATGCAATTAGTTCAGATGAGGTTGTGCTGGTGTAGGATGGATATAACTGGTGTCTTTATAAGACAGCCATGTGAAGACACAGAGACACAGTGATAAACTCCTGTGAAGGCAGAGGATTGCAGCGATGCATCTACAAGCCAACTTTGCCAACATCTTGACTTTGGACTTCTGGCCTCCAGAACTGTGAGACAATACATTTCTGTTGCTTTTAGCCACCTAGTGTGTAGTACTTTGTTATGGCAGTCCTAGGAAGTAAGCAGATGTGTTTAAAGGGAATAGATAAAACATACATGTTGATGATTTAGGGTCTTTCTATGACAGAGGAGTGGGTCACAGCAATGAAATCAAGTTCCTCTACTTGTGCAGTTTCTCTTCCTTTTGCAGGCTCCACTCCAATAATGTGTGTAGTGATACCACAAGGAGCCCGAGATCCAATCCCAAAATTAAAGGGACTTTAGAATGTACCAGGGTATATGAGAAAACCAAATAGCTCATTTTCCCCAGGACCTTCATTGTCATCGGTTGAATCAATCATTGAGTTGCATTTATAGCTATTATTCATAGCATGTCTGGTAGCATTAAGACCTTTCAGATCTTATTATCTTAGTTGATGTTAGTAGAATTACATTTACATTGATTTCTAAAAGACAGCGTGTTTGAGAGCATGCTTGGGTGGTGTTTACTAAACGGGATTGGCTAGGTAAACATAGACAAATAGTTAGGAATGCTACAGAGCTGATCAGATGACAAAAACAAATCTTATTTAAGAATAATTGGATTTATGTTACCCATAAATCTGAATTGTATCTGTGAAATGCTCCCTCTTATCCAATAGGTATATGAGTAGGGATAGAGTGAGAATAATACCTATCTCTCAAGATCATTACCTGACACTAGAGAACAGTCATTACTATTTTGTTTCTAATACGGAAACCCTGAGAAATGCCAGTGCATGATGATGGTGCCTTCTCTGCTCAACTTGCAGTGGGCATTTGGTAAATATTAAATCATGTTGTTTGGATGTGGAAAATAATCTATTTATGTTCATTATTATATGATGTCATCTTTACATGAGTCATCTTGACCTGGTCAAAAAACTTTATTTGGTTGGAGATTTGACTAGTGATGGCACACATGATACACTCTCAGATCCAAGTGCCTTCGGAATTACACATGGCCAGATAACCTCTCTATAGAAGGCTGATGGAGTGGTGGCTAAGAGCCCAGGCATTGGAGGCAGATATACCTGGGTTTGAGCCCTGGCTCTATTCCTTACTAACCACAGGCTTTTAGAAAATTATACAACTTCTCGGCACTTTCAATTCTTTACCTGTAATTGGCAGCAATGACATGTGCTTTGTAGAGGTCTTTTGAAGATTAAGAGATGAGACATGTAGAAATGTGAAATGGTTAACTTTATCTTAACTTGCTTAAATCTTCAAAGACCCTATTTCCAATGAAGGTTACAGTTCTAAGAACTGGGGTTAGGACTTCAGTGTACCATATATTTTCTTGTGGGGAGGGTCAGTCGTGGAGACACACAATTCAACCCATAAAAAGGCCTTGTCCCACTAGGTAGTCCCTGGGTGAAAAATTAATGAGGTTTTCTGTCCCTGTGCTAACATCAAAAGCCATGATTTAAAAACTAAGAGCCTTTCATCTCTACTCAAGCACAAACATACTGGATTGAGGACATTCGGTCAATTTCAGAGGAGGGCAAAGCTCATCAAGCTTCAGTACTATGAGGCACTTCAGAGACTTCTATGAGTGACCTACCCACTTTACAGATGAGAAAACTGAGAGTCAGAAACATGATTTAGCCAGACTTTCAGAGCTCATCAGGTTACAGACAAAAAGTAGAACCCATATATTTTTACTCCCCTTTCATTATTCCATAGGTGTTGGAATTTCTTCACTTTAACTTGTCTGTGTAGACATAACCTTGAACATAGTCCCTAAGAAAATATTTCTCAGAGACATCAGTACATCTAATAAGCCTCTAAGCATAATAATCAGAACCAGTGGGTAAGGCATTCTAACAATCCCCAAATGTGTTTTTAACACTGTTATTGTTGTTTTAACATTGAATACACTTAACCAGGAAATCCAAACTTCTTTCTGAAGCATTCCAACTGTTGTGTTTATACTCAGTTGCCACACAACATTTTCTCCTACTGTGTTTTAGTTGGCAAGAGCTCCAGGACAAGTTTTCATAGCCAAGTAGCCTCAGATAGGGAATCTTTCCAATCCCCAGAGACCTGGCATAGCCCCAGAATCAATAGTCACAGGAATAGGTGCCAGACTCATCCCATCCAGGGCTTTAGCTAGCCTTGGACCAAACTCTATTTAGACCCTGAAGCTGGATAGGAAGAACCAGCTGAAAAAATAGAGCCATACAAAGGTTATAGATAAATAAGTAAAAGCTACTTTTCTTCCATCAGAAAAAAAGGGAATCCTGCACAAAATATATTAAATTCTTCATTCACCCTTGCTCCCACCACCAAAAAAATTGCATATGCAGCCATGTTGCCAATCTCTTGAATTAAAAGTGGATAATCACATTCAATATTTTACTATCATTATGTATTTTTCAGAACACAGAATATGGAATTCTGTCACCATTACAGGGTGTTTCCTACTTTCATTACACAATTTGGAGATTGTGAAATGAAAATATATATGATTTAAATGGCAATGTATAAATCTGGCATCTTTCTCCATAGGATATATCATTCATTCATTTAGCAAACTTTGAGCATGCCAGCACAGTGCTATGCCCTGGGATTCTTAGACGAATAAATCTGGGTCCCAGACGTGCCTACAGATTGTAAAGGAAGACATTGTGTACCACCTATGGTCCATGATGACACTTGCTATTAAAAAGGCATAAGGGGAGCCGGGCACAGTGACTCACGCCTGTAATCCCAGCACTGTAGGAGGCTGAGGCAGGTGGATCACCTGAAGTCAGGAGTTCAAGACCAGCCTGGCCAACATGGTGAAACCCCGTCTCTACTAAAAATACAAAAATTAGCTGGGTGTGGTGGTGGGTGCCTGTAATCCCAGCTACTCGGGAGGCTGAGGCAGGGGAATCACTTGAACCCAGGAAGCAGAGGTTGCAGTGAGCTGAGATCATGCCATCGTACTCCAGCCTGGGCAACAAGAGCGAAACTCCATCTAAAAAAATAAAAAGGCATATGGGGCCAGATGTAGTGGCTCATGCCTGTAATCCCAGCACTGTGGGAAGCTGAGGCAGGCAGATCAGCTGAGGTCAGGAGTTAGAGACCAGCCTGGCCAACATGGGCAAAACCCTGTCTCGGCTAAAATAAAACACAAAAAATTAGCAGGGTGTGGGGGCACACACCTGTAATCCCAGCTACTTGGGAGGCTGAGGCAGAAGGATCACGTGAGCCCACGAGGCAGAGGTTGTAGTGAGCTGAGATCATGCCGCTGCACTCCAGCCTGGGTGACAGAGTGAGACTGTCTCAAAAAACAAACCAACAAACAAAAGGCATATAGACAGTGTTTTAGGGGTTAATAAGAATGATTAAGTCACCTTAGAGGGAAACATGGAAGATGGTCAATGTGCTGAGAAAGGTTTGGTCTCATTGGTGTTTTAGAAAGATGACCATGGTAACAGTCAGTCAGGCCGGCAGGATGTGCATACTGTATGCATACTCTGGTCCCAGGCCTAGGCCATTTTATGTGACTATTTTAATTTTCCGTCAGCTATGTCCTTCTAAGAAGGCAGACGGGGTACAAGCAGTTTTTGGTGATCATTCTACTATATCCTGCTATGAAGAGGGTAGAGCTCTGCTCAGCAAGCCTCATCTTTCTGCAGATGGAGCTGGTCCACTGTGGGCTGGAGCACTGCTGGCGATCTTTTGTCCAGCATCCTGTCCAGGGAAAAGCTGCCTTTGTTCACTTTTCTGACCAAGCACCAGATTATACCCTCCAACTAAAGATGAACCAGGAACTGTAGTTGTCCTAGAGGTGGGGAGGAAAAGAAGGGTAGTGGTGGGAGAGCAAAAGCAGAGAAGGAGAGGCTGGAGGTATGGAGCTCATCTGGCTTTATTTGGATATTGCTCTCCTGGACTCCAAATGGAAAATAGAACTGAACACCCAAGATTAAAAAATGCAATTCACACTAAGTAAGTCTAAAGTAATTTACACCAGGCATTAAAGTGTTTTGCATGAGAATATAGTATGATGTAGACAACCCAAGAATTATGTCTTTCATTAAAAGGTTTGCAACTCAGTGTGCTGTGATATAACTATAGCAGTTTTTCTGTCTTGGTGATGGTTTTTTATTTTAAACACTGCCTTACAAATCGAGGAATGCAAATGCATCGGGAACACTCGGCCTCTGGGTTTTAACTTATTGTCACCTCTTACTAATCACTTCCTTTTTGTACTTTACCTGCTTGTGCCAAGGTGAAAGGTGAACAGTTATACTGCCATTGCCCCTCAACCCCATGTATCCTGAGCCCAGCTATAAAGTAAACTGTCATTTATTTCTTCATTATTCAAAGTGAGCATTTGCTAGTTCAAAGCCCATTTGAGATTATGCATCGAGAATGATATACATTAAGGCTGGGATTAAAGGAAAATCAGTTACATGAAAGAAAGGTGTTTTGCCACAAATCTTGTGTGGGTATGTCAAGAAGTATATTCACTGCCTAATTTAAAAAGAAACCAGGACAACCCTCAGAGATATATACCTGCATCTGGCCAGTTTTTTTATAAGGATACTTTCTGTTTGAAGTTGGACTGGGAAGTTAGAGGAAAAACATTTCTCCCTGGCTACTACAAGCAGTTTATTGAAAAACAGTATGTAGATGTAATTCTGATTTTAGGCACTCATGAAGAGTAAAATCAAAAGTTGATTCATCCTGAACATGCTTAGACAGGGTAAAGAAACTGGGCTTAGAAGTAAGGCTGACAGATTTAGGTCTGTTATAAGGAGAGATCACATGAATGTTCAAATTCCCTTCTAACCCAATAATTCCATAATTGTATTGATTACTGCCTAATTATACTCATGATCTTGCTGGCCTGTTTGGAGGGACCATTTGCTGATTTGGTACAAACCTTGGTGATGCTCAATGTGAATCAAGGGACCTATAATGGGCCAGGCACTGAACTAGGTACTTTTCATCAATCATTCCATTTAATCCTCAAATCAGTTCCAAAATTTGGAAATTACGAGTTTCTACTGTGTATCATTCTCTTTGGCATAACTTATCATACAAATTAGACTGTTTTTTTTAAATTAGGCAACTAAGATCTCAGATCTGATGCAATACTGAATGTAAAACTACTGTGACTATATTCTATACAATGCCTGGAATTCTGTGAGCTCATACATAGAAAACAACAAAAAATTATAATGGCTGTATTGTTGCTGGACCGGTTTTGTTGCTGGGCTGTACTGTTGCCGGACACAGAGGTTATCATGTGCAAATCAAATGTTTGAATATGAATTTACAAGATACTGGTGCTCTGGAGATTGTGGTTCCAGAGACTAAGTGCCTTCTCGTCTCTGTGATGGTCCTAATGCCACCCAGGCTCCTGGTAGTATGTCTACCATTTGGGACCAGCTTGATAAATGTGTGTAGAACAGAATTGAAGCATACTAGCCTCTTTTTCAGGCCTCTCCTAAAGCACCCTGAGCCCCCTGGTTTCCAAACATTCTAGTGGGAAGGTCAGGGGGCAAGGCCTTTCCATATGTTTCTGGCATCCTCTCTGATCAAGATTTGATAAGCAAGAGTGTTATCTGACGCCTCCAGAGCAGATGCTCACAACCCATTTCTGCTTTTAACTCAAAGTCAGATTTTGCTAAAGGACTTTGGGGGTCTGGGTAGGGGATGTGTGACCTACAGACTTGGAGCAGAAGCTCTCTTTTATAACTCGGGGAAGGTGCCAAATAATTCCATGGGTAAAAACTAGTGAAAAAATACCTTGGTCTCATATTTTTGCACCCAGCTTAGCCACTTCATCATCTCCATCTGGCTTTGCTCTTAAACAACAAAAACATCAAAGTGCACTTGGCAAGGCTCATCCACAAAATATGCTTTCATTTTCTACATGAGCTCATCTCTATCCAGTCAATAAAGAATATTTGATTGTGGTTAATGTCGTTTGTTTCATGAAAAGAACTAACTTAACAACTGTACCTAGCTCTGAATAAATCCAATGGTTTTAATAATCAAGGAGAAACCAAATACTTATTAAGTCCTTTAATTTGGACTGGTTGTTTTATTTAATACAACCCTGTTTCCAGCTATCTATTTTACTGGTGAAGAAACCAAGGCTCAGAAAATTGTACAATTAGCTGATAATCACAGAGTGAATTAGTGGAGTTAGTGACTAAGTTAGGATTTGCACTTCAGTCCATTTGAGAAGGGAGACTGAGCTTTTTCTACTAGACTTAAAGACTTTCATCAGCTCAACAGAGACACAGAATCACTGAATCAGAACTCTGCCTATGTATCCTAACATGGTACAAGTTACTCAGGGCCACCCTCTTTTCCAAGGAGGACACAGGAAGCACTCCCTCCCCAGGGTTGATAGCCACCTTTGTGTACATGGACACTGGGAAACAGCTGCTGGGTGTGCTGGAGGCATTGCAAAGGACTAGTGGAGGCATCACAGGCCACCTTAGCACCCTGAGGAGCCCAGATGGCTGTTGTCATTCATATTTTCAACCAAAACAATGTCAGGGTGGCCTTTGAGGCTCTGGATGGAGATGACTTTCTCAACCCAACTGAGAGCACTGCGGGGCTGAGCAGCATTTTGCAGTAGCAGCATCAGCCTACAATCAATGATTCCTGTTTTTAACAGTGAATTCTTCCTTAATCACCTAAAAAGTATACAAAATTGTAGATCTAAACCATGGCACTGGATATGATTTTAAGGTCATCTATAATACATACCACTATCTTTACATGAAAATAAGTGTCTATACCATTTAAATGAGCTCACATGTATTTGTTAAGCAGTCCATTCTCTTCATTGTGGAATGAAGTTAATGGGTGAAACGAACAGAATCAGCATGCTTTTTCATTCTGTTGGCATAAATTTTTAATCTTCTTGGCTGAGGAGGTGAGTGCCTATTTCTCCAGTTGATTTAAAATACCATGCGGTTAAGGTATACAAAACTGAACTACTGCACTTGATTGGGGGAAGAGTGCTTAGTTATCACTTTGTTCATTGTTTTCCATGGAGAATCCATAAGATAGGGAAGCAGACATGAGTTTGTTTTCAGACATAAAGAAACTATGGCACAGAGAGGTAGAACATCTATCTCAGAGTACACAAGAGGTGGAGAATTCTAACACAGGTTTCAAGTTTCCAGCCAGAGCAATCTTGTTTAAATAACTGACAAAATGCCAGTTGGCAGAGATGTCAAAATAATATCATAGCAGGACAAAAGGTGCTTGGAGAAATCATGTCTATTCCCAGACAAATTACTGAAGTTATAGTTTGGAGCAAAACATCAAATCTAACAAATCTGTGCCATCCAAACCATTTCCTAGTCTTCTCTTTCAATGGCATCTCGATGAAGGTTTTTGCCTGTGAAAAATATCATTTAACTTTGGTAGCTATAGATGTGTGTTTTTTCTTTCATTGTAAACATTTATTAAACATCTTTCCATATGGCACCTTACTTAATTTCTACTCACAGTTGCCTCGCAAGAAATGGAAGGGAAGCACAAGGGGATTGAGCACCTTGGCTGAAGCCCTTGGTCAGCAAGTGGGAGAGCAAGCATTGGGATGGCAGCTTCCAACCTAAGCATGTGCTCGTCTCGGTGCACTGCCCAGAACCTGCTCAGTTCAGCTTCCTAGAGGGGCTCTCTACTCATAAACTTTGGAAAGGAGAACAGTTCTTCACGGAGAATGTGAACAATCAAGCTGGACTCTCACAGAACTTCCTAGAGGCCCTACTCTGGTCCAAGACTGAACCACAATGAAATGATCAGTTCTGCATTGGATGATCTCACTGATCAATTTTCTTTCCATTCCGTCATTTGGTGCACCCTTCCTCTACCTCCAGAGTCATCTGGACCCATGACTACCACCAAAAGATCTTAGCACCCTGAAATCTCAGTTCTGGCCTGCTGACTTCTTAGATCCATGTATTTTCTAACTTTATCCATCCTCAAAATCTTCCCTCCTTGGGACCCTGTTTTCTAATGATAAATAAGTAATGAGTCTTACAATCCAAGACTCATTGACAGTGGCACTGCAGAAATTCCCTATCCACAGGTGTGACTATTATAGTAGAAATTTCAGACACATCGACAGATGAGTAGATAAATCTTATAGGAGGACTGAGGATCTTATACCCCAGCAACCACTCTGCCATTCTGAATGGGATGTGGCTGGCCCTAGACCAGCTACAAATGCATGTCATGCCCTTATGTCAGATTCATCAAATGTTAAATCAGGAAGTCATTTGGATAATACATTTCTAGTTATAAATTACAAAAACTGACTCAAGCTAGCTTAAGGGAAAAAATTAATAATCTAAATATATGGAGGTGAGAAATCAAGGAGAACTCAAGGAAAATCTGAACAAGGAGGTCTCAGGAATATGGTGAACAGGGGCCACTCTGAGGACACATGAATAATATTCCAAAAACTTTCTCTTGCTAACGTGACTTGGTTCCTATCTTATTCTGGCTGAGCTGCTGTACCAAAATACCTTAGACTGGGTAATTTATAAGTAGCAGAAATTTATCTCTTGCAGTTTTGGAGGCTGGGAAGACTAAAATCAAGATGCCAGCAGATTTGATGTCCAGTGAGGGCTTATTCCTCATAGATGGCACCTTCTTGCTGTGACCTCACATGGTGGAAGGGACAACAGGCTCCCTCAAGCCTCCTTTATAAGGGTACTAGTCACATTCATGAGGGTGGAGACCTCATGGCCTAATCACCTCCCAAAGCTCCCACCTCTTAATCCTATTACATTGGGGATTTAGATTTCAACTGTGAATCTGTGGGGGACACATACATTCAGACCACGGCAGTTCCTAGTACCCAGACATCATGACTGACTCTGACCAAAGCTTTGAGAGAAAGAGCCAGACTAAGTAAGGTGACCACTTTGATCCAGTCAGCTGTAGCCTGTGGGACAGGGTCATGAGGTTCAAACACAGTGTGGGGAAGAGGACGGGAGAGTATTCAGAGAAGAATGTCCATTATGTGAGGCCATAGTGACTACCCATGAGTCAACACTCCTCATTTTACAGAAGAGGAAGCAGGGGCCCAGAAGAGTAAAGTGATTGTCTCAAGGTCAAACAGCTGGTAGTAGAAGAGCTGGACTAAAATATAGCCCCCTCCTGGCTCCCCAGACTGAGGTCTTTGATCTGCCCTTATGTTTCTATTCCTTGCATGTTTTATGGCCTCAGTCCACCTTCCCTCCCACCTGCCGTCCCCTCTGCAGACACAGCAGTCTTCAAAAAGCCCAAATCTGACCATGACACTGCTCTGCAAATTAGCCATCTGTCACTTCTAGTCCAGATTCCTTAGCAATTCAGGCAAAGCCGTTTTAACACTGACTCATAGAGTGTAGGAGTCTGCTAGAGCTGCCATGACAAAATACCCCCAGAATGGGTGACTTAATTGACAGAAATGTATTTCTCACAGTTCTGGAGGCTGAGAAGCCCAAGAGCAAGGAGCCAGCAAGATAGGCTTCATGCTGAGATCTCTCCTTTTGACTTGTAAGTGGCTACCATCTTGTTATGTACTCACATGACCTCTTTTCTCACCAGAGATCTCTGGAGTCCTTTCCTCTTCTTATTACAACGGCTAGTCCTATTGGATGAAGACCCCACTCTTATGACCTCATTTAATCTTAATTACTTCCTTAATGGCCCTGTCTCCAAATATAGTCACCCTGGGGATTGGGGCTTCAAGATGTGAATTGGCAGGGCAGGGGGATGCAATTTAGTCTACAACATGGAGCTTTTACCATTCTTCAATACAGCCTCTCTCTTCCCTGTTCCCTTTACACTTAGCTACGCAGCCTATCTCGCCCCAACCCCACAAGGCATGCTCTTTTTTGTTTGTCTGCTTGTGCTTCAAGCCTCAACTCAATGACTGTTATGCCATGGAGCCTCATGGGTGGTCATCCTCTGGTCAGATGTTCCCCATATGCTCCTTTAGCCCTGCCATGCATGTGTGTCACATGTGTGCCCTATGCAGAGGTCACATGTGTACATTACTGCATTTGCCACATTCTATTTCAATTAATGTATTTATGCATTTGTCTCTCCAACCAGAATGTGAACTCCTGGAGAGCAGAAACTCTCTCATTGATTTTAATCTTCTCTCCTTATTGCCTACCCAGCGTTTGGCACATGGCAGGTATTCAGTAAGTGCTGGTTGAATAGACAGGCAGCATGTTATAGAAAGGAAAGACTGGTTACCATATTGTTTGTCTCCATTTCATCACCATTTATTTCAGGGAAAATTTTTCATGAACCATGGAGATATATGTGTATCAGAAATTGAAGGGGAAAGTAAAGAGTAGGAATTAGAATACTTTTCTAAAGTGATAAAGAAAGCAGAACTTTGCTTACTCACTAACATCAAAGGGGAGACTCACCTCAGATTACAAGATTTTTGCACAGTGGATCCCTGGTGCATAAACAAGGGACGGATTCATCATATTCTTTCATGTTGTGCTCTAATATTGCTACTGTGCTATGCAGCATCTGCAATGGGAAGCCCCATGAAACACACCAATAGACAAATGCTAAACAAACATGATAAAATACAAGAGCAGCACACCAGAAGACTCATTTTTCCATTCATTTTGACAAGGGTAATGTAGTTTTAATTACTAATGATAATATATATTGCCTACTAGTAAATGTCTGGTGGTGAATTTTGTAAACTTTTCATCTTGGGATACCATAGTACTCCTGAATTTGTTCATTAAATCCTTTGTTGCAAGCCAGAAGAAAATGAGCAAGTTTGTGAATTAACAAGGAGGCATAAATAAGCTCCTACCGCAGCAATTATATATGGTACTTTGAAAATTAGAGAACAAGATACAGTGGCCTTTTAAAATATTTTTATTCAATTGGAATACTATAATTTCAAAATTAATAAATTGAATGAAGACCATATTCAATTCTGTCTTGAAATGATTGAATAATTGATTAAAACCTAGTTTCATTTTCAAGGTGAAAGAAGTATGTAAATTGTGTTTGCTGGACAAGCTAGAAGAAACAGACAATTGCTTAATTTTAGTTGTGTTTACAATTTGTGCACTCAGTGTTCCTATTGATGCGTGTTTGTTCTCATAACAAATCATGTACAATTATTAATAAGAATTCAAAGAATACAGCTAAAGTGTGAAATTATACAAATAATTCCACTGCAAAGAAAAGGCCCTAGAGGTGAACAGTATATTGAATTTTTCAAAGGAAAATTATGTACTTGTGAGTGTGTGTCATTTGAAGAAATGATTGTCATGGGAAATTAAATCCCACCTTGAAAGAAATGAGTAAGAATGAGAAAAATCACCATAAATTCTCTCTTTATAAAGGAATTTTACTTTTTGACAAACGAAATTTTCTCTAAGCTTCTAATCATACATGTCAATTACAGACCTACGTTCATATATGGATAATGCAAAAACACTTTTGCTACACTATATTATTTTAGCTTAATTCAGATTTATTTCAAAGAAAAATAAAGAAGTTACGCATCATCTAATTCAGTTATTTTTCAAAGCATTGTCCATGGACTGCCTATATCAGAATCCCTGGCATGCTGGTTGAAAATAAAGCTTTCCAGGTCCTAACCAAGACCTGAAGCCGAATCTCAGAGGTAAGAGCACACCTCAACCCACTTCCTAAGGAAAATCAGTGTCTCTCAGTCTGCTTCCAGGAGAACCAACCTGGCCCTTCTTGGTGAGAGGACTGTACACTGTGCTCCAGAAGAGAGAGGGCCTTATAGTCACTGCTCTGGAATGGCCCAAGGCAACAGAACACTACCGTCTCCCCGCTGTTTCTATTCCCCTCTTTGAGGCCTACTGATAAAAGTTCTGCACCTCTTCCAACTTCAGTTTCCAGATGACCCTATTGGGAATACTTAGGCCATACCCCTTTACTGCCAAATTACGGGCTAATCCCTGCTCTAAACTGGTGAGAAATGATAAACTATGACCATTAACTCCCCTCTTAGGACTTTCCCTTTCTTCCCCACTAGGTTTTCAGAGAATATGAAGCATCAAAAGGCTTTATTGTATTTTTCCGACTCACCATGTTATATCCCTGTGTAAAAGCAAACTCATTTAAAGAAAAATGATTTTTTTCTCTCCCTCTTTTTCTTACATTTTAAAATACTGTATGTTATATTCAAAGACTGGACATAATGTTTATAGCATGTTACTAAAATTAGAGAACAGATTGCAAAAACATTGTATACCACAGCTCTATAGTTGAAAGAAGCACATGTTATACAATACATTGCATACTAAGTACATAGTATGCAAAGTACTACGTATTGTAAGAGCATTTAAGATGTTAATAAAACTTCTGTGGAGATTAAATTCATAGGCTATTTTTGTATATTTTCTGTTTCCTCGTGATTATTAAAAATCAGTAACAGCTTTTTTCCTGAGGACATGCTCAGGGTGAACATGTGTCTCTTTTGCTGCCCAGGGAAACCCTGACTTACTCCTGCTGTCCTGATATAATTATTAATACTGTCCCCTTTCACACCCAAAAGTGTCCCACATTGGATAACTTTGATGCTCATCCTACTTATGCAACCCAAACTACTAGCTAACAGTGTGCTCTGCTCACCTGTTTGTAGGAAAATCACATGGCAAGAATCTCAAAAACAGATAGTACCTTGCAAATCCTTTTACCTGCCTGCTCTCACATACTCCCCTTCCCATACACGCTTTGAAGCTAACTATTTTTTACTCAGAGGCAGTGCACCGTTATTCCACATCAGGATTTTGAGAGGCGCTGTCCAGCAGATGGACACTGGTGTCAGTCAAGTTGGAGCTTCTATTTAGGGTCTGGGCATTTTGTGCCAACGACAGTATCCAGGGGCCATTCGAAGGGTCCTATTCTCCCGCATTCAATTTCACCAAAGTTAAACTATTTCTGCTCGAGGGCAGACACAACATCTCAAAGCAACTTAGACTGGCATGGGGTAGGGGCTACATTTTGACTGTGGTTCCTCTGCTCTCAAGAAACAAGTGACTTATGCTAACCAAAAATATCCCAACCTCACTGAAATAGTGAGGGGAAACTTAACATATTCTTTATATTTGCTTCAACTAATCACCAAGTAAGCAGATAAAATAAATAGCTTATAAACACTAATTACATCTAATCCTCACAACAGCCCTACTGGATGTTTTTGAATATAATCACTCAGCATTTTCATCTTTATAGTTAATATTAATAACAGCTCCCACTTCTTAGTGTTCACCATGTACCAGGCACTGTGTAAGAGACTTACAGTCATAAGCTCATTTCACTTCACCATACTAGTTGAATACAGGTTTATTTGTTGTTTATTATCTACCATGGCCACTATAAGCTTTATAAGGACAAAAACTTTGTCTTGTTCACAATTGTATTCCTGTATTTGTAATTTTGTCTGGCACAGAGAAAGTTCTCAGTAAATACTTGTTGAATTAATAAATAAATTATTAAATGAGTGAGTAAGCCAGAAAGCCCACAAGAAAGGTGTTCTTATCTGCATTTTGCAGATGCGAAAACCAAGTCTTACAAAGAGTAAGGAATTCATAAAGATTTTATAGATCGCAAACTGGGGGCTGTCAGGTTCCAAAGTCTTGAACATGACAACCCCTCCCCACTTTCCTAATGAGAAAACCATGGCTCAGGGAGTTAAATAACCTGCTCAGTACCCACTAACTATTAAGTTATTAGAACTCAGATCCAGGAATTCTGATTCTAACCAGCCTTATTTTCTCCTCATCATGTTGATGGACGGCAGGATCAGTCACCATGTGGCTGGCATGTACAACCACGAACATTATCATTTGACAGAGGACAAGGGTAGGCGGTTCCCCCCGAGCAAAACACAAATCCTCTGATAGGAAGGTGTCATCATTCTCTGACTTAATCCTGGGCATTAGTGTTTAGCCAGCTGTGTTAGGTCATTCTTGTATTGCTAATGATGAGTTGATGGGTGCAGCACACCAACAAGGCACAAGTATACATATGTAACAAACCTGCACGTTATGCACATGTACCCTACAACTTACAGTATAATAATAATAAATAAATTAAAAAAAAATACCCGAGGCTGGGTAATTTCAAAAGAAAAAATGTTTAATTTGCTTATGGTTCTGTAAGAGCATGACACCCACATCTGCTCAGCTTCTGGGAGGCCTCAGGGAGCTTTTACTCATAGCAAAAGGTGAAGCGAAAGCAGGCATGTCACATGGTGAAAGCAGGAGCAGGAGACAGTGCAGCAGGGAGGTACCATACTGAAACAACCAGATCTCATGGGAACTCACTCACTGTCACAAAGACAGCCCCAAGAGGATGGCACTAAGCCATTCATGAGAAATCCGTCCCTATGATCCAATCACCTCCCACCATACCCCACCTCCAACATTGAGGATTACATTTTAACACGAGATTCTGGGGGAAAAATATCCAACTATATCACCCACTGAGAATGAAATAGGGACCATAATGTATTATCTGGGCTGGGATAAAGCCTACTGCTCTGACAAACCATACAATTTCAGTGGGTTATCACAAAATATTTTACTTTTTAATCATGTAACAGTACAAGGTAGGTGTCATGGTGAGTGGCCAGCTTTCCTCCATGTAGAAACTGAGAGATCTAGACTCCTTCCACACTGTGGTCCCCTGACATCCTTAAGGGTTTCTCTGTTAACAGTACAGAAGGGGAAAGAGAGGGTGTGAAGCAGTCTTCTTAAACACCTTAAACCCATAGACCAGTGGTAAAAATGAGTCCATGGCTCTACCAAGATGCACGTGGGACTGGGAAATACGATCTCCTGGGCATCCACTTTCCAGAGCCCTATGGAAGAAGGAGCACACATTTTTGATGGGCAGCCAGCATCACAGCCATTATGAGAACAGATTGGGCCAGGAAAAAAATGGGAGATAGGAATCTGGGCTGCCACCTGGAGAAGGATGCATTTGAAAACAAAGCACTGGGGAGAGGGCAGCAAATGCCAACTTCGGCAACCTTTGGGGGTTTTGTAGACATTTCCTCTCCAGAGGTAATAGAGGTGGAGCAAATATGTCTTTGCTGCCAATTTGGTGCACACTTGGAGTAAAGCATGCAACCTCTCATCCTAATTAACATCAAGCCACCACACTCAACAGTACTACCCAACAGGTTTCTAATTTCCATTCATGCCCGCCTCTGCTTTCTCTATCTGAGTTGTAAATTATGAATCTTGCAAAATTGGACAATATCATAAAAGCTACAAGATGTATCGAGTGCCATAGCCTTCAGTTATCTTAGCTCATTAAACAGAAAAATAGGTACACTTTTTTTTCTTTATGGGAAAACAGTATCAGGTAATGTCACATAATGTTTCCAAATAGAATTTGTCTTTGTCAGCCAAGTAGTGAATAACAAGGAAACACTGAATGCTCTTTTTAAGAAATGATTTGAAATTAATTTCAATCCATTCTGATAGTATAGTAAGAAGAGAAATATAGACTTCAAGATGTTTCTTAATGTAGATTGCTATAGTAACTTAAAAGCAACAAATAATAATAAGGTAATTATTCTACCATGTTGCCAGTGTGCTTGACAGTGAATAGTATATTTTTAAAAAATAAATTTGCCACTGCAATATATGCCAGTGGTTAGACTCTAGGTATTGCTTTCAGATTAGAAAGAGTCATAGGATCATATTCATGTATTTTAGAAAATAATTATGGTGACAGAGATAAGAATATTACAAATATAATTATTCACAGCCTTTCTCCCTCTCTTGCCTTCTAAAGAGGATTGTTTTGTATGAGGAATAATGGATAGCGTGGGATAATAGGAAGAGACACAGACTTGGAGAAACTGAGAGACTTATTTGACCTACACACACGTGGACACAAAGCTGCCTGGAAAAAACCAAAAGGTCTGAGAGGTAGGAAGGAGAGAAGATCTTGGCCAGAGAGGGAAGAACTGAGAACTTTTTGGAAGCTGAAATGAGTAGCTACTATGGGGAGGGGACTGTGGGAAGAGATTTCTAGTAAAGAGAAACATTCAGAAGTCTCACTGTGTGCTATGCATAGTCAGTCACCATGGCTGTCATTGTCGGAGAAGATCTCTCCTGAACTCTCTCCACAGCAGGCCTTTGCTGTGGGGAGTGATGCCAAGATAGTTATAATAACAGCTAATGCCTACCTAAGCTAACCTCCTATGTGCCAAATAGCAAGCAAAGCTCATGACCTGCATGAACTCTTGTAATCCTTACAACAACTCCTTGAAACAGCATTAGAATTAATGCTCTTTTATAGATGGGAAAACTGAGGCACAGAAGGGCTACATAACTTTCTCAGGATACACCAGCTTGTTGGTAGCATAGCTGAGATTCAGACCCAGGCAGTCTGGCTCCAGGGACTGTGTGCTGAACCACGATGCTTAACCACCTCTCAGGTTGTTGAAAAGTCAACCTAGTCAATACGTAAGCCTTATGTCATATGGGAAATTGAAGATCTGGACTAAACTCTGAGTCAATGTGCACCCTTTCACATAGTATTTCCTTAAAGAACATAGTATATGATAGTAGGTGCCAAAATGTCAAGTTGTTCATGTGCTCACAATATTAACAGCTCATTATTTGATAAACTTTAGGAAATAAAGGCTTAGGAAGTTAAAAAAAATAAGGGATCACTCTTTTCCCAAATCTCATTAGTCTCTGTCCTATTTTCCATAAGTATACACATTTGGCAATAGCTGAATATTGTGAATAATCCCTGCAACATTCAGACTGTCTCTCCTCTTTAAGGGCTTCATTCTGACAGATGGTCTGGCAAAGTTCTTGAAGTTAAGATCACAGACAGACTCTTGTGCCAAATCTGGAAATTGACAATTCTTAAATTGATTCTAGAATCAAGCCATTCTCTCATAGTTCACAATGGAATCATATAAAGAACATTGATTTTTAATTGAGATTAAAGATAAACCATAACATGGGTACTTGCAGAGCTTGAAGTTACTCCAATCAAAAGATGGAGTCAGGTGCTTTGGGAAATGCTAATCTTACCGATGATGAACTCTGGGCGGATAAGTTGTCTTTAGCATCAAAGTAATTATCTGCTCTATTCAAGGTTGAGTACATGACTATAGAGTGGCCCGTGTGCCTTGGATCTATTTTTTTTTCCATGTCATGTATTATCACCAAGAAGTAAAGTACAGTTTTTTAGCTAACTAAACTCCACAAGTGGTCACGACCTCCAGGATGTTTCTTCGTGGACTTAGATGGGGATAAGGACTATACCCTTGTTCTTGTCCAGAAGTGAAAAGAGGACAGAATTCTGCCTTTCATAGGTTAAGAGACAGTAATGCCTTGTCCTGCACAAGTAGATCGGAAAACTGAGTTTCATCAAGGGGGATCTATTAGGTTAACTTCTTAGGGGTAAGTGTTGAGGACAAAATCACTACGAGTGAATTTACCAGTGAGATGTTGGCTTAAGGACTGATCTTTAGCCATGATAGCAAAGAGGACTGGATGACCAATAGCAGCAAACTAAGATAACTGCAACTGGTTCAATCTTTTCTGGAGTCAGGGCTGCTACCTCTATCTTAAGATAAATTGCATCAATCATGTAGGTTACAGAACCCCTATCAGTATCAAAGAAAAGACATTACAGTTTGACATTGTCAATTTCTGAAACTGTCACACAGCTACAGGGAAAGGCTCAGTTAATTCCAGTTTCTAAATGATACAAAGCAGAAAACCAAGATGATAAATCCAAAATGCTGCAAATATTTAAAGTTGAAATATATCAGTTTTATAGATTTGGGGCCAAAATCTATGGTATGGAAAACTTCACCAAAACCTCCTTCAGCAAAAAAAAAAAAAAAAAAAAAAAAAGGTTAAAAAGCTCAGAGTCGGAAAGTGTGTCATATTTGTCAAAAAGGAAGGCAAACTCTGGTCTTTTTTTAAATGGCAGGAGTACAACTATACCAACAACAGGTAATTTTTCATTATTTGAGCTTAGTCTGTCCTACTGAGGCTTTAACTTCGTTTTCTGCTCTTCATTTTCTGATGCAATTAGTATCTTACGTTCAAAAAGCCAGAAATAAATTTAACCTTTTGAGATAAATGAGTTCTTTAAGCCTCCTAGATAGTAAGTCAGGAAGAGCCTTGGAAACTGCTCTGGGCTACTTTGGCTATTTTTATAAGGAGTGTTGCACATCTGCCTGTCCACATGGAGCCGCAGGTCTCACCTACGGGCTCTCCTCACAGCGGCCTCATGCAGCTTCATTTATCTTAGGAGGGGAAGTGTTGGAGTGGAGCCTGCCTGATTCTGGACCTGTGATTCCAAAGTGGACAGAGTCCAAGATTGTCGTTCAGTCCATTAAGCAATCCCTTTTAGCTGAAGGGGTTCATCTATCAGTCTCGCTTTTCAGGCAGTAATCTGCTTATTTAGAGGTTTAATTACATTTTCAGGTCACCCAAGCGCTTCTCCTAGATATTTAATAAAATGAGTCCTATTTTATTTCTCACATGTTTTATTTTACGTGGGCTATCCAGTATTGGGATGGGGGGAGCAATTACTTATAAAAAGATAAACAAGTGAGATTTCCACCTTCAAAGTGTCCAGAGTTAACACAGAAATTATTTGAGTCTTGGGTACAATGACAATAGCAGATTGATCTAAAACTGCATGTAGCAGCCACCATTCCTGAAACAGAAAGTCAAATATTGATTTCCCAGTGCTTTTATGACCCATTTAACAACAGGCATTTTGGATTGGTTATTTCTTAGGGCCAGAGAGGATTTTCTAGCCAGCCTCCTTCCGAGCTCCTCTTAATTATCTTCTCTGAGAGATGGGTGAAAATTGATGTTCATCCCTGGCTAAACACACGCACATGCACACATACACACAAAACATAAAGGAGGCTGACATACCTTGCCTCTCCTAATACTGTCTAAGTTAGCTTGGATGAGTGTATTTAGATATTTTCCAAAATAACTACCAAATTGGGTTAGGGGAGGTCCACTGGATATGTCTGCTAACAAATTCTCACTAATTGACATCAAGCCAGTTAATTTCTATGTAATAAGTGTTGAGTGATTCAGGGCCAGCAACACCAGCCAGGGCTGGGGCTATTCAAAGACCTCTACCTGTTTGGCTCTCAAAACGGAACATTTAATGTTTTGCCAAATTTTCAAAAATGTTGGGAGTAAGAACAGCGTTTTTAATCTTTAGCTCTTTGGGCTACTAATTATGTAGCAAAGGGTATAAAGAGGGCTTTACAAATCATTATTTCCATTAGGAAGGTGTTAGAACCCATTCCACCAAGGGCACCCCTCCTATTAGTGCAGCTGCTATTCCCAGGGGAGGCGGCCGCTGTGGTGCCAGTTGAAGTGGGGCTTCTGTTCTGTTTCCCCAGCACTTGGAAGAAAAACAAAACAGTCCTAATGAAAAACACATACGGGAAATGCTTTATTATTTCATCATCCTCACCTACTGCGCTCTGGCACAGCTCTGTGATTAGGAAGGACTTTTCCCTTCGTAAGCGGCTGAGTGAGGTGGTAGGAGGCTGATACTCTGTCATTTCCTGTCACATCGTTTTGGAGGAATTTGCTCTTATTTCCTCCTGGCCACATCCCCCTGACACTCATCCCTCTCTCCCCAGCCTCCACATTGGCCACGCGCCCACAGTTCAGTTGTGTTAACTTCAAAACACAGTGTTTTAAGTTGAGGGGAGAGAATCATGGAAACTCTGGGGCACCAAACACAATCAACCTCTAACCTCCTGAAGCTGAGAAATAGGTCAGAGCCACCAAGTGGATCCTAACCTCCCGAGAGGGCCAAGGAGCACCACTGCACCAGGAAAACAATGGGTTGTTTTGTTTTGGGGGAGTGGAAAAGGGAGTGCTGAAGTCAGCTGGAATGCTAATTCAGATTACAATCTTCCCATGTGCATATTCTTGACTTTTCACCAGAAAGGACAGTCAGATAGCAGACATTCCCCAAATCTCGTTGGATCACTAGCCAGTGAATAACCTCTTTCATTAAAAATGTCTCCATTTCTTTACTTCACACAGCGTGAAACCTGGGTATAATATACAATGCATTTATTCACATGCTTCTCAGCAACCCCTACCACCAAATAATCCAGGCATGGTCAAGCAGGTATGGCTACCCAGGAAACTGGAATGCATTAGCCCAGACCCAACTGGGGCCACCAATGCCTGTCTGTAGTAGCATACCAGGAACAGTTATTTTCTCTCATTACAGCTTGGCAACTTGGGAACAGTACCATGCCTTCTAATGGAAGATGCTTAATACATATTTGTTAAATGTTCGATAAGTATCTAATTAATTGGGTTGAGACTATATATCAGAGGGCAGAGGGCTAAGCCACCATGCCCTAGTTTTGTGGCAGTGAAAAGTGGGTGCCTTCATGCTGTGCCATTCTGTGGAGGGTCAACACCATGTACCACCATCACTACATAAGAATAATCCTAAAATATGGCTGTATGGACACTCTTTTTAAATTAAATTTCTATCAAACTGGCTTATAATGGTAGCTGTTTTCTAATTTCTGTTGAACTACCATCAATGGCCTGGGTAATACTGTACTATTACTTAAATGGTTAATTCAATGTGTGGTGTCTTCTCAGTGAATATAAGTTGAATAGATCAATGAATAGTGGGATATTGATATAAGTAGAAAGGACCTTGTGTGGGGGTCTTACGGTAGGAATTGGTCTGTGTGTAGCTCCACCTATACACTGTTTGTCCTGCCTAAATGCAATTCCCAAGGGAAATGTAGAAATAAATCATGTAAAGTAGCTTGTCTAATGGAAAATTTTCGATATGAGAACAAAATGATCCTCCAAAGCAGAACTGGGTCAATATGCCTACCATGAATAGATGGCATGAAAGTATGTTCAGGGTATCTGTACTTCATTTTGAAGCACTGATGAATATTATTCATCCCATCATAACCGATAAACACAAAAGCACTGAAAATCATGAAGATGCTAAATGTATGATTATAATGGAAATAAGCTTTTTTTTTTTTTTTAAATGTGAAAGAGCTAAAGTAGTAAAAGTGCTGAGAAAAAAACCCTAATTCATCAATATGGAATGAAACGTTTGACAGTAAGAATAATTCAGAAGGACAATGAGTATTTATTTGATGTATGGAAAGCTATGCATCTAGACAGTAGACAATCATTGCCAAGAAACTGATAAAATAGGAGCCATTTTGTCTGGGCTATTACAGTGGTTTTCAACTCTCACTGCACATTTGAATCACCCAAGGAGCTTTTAAAACAATACCGGTTCTGGGGCCATATTCCAGACGAGTTACACTAGAAGTTCTAGAACTGGGGCATAGGCATCAGCAAGTTTTAAAGCCCCTCATATGATTACAATGTACAATCAAATTTGGGCTATAGCAATGGTTCTCAAATTTTAGCATCAGAATCACCTGAAGGTTTCATCAAACTACAGCTTGCTGGGCTCAACCTCCAGAGCTTCTGATTTACTAGGTTTGGGGTGAGGGCCAAGAATTTGCATTTCTAATAAATTACCAATTGACACTGATGCTGCTGTTTTGAGGGCACACTTTGAGAACCACTGGACTAGAGGATCAGTGTCAAGATTTGCATCCTATTAATCTGATAATGAATCTCAGGGTTTGTTCCTGACTTCATGGTGATAATCCACCTGATAAAATGTATTTTTGCCACTTACAGTTGGTTCTTCAGTTTCAAGGGCCACATGAATCTATACATGGTGAAAGTAAGCCCTGGCACAGGGCGTATGAGATATTGTAGCTGCTAAATTGTTTTCCAAGATGTTTGGGTAGATCGTTAAGGAATGTGACTTCCCTCCACAGATTTTCAATGTAGATAGAATTGGTTTGTTTTAGAAGAAGATACCAGATAAGACATACATCAGTAAGGGGAAGAGAATAGCCGGTTTTAAAGCATGGCAGAATTTTATCTTGGGATCACAAGTTCATACCCTTCCTTCACTTAGGTTTTACTGACAACTGAACTTATAAACTCTCATTTGGAATTTGTATATTAGCCAATGCAAATTTGCTATGTGTGTGATACTAAAATTCTGATAAGCACTATAAATTAGAAACCATGAAATGCATTCAAAATTACTTGTGAGAAATTAAGACTTTTAAGAATTTGGCTTTGAAGAGTTAAAAAGTAAGATAAAGACTGTGAGTTAATTACCATGCCAGTTACTGTTAATTCCTAGCCAATAACTGTTCTAAGGTAGAGTCTAGGTTTCAATTCCATTGCCATTTCTCCCTGGCCATGTGCCCATCTTCTCACTGCTTCCTGGAGCAGACACAGTCATCACATAAGTGTGGAAGGATTGACCATCTCAGGTGTGCCAGTGAGTGTGGCCACCATCACCATCTCTTCTGGTCTCATTCCACTCTTTGCCTTCTGGTCACCTTTCAGTTCTCACAATTCAATAGCAGTTCTGACTTCGTGTGTGTGTGTGTGTGTGTGTGTGTTTAAGACTTATTTTTTAAGACTAGTCAACCGCAGTCGTGAAAAGCGGGAAAAGGGTGGAATAAGGAGTACAATCTGTAACTTACTGTGTGAACAATCCATTGAGATAACTCACTACATTAAGACCAGCCTAACCTCGTGTCTTTTTTTAAACACACGTTCTCCAAAAGAGTCATGCAAACTACGTTTCAAATGCTTTCTATTAAGAAATGCAGCTATGTCTTCTTGTCTCCTCTTTTAAAAAATATTTTTTAATGAATAGTTAAAATAGTGTAGTAGGCAGCCAGACTGAAGGAAATTGTAAGTCCGTTCATGATTCACTGAGGTTTGTTGTGTGCCCATGGGCAGATCTGTCTTAGTGTTATATCCAAAGCAGCTCTATCTTCCAATGTTTCCATTAAATAATGTGATACTCATTTTTTCACTTTTCAGTGGTAAGTGGTGGGCCGGTAAAGGGTCTTTTAACTTGTTCTTTAAGAACATGCAGTAGCTACAGGCTTTGGATTCACCTTGTATTCCAGATGTTTGTGGGCTTTCTGCCCATTTGTGGGCAGATGTGTATGACTTTCTCAAGTAAGTCATAAAGCATTAAAATTCAATTAAAGATAAAATAATAGGGTTGTGGCTACCTCATAGAGGGAAGATTGGCCCATACGCGTGAGTGAGGAATTCAAGTGAAAAATATTCATTTTTATGGCTCAATATTTTAGCAAATTTTTAGAATTCAGAATGTTTGGAAATAAAAAACCGAATAATATTCCAATTAATTGAGTATTGACCAGAAATTTTAAAGGGTAGGAGGAAAAATCCTTATTTAAAAAATTTTTAAAGGGAAAAAAGCTTATACTCAACCAATTTCTCATATTAGTCAATGGATACATAAAATTGAATATATCCCTGTAAAACTGCAAAACTTGTGTTCTGATTAATTGAGGTATACTAAGTGTGGAGTTCCATTTAGTTGTTACTTTAGTTTGCTTTTCAGTGTCAGGTTAACCTGACAATTATCAAATAATGACATCAGTTTTGGGGGCATAACAAGTGAAAAGGAAAGGAACAACCACCTTATTCGTATATAAAAGATGCATGGATTCTCTTTATTGTTTAGACATTTTGGATATTCGTCATGTAAAAATAGCCTGTTGGTGTCAGGTTTTGCTTGAACATCTTTTTCTTTTAAAAGTGCCTTTTTCAGTAAACCCATGGGAGGTTTTTCTTTTCTGGGATTTAAAGTAAGATAAAGTTTAGCTGATTCCTTTCCCTGACTACCCTTCCCCCTTCAAGGGTTTAATAACCACAATCCTAAGATTTATGGTGAGTGAAAAAGAAAAATAAGTAAATTATCTGACTGAGGAGCCATTCTTCCTCTCTCTGACCATACAGACTATTTTAAATGCTGCTAGCAGCAGTCTAATTAAAATAATTTCTGTCAGAAGTCTGTGAAATATGCAGCCGCAGCCCAGCTCAATGTTCTCAGGCAGGAATGACAAATCTCTGCTTAATTGGTACTTAATATGGTAGTGCAGGATTAGTAATTCTCCAGGATAAAAGGAGATAACAAATACGAATCTCTTACTTGGGCAGGGAGTCTTGGAAGATGAACAGACCAAGTGGTGCTTACCCCCAAACTGTTCCTATCAAGGGCTGTTATTTTGGCCATCACTCATGAAACAACAGACAATTAATGCATATTTTATGACTAGCTCAAGTCCTAATTAAATACAACTGTGTACAAAGAATGTGAAGGCCCCGACTTAGAGGGACCAAAATAAATACTGGCAGAAATATGGTGAGCACTGCGACCTTAGCTCATCTTGTTATTCTATCTCAGAGATAAGCACCTTGGCAGAGGCATACACTACCCCTGAGGTACAGCCGGTAAGCTGAAATCCACAGTGTATTTTGGGAAATTTGGGAAATGCAGAAAGGCAAAAGGGGGAAAATCATCCGTAGTCACATCAGACTAGCACTATCACTGCTAATAAGTTGGAGTATTTCGTTCCTGTATTTTGATTCCAGTGCATAGCTTTCGTGTTTTACTTATTCTACAAAGCAGTGTGAGCCATTTTGTGCTTTGCTTTCTTTCTTCTTAATATTAAATAGAAACATTTACATATATTTTAGGAATGCTTGGTACAAAATCACTTTTAATGTTTCCACAGTATTCTGTCAAGTAGACAATTGTAGCTAATGTCTATTTGATGCTGACTACATGCCAGGTGCTATTCTAAGCACTTTACATGTATTAACTAATTAAATCACATAATAGCCCTATGAGTTGGGGACTTTTATCATCTACATTTTGTAGATGAGGATACAGATGCACAGAAAGATTGTGTTAATTTGTCCAAGGTTACATAAGTGGTTAGTGAACTCAGGATTTGAACAAGGGCAATCTGACAACAAAAACCATAGTTTTAATCGCTACCCTATTACCATCTCTTGATGCATTGCTTTGATTAAGCAGACCATGTTCTACATCTGTGCCAGTAAACTTTCTCCATAAATGGTTGAATCATAAATATTCTGTGCTTTGTGGGCCACATATACATTCTATGCCTCTTCCTCCTCTTCCTCTTCTTCTTCTTCCTTCTTCTTCCTTTCCAACATTTAAAAAAATCTAAAAACCATTCTTTGCTTACTTTAGATAATTAATTTTAAAAAGTTTTGACACTGAAGAAACCAAATAATTTATTTAATTGGATGAATTATTCTTATTTCAACTTGTATTATTAGTACGATATACTGCATATGAGTTTAGTGTGTATATACTTATATATGTAATAGCCATTGAACTTACTGAAAGAGCTTGTGTTCATCAAAACTTAAAATGTAAAGTACTGCAATAAGAAATCAACACAAAGCTAAAAGAGATTTCTGCTTGGTAAATCTCCAAAAACAAACAGAAAGTCACACATTTCAATTTACTTTTCAATTTCTGCCTTTTGGTGGCTCACATAAAATTCTGGCATATTTGTTCATTTCTTTGTGGTAGTCATTCTCAAAGAGTAGTTCCGAATCCAGCAGCATTGGCATCATCTGGTATTGTCTTTTTAGAAATGCACATTCTTAGGCCTGATCCCAGAAGTAATGAATCAAAACCTCTAAAGTTCGGGCATATTAACATTTGAGAACCACTGTTTTAGAGCAATCTAGTTCCAAACAGATCATTTTTAAAAACATAGCTGTGTGTGAGAATCTCTGTGTGGGTGTGTGTGTGCACTCTCACATTCACATAAACAGAAGAAACATTCCTTTTTTTTTTTTTTTTTTTTTTGAGACGGAGTCTTGCTCTGTCGCCCAGGCTGGAGTGCTGTGGCCGGATCTCAGCTCACTGCAAGCTCCGCCTCCCGGGTTCCCGCCATTCTCCTGCCTCAGCCTCCCGAGTAGCTGGGACTACAGGCGCCCGCCACCTCGCCCGGCTAGTTTTTTGTATTTTTCAGTAGAGACGGGGTTTCACCATGTTAGCCAGGATGGTCTCGATCCCCTGACCTCGTGATCCGCCCGTCTCGGCCTCCCAAAGTGCTGGGATTACAGGCTTGAGCCACCGCGCCCGGCAAATTCCACATTACGATATCATATTATGATACATTATGGAAACACCATGTGGACATGCCACAAGAATCAGAATGAGCAAATTGTAGAGTTGCATATGTATCCTATGCAGGTATATGAATAAATCTATACTGTCATGCCTATCTTGTTATATGACACTATATTGATTTTGTCACAGCTATTTCCTGGTTCATTACTTAAGCATGACATTCCTTATAACATTAAGGGATTTAGGACTTAACTATCTGAAAATTGAATGTCCTCAATTATTGAGAACACTACACCTGAAAATTTAATTGACAAGTTTATTGTAACAAAATGTATCATTTTAAAATGTCACTCCCAAGATTCGGGTTCTTGGGTAAGATGGAGAAATCACACTCCACCCTGCTGCCCTTCTGAATGCAGCTATAAAGCATGGAGAGAACATGTGCAGAGCTCATTTGAGAGCTTTGAAAAAATAATAATAAATAGCAAATTTGGGAAGAGGACTAAATTTCAAAGTAGCACTGAGCTAGTATGAGTTTACCCTTATTTTCTTTCCCACTACATGGCCCTGGACGCAGGCATAGCTGCAGAAGTGCATGGCAGAGCCCCAGCTTTCTAACTGGAAGCATTAAAAGGGGAGTCCTCGGAAATCAGAAGGTACTGGGAGATTGGGGAGAGGGTGAGTTTATGAAAGCAGCCCTGTAAGATTAGTTATTAATTCCTAGATTCCAAGAACTGCATATGCCTGGATCTCATTCTAATCAGCACATACAAGACTCCGGAAGGTGAATAGAGAGATTCCCACTCAGTTCTCAGACTTATCACTGGGGGTCATACCCATGGGAGAAATCTGAATAGCACTGGGCATTAAAAAGTTCACTGACATTGGGACCACAGCCCATAGAAGGCAAGTTTAAACTTGTCCCATGAATATTATCAGGCCACTTGCCTGCTGACAAAATATCAATATTCTCCATAGACTTTAAGCGAGACAGAGTCTCGTAATACAATATTCAAAATTTTCAGCATATAATCTAAAATTACTTGGCACATGAAGAACCTGGAAAATGCAACTCACATAGGAAAAGACAATCAACAAACACCAAATGCCAAGATAACACAAGAATTTAAAGCTGCCATCATAAAAATGCTCCAACAAACAATTATAAGCTCTCTTAAAACAAATAGAAAAATAGAAAGTCTCAGCAGTAAAACAAAAAAAAGAAAAACCAAACAGAAATTTCAGCACCAAAAATGCTATAACTTAAATAAGAAACTCGCTGGATGGATTTAGTAGCAGAATAGAGATTACAAAGAAAAGAGTTTATTAATGTGAAGATTGATTAACAGAATTATCCAAACTAAACAACAGACAGAATAAGATTTTAAAAATCAAGAGATTCAGGTATCAGTGGGACACTAAAAAAAGACCTAATATTCATGTCATTAGAGCTCAAGAAGAAGAGCAGAAAAAAGTATGGTGCTAAAAATAATTGAAAAATATACTGGCTGAAATTTTTTCAAGCCAGTGTTTGGTGAAAAACACATACCTAAAAGGGCATCAAGAAACTCAATGAATCCCCTATAGAATAAACTCCAAGAAATTCATGCCTAGCCACATCATAAGCAAACTGCTGAAAACTACAGGAAAAAAAAATCCTGAAAGCAGCCAAAGAAGAATAGCATGTTGTCTATAGGAGAACAAGGATTCTAACGACTGCAGATTTCTTATCAGGAACCATAGAGAATAACTGGAATAGAGAATAACTGGAAGTGGCTCAATAGTTTTCAAGTACTAAAAAAAAAAAAAAAAAAAAAAAGAAGTATCACAGATTTCTGTATCTAGAGAAAATATTCTTCAAGAGTGAAGGTGAAATAAACTTTCTTAGATGAAGGAAAACTAAGATAATTTATTACTAAAGGAAGTTTTTCAGAAAAAAAGGAAATTATAGCAGAAGGAAACTTGGAACATCAGAAATAATGGGAATGCAACAGAAATGGCAAATATGAGGGTAGAGATAGTAGATTATCCTCTTTCTAAAAGATGTTTAATGGTTGAGAAGGAAACATTTCTAACATTGTCTGATAGAGGTCTCAGTGTGCATAGCTATAATACATGACAAGTAAAACATCATGGGAAAGGAGTATAAAAGGATCAATATGGTGGTATGGTTCCTACATTCTACCTAATATGGTAAAGAATTGATTTTAAGTAGATTATGAAAAGTTATGGATATATAATACAGTCCCTAGAGTAACCACTAAAAAGTCACACAAATAGATATAGTCAACAGCACAATAAATTAAAATGAAATAATTTAAAACGTTTTGATAATCCAAAAGAATGCAGGAAAGGGGAAATAGATTAATGAAAAACAAAAGGAACAAACACAATTAAAAATTAAAAGGCAGACTTAAGTATAAACATATCAAATAATTACATTAAATATAAATGGTTTATAGACATCAGTCAAAAACAGAGATTATCAAAATGGATTTTTAAAAAAATCATGTTCCCCCAACCCTGACTGTATGCTTTCTACAAGAAATTCACTTCACATATAATGATATAGGTAGGTTAAAAGCAAAAGGTTGGGAAAAAGATATACCACAGAAATGCAAATTAAAATGTCACTTCCATCTGCTTTTCCTGCTATTCAAGAACGCTGACACTGCAATATGAAGTAAATGCATTTGATTATCTAAGTGAAATACTTAACTTATTAGTTCGACTGATCAGCTCTGCTTGAACTGTTTCTTATTTTTGAGTGGGCTAATAAATACAGGCTTAATTAGGAACTACTTTATCTTTCCTCTGTCATTTCAAAGGGGGCGTCATGCATTCACAAACGTTTTTGTGTAGTGACAAACACCCCTAAGTACAAAGATTGATTGTAATTCTAAGGCAAAGGCAACCTGGATATTCACATATAGTCCTTTTTAAAATGAGAGAAACACACAGTCCCCAAGCTTACTTGTATCTCTAAGTGTTTATTATACACCAGAAATCATAAATATATCCGATTTGTCTACGAGCTCACAGATAGACAACCATACATAGGCAGGTGACAGTTCCTTGGAAAACCACCCATGTTCTCTTCCACAGCTATAGTAAGTAACACATATGGTTCCTGTCAGTAGCACTCATTTAGAGAGATAAAAATCCTGCAACTGCTAAATTCAGCCTCTCTCCAGCGGCCTTTTCCTTTGATTTCCAAAATAGCAAGTAACTATTCACTAAACCTTATAGCCAGTCCCACCTTTCAAAGAAGAGGTGAGAAATGGCCCATTTCAAAAATCTTTTTCCTGTACATTGTATAATTAACCCTCTTAATTCTCTCTGGTAGTAGCTTTCTTTGTTAATTTTTTAAAAGAAAGGAACTACGGAGAGACACGTGTGTTCCTTAACTTTGTGTAAAATTTTGAAAAATAATTTAGGGACATAGAGCATGATTTCCATTGTCAATATATAGTATTAAGTATATTGGATAGCATAATAGTAAGTGACAGTCATAGGCATGGGGGACTCTTTCCCAGAAACTTTTACAGATATGAAACAAAAACTATTTTTTTTAAAACCTGGCTTTGAATTCAACTTAAGACATTATTTTCTTTCTTTATTTTCTTCCTGTCCTTAACTTTTCTTCGGCAATGTGAAAATACAAGGCAGATGTCTTCATCTCACTGGAATGCTTTTAACCTTAATGAAGGGTGGCAATAAATCAGTACTTTTCAACCTGCTTTCTATCATCAACACATATGTGCTTTTTGAGATATAAGTCTCCACAGAGAGTATTAGAAATAATTAGGACAAGATAGAACTTACAGTTATTAGTATGTTAGTGAACATGTAGCTGATGTTTGTTAACTAATTTTAATATGTATAAAGTTATCTTGTCCATATATCTAAAAACTATAGGTATTGGATAAGACTGTTTTTCAAAGAAAAGGTATTAATAGTTGATTATTAAGGTGTAATGTGTATGTATATTTATATATAATACATGTACATATATATACTCATATAAGATTATTAAAGTATCATTGGTTGATTTTTGAAAGTTATGTGTATAGATTACATCAACTTACAAATAAACTAGGAAATGAAGAACATTTTTCGTTATAAGGTTTTCTTGATTAATATTATAAAATTAGAATGTACCCTTTCATGGCCAGATAAACTATTTCAATATTTCACATTTCGTATTTTTTGTTTACTCAGGATTCAGTGCCAATTTCTTCAATAAACAAATTTCAGTACTCTGAACTCCTCTTATTAATACACAGAAGAAAAATAACCTGCAAAACTGCAGTCCAAAAAGAGAGTGGTGGTATAAATAACCTCATAAAATTTGACATCCTAGTGACCCATTTTACATGGGTGGAATTTGGTGATAGCAAAACAAATCGTTACTTTCCAAGACTACATGAATTAAGATATGGCTAGGATTAATGCTAAAACTCTCAACTAACAATGACTGAAACTGAACCTGTGATGGGTTTGAATAAGCTTTGCAATATACTAAGCTAAGATAAATTTTTCTGGTGGTGACATCCATAAGAAAATTTTACAAGGCAGACTAACTACCTATCTTGATTCCCAAATGTTTAAAAAGCTGTTTCTGACTTCCAATGAATCAAACCCACTCATTCACCTTTCAGGAGGCCATAAAGTTTCATGCATAAAACTCTGGATCGGAAATTATGAGACTTAGGTTATGGGCCTTCTTCTTGGGAGAGGAGAACTAGGCCACCCCAACTCAGTAGAATCCTTTTGCCACTTTATATGTCCCTGCCACCTGGGTGACCAAGCTATAAAGCTTTCTATATTTTGAGTCCATGGGTGATGTTCTCTGAAGACTCAATTCCTAGTGTCAGTTCTGCCACTGGGTGACATTAAGAAAATGACTTGCCTTGCTGAACCTCAGTTTTGTCATTTATAAAATGGGCCTGAAGGTATTCTACGAATGTGTGTCAAACGCCTTGTGAACAGCAAAGTGATATACAGTTTCAGGGTGGGCTGTGCCGGGCACTGCAGTTGCTGTTGGTAGCTTCGTCTTTATTTACCTGCCTGACCTGCAGAACTTGTAACTTGTTCTTTCTCTTTCCAATTCCTTTCTAACATAGCCTACATTTTTCTAGTCATAATTCCAGATAGAATTGGATGGCATCTTAAAACTAATTTTACACTTCTCGGAAAGTTTCAGAAACTCAGGCTCAGAGAAAAACCCAAAGTCCCTCAAGAAATCAGGATTTGCATCTCTAGGTCTTATTTAAACTGCTGGTCCAACACTCTTCCCTTTCTCATCCAATAGCTTATTCATTAATTCCAAAAACATTTATTGAGCACCTATTTTGTGCTAGGCAGGAGGGCGTCTCTAATCTTACTTCCAAAAAATAGTCTGTAAGAGTATCAGAACGTCTTTCAGTGCTAGTGTCTGAGACTGGGTGAACATTCTGGCCATATTGTAATCATTATCAGATCACATTTTTACAGTTATACTGGTATTTCTCTGTTGTTGTTGTTATCACTATTATTATTGCTGAGGAAGCCTCCCTTTGAGTGAGCACTTAGAAAGAGGTTCAAGGTAGAGCTCAGATAAAAGCATGGCTGCTCTGGCTGGAGGAGGAGTACCTCCAACCCCAGAACCTTCTGCTGCAGCTCAGCCAAATTCCTAGCACTTCAATGTTATCAGAATTTGGGAACCACTGAATTGCGCGATTCTTTCTTGGATTTGACTTAATTAGAAGTTCCATCTCTAGACAGAGTTTAGAAGTATTTACTATTATTTCAAAGAGCCAGAGAAACTGTATGGTCAAAAAAGGTTAACCTGTTTTTCCTTTCATCATTATATCTACTTCTTTGAGATATAAGTGAATAAGAACTTTGAATTTTCTTGTTTGGGAAGATGCTTCTTTCGGGTATCCACATGTTACTTTGGCTGACTTCAGGCTACCATTCTCCAAAATACAGGACTGTTAAGATAATTCTAACTTCAAATGAGTGAGATTGTGGGTTGGCTTGGTTACAGTCGTAATCATATTAACAAATCCATGATCAGAGTATATTTTGCAGCTCCAAAGTCATCTTCTCTCCTAGGAGTGGGGGTGGTGGCTTTGATATTTTAATATAGTTCTTCCACCACTAAAATACACCAATGAAGATATCCTACTGAGAATAAACCAGGGCTGATTACAGTCAGCAAGTTAAAATAAAGGCACAGTGAAAATACACACTAATAAAGCTTGCTTGCCAGGCACGGTGGCTAACGCCTGTAATCCCAGCACTTTGGGAGGCCAAGGCAGGCAGATCACCTGAGGTCAGGAGTTCAAGACCAGCCTGACCAACGTGGAGAAACCCCGTCTCTACTAAAAATACAAAATTAGCTGGGTGTGGTGGTGCATGCCTATAATCCCAGCTACTTGGGAGGCTGAGGCAGGAGAATCGCTTGAACCCGGGAGGCAGAGGTTGCAGAGAGCCAAGATTGTGTCATTGCACTCCAGCCTGGACAACAAGAGCAATACTCTGCCTCTAAATTAAAAAATAAAATAAAATAAAGCTTGCTATGAAATCTGAAACAGTTGCATTTCTCTACATTAAGAAGAGGTACAGGGCTGGGTGTGGTGGTTCATGCCTGTAATCCCAGCACTCTGGGAGGCCAAGGCAGGAGGATCACCTGAGGTCAGGAGTTTGAGACCAGCCTGTTCAACATGGTGAAACCCCATCTCTACTAAAAATAAAAATAAATTTTAAAAAAATTAGCCAGGCATGGTGACGAGTGCCTGTAGTCCCAGATGCTTGGGACGCTGAGGCAGGAGAATTGCTTGAACCTGGGAGGTGGAGGTTGCAGTGAGCCAAAATCGTGCCACTGCACTCCAGCCTGGGCGGCACAGCAAGACTCCATCTCAGAAGAGAAACAAAAAAAGAAAAGGTATGGGACATGCAATAATGAATAAATGAAAATAAGAAGCAGCATTTTTTTCCTTCCTTGTAATAAGTCCATCACAGGGAAAGCACTTTAAGTGGACTTTAAGAGAATATGCTTACTTCTTTCTCCATCCTGCTCCCCTACCATTTCTCTCTCTTTTGTCCCAACCTTACCGAAGTAAAGGAAAGCAAAATATAAAGCCTGAGGTAGAGATGGAAATGAATGGAAACGTGACTTACAAGCTGTCTCAGCTCATGTACTGTCCACCAGAGGTACAGATAAAGGGCCCAGCTTTACTGGTATGGAAATAACAGTTCGCCAAAGCTACTCTAAAGAATGATCAGAAATGCCAATTTTTTTTTAACATTTACACGTAAAACATTACATTTTTATGAATGTAAACTGGTATATTTCTCAGGGAGCAATTCATCAGTATATTTTACAAACCTTTGGTCTCAACATGTCCAATTATAGGAATTTATCCTAAGAAAAATAATCATGAATGCATACTAAGAATCAGCTATGTAACATTCATGGCAGCATTGCTTATGACAGTGTAAAACTGGAAACGACCTCAGTTTCCAGTATAACGATCTGGGTAAGATATGATATACTCATACACAGAATATTAAACAACCATTAAAAACAATGTTGTCAAATAATATTTGATGAGATGGAAAGATTCTGTGCTATACTGATAATTGAAGAGAACAGATTATATTAAAAATTGTATATGTGTAAAATAAATATTGGAAGGACATATACTAAAATGTTGACAGTAGTTATTTCTGTATTATGCGATTTGGGTTATTCGTGTATTTCTAGATTTTCTACAATAAACACGAATTACTTTATTAAGAATTTTTTTTAAATATTGGGAAAAAAGGAGTGCCCTGAAGAAGATGAAATGGCTTTGGAGAAATTGAATGATTCATTATTTAGAAATCTGAATTATACCTTCACATTTTAAGTGCAATCCAAAATAAAAAATGATTTCTTTGTAAAAAGGCTTAATTATTTCTTTAGGGAAATGTCTTCCCCTTGGCAATTTGCAGCCTATCCTGTCACATGTTTTACTTTTATTCTTTTTCTTCCCCCAAACAAAGTTCAGATTTATAGCAGCTGCTGTTGCTTTTAATGTAGTAGTTGCACCTAATTCCTGTAGCACAGTGAAATTCCACCACTCTCCATTCCACATTTTGCCTTTAGCAAAAAGCAGTCTGGGAGACATAAAACCAAGATATTTTCTAAGGACAGGTAGCAGACACTTTTACTAAATATGAAATACCAAAGCTACCCTAAGCCAGAAGGGCATTTACTAAAAAGGTTGCAAGTGAGCACCAGATAATTTTAAGTTCCTCAGATGGGGCAACTTTTGAAGTTGGATATATGAGCGCCTTAAGTCAAAGATGTCTTTGAAAAGAATCATGAACCATCCTCCAGAAAGAACCACAAAATGTCCATCTGCAAGAGATGTGAATTTGACCTTTGAATAAACGATATGAGATTTAAAAAAAAAAAAAGAATAATAGAGAATTTCCTTTTCTCTTGCCAAAGCCCAAAAGGCATTGTAAAAAAGGATGGTTACAAATATGGGCTACAGAGCCCCAGTCCAAATACTGACTATGGGAGTTTGGGAATGTTTTTATCAGTCTCTCCATGTCTGTTTCCTCAGCTATTAAAGAGATATTAAAATGTCTTCATCTCATAGAGTTAAAATAAAAGTTCAATAAAATAACTGATATTTTGCATATGCTTGACAAATGAAAAAGCATTCCACGAATGCTACTGTTTTATCATTTTTAATTATTTTACTTCATTATTTTTATTCAGTTCAGCCCCATAACCAATAAAGGAACTCATCTGACTACAAATTTTAAGAAATCAAAGAAATTCTTTGGAATTGCTGTCTAGAAAATAGAGGCATATTCCAAAATTTGTTTCATATTCATACATATGGACCAAGCTTGTTTTTAGCTGCAATCCATAATTTTCATTTATAATTGCAATTCATGACTTCTCAACTGATCTTTGCTTCAAATTACATTCCTACGTAGCTCTCCAACCTGGAATGCATATATATGATAGGAACAACTAATTGCCTCATTAGGGTGGGATGATGGGGCAATCATCAGTAGTACTTCAAAAAATTGCCCTTTAAAACAGGAAAGGGCTTGTGTGTTCCCCTACTTTTTGAACCTAGTCAATTAGTAAAGATTTCTCCATATCCTGTTAATCTCACTGTGATTGCAGGGATGAACAAACCATTAACATTTCTGAGAATTTCTCTCTATATGGCAGAGAAATTCCACTTAATCTTTATCACTATGCCAACCTTCTCAATACTTCATAAAACCACCATTACCTACAGAAACAATATTTTAGGATGTCCTTACTTCTGCTCCACCTAGCACAGGATAGGTTGCTACCAATTTTGTGTGAAAAGTGAAATAGACACCCTTTTAATCATCCTTGAGGAGAATAAAAAACCTAGCCATGAGGTTTACATGATGCCCGTCAGTCATATTTAAACATACGAGTCCACACTATGACCACCGGACTCCAAATACTATCGTTAGCATTTATTACAATAGAAAAGAGAAACATCAGTGGGCCATAGATTCTATGTTTGAACATGAAAAAAGTAAAAGACAATATACCAGGAAAAAGCTAGCCTCTGTAAAACATTAATAGACCCATCAATTCATTAACTGATTGTCAAAATAGATGTTCAGGCATATAAGGTAAATTGAAATAATCCCAATCTTCTTCATTCAAAAAAAAAATGCTCCCATTACACATTTTATTAACAAACCCCCTCCACTGCAAAGGCTGTGAAGAGTGAAACCGTATCACATTTAAAGAGTAATGAACATATGTTTGGGCTATATTTTAAGGATGAGACATGTATAGTCAGTACAGTCTAAAACAAGTAATGCCAAAACTAAAATCCTGACGGGCCGCAGCATGCAAAGAATTATCTGCTACTGTTGTCAAAACCAAATGATGAGAATTGAAGCAAAGGAGCAAAGGACCAAAGCCCAAGAGGCTAAAAGAAAAGATCTTAGAATTAAGCTCCATGAAGGCAGGGGTGTTTGTGGTTTTTTCTCTGCTGTGTCCCAAAGTAGTACATCGCTGACATTCAATATTTGTTGAACTGATGGAGAAATGATGAAAAAGAAGATAATACCAGAAAATTAGAAATAGAACTACCATATGACCAGCAATCCAACTTCTGGGCTTATATCCAAAGGAAATGAAATCAGTGTGTCAAAGAGCTATCCCCACTCCCATGTTTATTGCAGCATTATTCATAACAGCCACGATACAGAGCTAACCTAAATGTCCATCAATGGTTGGATGCATACAGAAAACGTGATATGCACACAAAGGCATAGTATTCATCCTTAAAAAATAAGGAAATCCTGTCATTTGCAACAACGTGGATGAACCCAGAGGACATTATATTAAGTGAAAAAAAGCCAGGCACAGAAAAACAAATACTGAATGATCTCACTTATATGTGAAATCTAAATAAACAGAACTCACAGAAGCATTGAGTAGAATGGTAGTTACCAGGGGCTGGAGTAGAGAGAAGGGTTAGAGGAGATGTTAGTCAAAGGAAACAAAATTTCAGTTAGACACGAGGGATATATTCAAGAGACATCTTGTACAACATGGTAATTTTAGGTAATAACAATGGGTTTTATACTTGGAAATTGCTAAGAGAGTGTATTTTAAATGTTCTTACCAGAAAAAAAGTATGTGAAATAATGCATATGCAAATTAGCTTGATGTAGCCATTCCACAATGTACACATACTTCAAAACATCAGGCTGTACACAATATATACAATTTTCATTTATCAATTCAATTAATAATAATAACAATAAATACCAGAAACCTCCTTTATATTACAGTTGCATGGCTGTGTGTGGATGTGCACACATTATTCTAACAATCGCAGCTGAATGCTGGTACCCTGAGTAAGCAAACCCCATAAGCAAAACTCTTTACAGAGTGGTATCCCTACAAGTCTTATTCCTGCCAAGTACATAAGTTAGGAACATAAAGTGAAGGAACTACATATTACCTGGCATTGTTTATCCTGGCACTTAAGATATCTTAGCCATTACCTAGGAATTAAACAAAAATTAAAAATCAAATGCCTAAGTTAGCAATGAACTTGTATAAACAGAAAAAAAAATAGTTACTGTTCTAAATAAATCAGAAAATTGGACCAAGGCCTTGAAAAGGTTAAAGTTGGAGTGTAAATAGCAATTATCCAAACAATTCTACATTCTTTGCTCTCTTTGAGAATGATCTTTTGTGAAATGGATGTAGGGAATCACAGCATCAAAAAGGGAATGAAAGAATTCTGGTACAGAATCACCATAAAGCCTAAGTATTTGGGATGCTTTTTTAAATCTCTATTTTCTGATGTATATATAATGTTATCCATAAGCTTTACCATTGCTGTTGTATATTCTTGATGGCTCTGTAACTTCCTGGTATTTAAAAATACTATGACTATGAACATGAGTTGGAGATATGTTTTTATATTTTCTTTTTGGCTTTGGGTCATTATCTGATGCATAAATCAAAAGCAGGGCTTTGGTACTGATACTTGATTGCATGCATTCTAACAGGACTAAAAGGAAACATCAGATTTTCAGAATTTAGGTTATAATGATTCGATTATAGGTTTTTTATTTCTTTAGTTTTTTGGGGGGAGGGCCTACAATGTTCCTGCTATATGAAATATGTTTTAAATATGATTTTACAGAATATCACCATCAAAATAGTTTGCCAGCCATCATTGAAACCAAGGCTTAGTATTTTCAAGTTGCTCTATCTGAATTCCTTTGTTATAATAATTTGCTACACGTCCCTCATCAGGCTAGGTACTATTAAAGATGCAAAGCAACACATGATATAGCCCCTGCCTTCTGAAAGTTGACATAAGGTAAAATAAAGAGCATTATAAGACCAAAAGGGTTCACTGCTAAAATGTGTATGATGAGTTACACATGCCATGAAAAACTAGGCAGATGGCAGGTATGCCGAGGACAAAGTAATTAATGATGGAGGGAGCTGGATTTGAGAGGAGACCTGGCAGAGGATACGACGGAAAGAGTAGGGTATTCAATTCAGTGAACTGTATATGCAAAAATGTGGGAAAACCAACCAAAAGAAGATGGAGTGTAGTTTTCTTTTAAAAGACTCCATAATTATCTATTAGATAACACTTATTGGATACTTATTAAGAGCCAGGCTGACGTGACTTACATAATTCAATTTAAACCTAAAAAAAAAAGGTCAGGTAATAGTATTATCATAGTTTTCCAAATAAGGAACCTAAGATTTACAGTGCAAGTAATTTAGTTACACAGCTAGCAAGTAGAGAAAGGAGAGGTGAACCCAGGCAATGCAGCTCCCAAGCCACATTACATGCATGTCACTGGTTCATAGAGCTCTTGAGGAGTTATTACTGGCAAGGGGGATAGATAGGCTTAGCCTAAAGTGAGTGACAGAAGCTCCACTGTGGAGAAACTACATAGAGATCAGAAACAGAATTCCATGACTGGAAAATAGTCTGGATCCTGCGCAAAGATGTCTTCATCTCGATTCCCATTTTGTAAAACGCGCACGTGCTTACAAACGCAACTGCAATATTTCTTTGATCATAGAATTTGCTGTTATCATGGAGTTCAAGAAAGACATCCAAATTCTATACAAGAGGTCACCTAGAGAAACCAAACGCAGGCAAGTAAGTCACTTAACCTTTCTTGATCTCAGTTTCCTCATCTTAAATGAGGGAGGAAGGACTTAGTGATCTCTTGGGTCCAGTTTAAAATTCTGCAAGCATTTTTATAAATGTCACTAACAATTTCAGACCAACTCTAGAATTCCAGAAATGAAAAGCAACTGAATAATGAGTAGCAGATGCCACGTGGAAGTTCTGTCATGATCCTTCTTGAAAAATAAATTTGTTTAATTAATGACACAGGAAGGCAAGTACCCCAGGAAGACTTCCTTTAACAACTTGAAAGTCTTTATCTATCACAAGACAAACACAAAAGGACTGAGGTGGATTGTATGAAAAATGGGGACTGTGTATTTAATATCAATTTTTGTCATAAACCTTACAGATTCCTACCTTAATTAATCTAAATATTCAAGAGAATGAAATATATTTTACTGAAGTATGCTTAAAGCCAACAGTATCATTAACTAACTGATCTCCTCTACGGCAAGTGATGTATCAACTAAAAATATCTATTTCCTGGTTGTTTATGTTTAAACAACACTATTTCCTAAGGAAAACCTTGAAATGAAACACTTCCTAATTTAAGAGGAGCACTCAGAAAATAAACCTTTGAAGAACTCTTGGTGAATTCCTAAGCATTTCAAATAATGATTTCGGTTGCCTGAGCCCTGGCATTTTCATGTCATGTGATAAAAGTAAGAACAGTAAAAGGCTCATATTTTTTCATTTATTCTTTTTCATTTACTCTTTAGAATATCTTCCTGATTTTGTCTTTGGTCATGATTGCTCTTAAGAAATGAGTTCTTCTCCATGTATTTTTTCCACCTAGCTTTTAAAAACTTCTATTTACTGAGCTATCATTTACAAACAGTAAAATGCATAAATCTTGAGTATACAGCCCAATGAATTTTTTACATATGTATATACCATGTTAACCACTGCCCAGATTAGGATATAAAACATTTTCATCGCCCAAGTGAGTTCCCTTGTGCACCTTTCTAGTCAATAACCCTCAACCCCAGTGAAATAGCTAGTATTCTGATTTCTATTTTGATGGATTAGTTTTACCTGTCCTTGAAATTCATATAAATGGATTCACACACAATGGATTCTTTTGTGTCTGGCTCTTTTCACTTAATGCAACATTTTTTAGATTCATCTATGTTATGTGGGAATCAGTAGTCCATTGCTTTCTATTGCTGAATGCAGAGATATACGACAGCTTGCTTATCCATTCACCTGTTGATGGACATTTGGGTTGTCTCCAGGCCTGGGCTGTTATGAATAAAGCTGTGTTGGATATTCCTGTACAGGTCTTCTTGCTGACATATGCTCTTGCTTCTTTTGAGTGTATTCCCAGAAGCTGAATTGCTTGGTCATAGGGTAGGTGTGTGTTTAACTGTCTATGTATTTTTTAAATTAACACTGTCTGAGAGTTGCCATATTAAACAGCAATGATCTTTCCTAAGTATATCAGGTTGAACTCTGCAGTAGGAAAAAAAGTGGAGTCTCTGGGCATTCTCATAGTAATCTCCCAAACTCAGCATTTGGGCTGTTATTAAATAGAAAAACTAGCAATTTTTCAGCAGTTAGCTGTGCACACATAGAGGGTGAGTGCCTTTTTCACATCCTTCACAGGTGCTGGGGAAATCCTGCCTCTCTACCATCAGGGAGATTCTCTGGAGACCAGGTGATGTTTCAAAACTCAGACTTCCTAGCAGGAAATGCATCCAAACCCAAATCCCAACACGACAGAATCCTTGGCAACGCCAACATGACATCCCATTTGGTCACTCAGGCTTCCACAGATTTTGATAACTTATCATGACTATGACTGCCCCGGGTGCAGCACTGAGCAGTAGACTTCAGCCTGGAGAAGTCTCAGTCATTTTAAAACCCATCTCCCTCTGCTCAGATGATCATCTTCCCTCTGATTTACAGGGGCTGACCTGCAGGTGTTGAAAAGAGGCACTTCATTTAACCAGAGAGCAATAATCTCAGGAAGTACGTTTCCACAGCTACACCATCCTTCTCCCATTCTCACCACCAAAGCCAGCCAGCAACTCCGTCCCTCCAGTTGTGACTCTGTAATGTGCCTCGGGCTATATTTGGGTCAGTGATAGGAAACCCTTATAATTCTACCCCCAAAATGGAAAGAGAAAATGATGACAGGGATCAAGGAGAGTGTCTCCTTATACAAATCTTTTTGCCTGATAAGAGGTGACCCATAGCCAGAACTGGAGATTTATATATGCATTTTGACATAAATCTGCATCTGTAATTATGAGTCATAATGATCTTTATAGGCTGCACTAAATTGGTGAAGAAGAGTTACTGTTATTGACAAAGCATTGACCTGAACATTAGTGGTGGAAGAGCTAATTATATTTTTTCCTGAGGAGCGGGACTACTTTTCTAGTTATGAATCACTTACAATTGAGGCCTTTATTAAATACCTTTTCACATCTGAAAATAAACAGAACCGAGCCTCCTAAGCACATCCTTTATCTTCACATAATTACAGATGTATAAAAATTTCAAAACACATTCTAGAGGCTTTTTTTAGTGTTTCAAAGACAGTGATGAGGGTTTGCAAGGTGACTGAAGAGGCTGATCTATATTTTGTGAAAGCAAGCTGTCTGCAGGATACACTCCCATGTCTGAAAGACTGAGACCTATTTTTAGCTGGGCATGCTGGGATCCAAGTGTGGAGCCACCATTAGCATTAATAGAGCTCTGTGTGGCTGACTACTGTGTGCAGGCAGCCCAGAAAATGTACTCTTTAGAGCAATGGGAGCTTCAGATGAGCTTTAAATCATAGCCTTATCGTACTTGCATGTTATTGGCAAGCCTGCCTAAAAATAGAATCTCATTACTTTAATTCTACAGTATTCTTAGGTGAGCCAACCTTTATTATTAATAACAGCATTTCACATATATATTGCACTGTCTGCTTAAGAGAACTTCACAAATTATACACATAAAACTTTCCTTGCTTAATGTAACAAGCTATGGGTTAAGAGGGCAGGAGGTAGGTGGTTAAGTAGTGGCTCCCACTCTCTATCCAGGGAGGAGGACTGAGAAAATGTCACTAGGTGGCTCTAAACAAAGCCACTCCTTGAAGTTGAGCCATTTGCCCAACAAGCATTTTAATTCTGTGAAAGAATGTTGTATTTTTCATTGATAATTTGTAAGGCCCTGGGGACAGTCACAGCAACCCCGAGAATAATAGGCTGCTTCTATGATATATTTTTTGTTTATCTATTCAGGTCTTAGCTGAGCCTTGGAAACAACAGCCACAATAAAAATGCATGTCTTTTCCACTCTCCAAACCACCAGCTGGCTCTGAGGAGCCTTTCTCTAAGCTTATGAACCCAAACTCAGCTACTGAGAAAAGAAGGAGAATGGAACATTATCAGCCATCTATGAGCCTATACCAATTGCTTACCAAGGTTATGTGAATAGTGAGTAGAGTGAGTAGCTGTGGTTTCTGGATAAATGTAGAGTGGATATGTAAATAATGCCTTCTGAGCATAGAGTTGTGTTACAGGCATGATTCTAGTTCTACACTGTAACTGCATAATCACGTGAGTGTGTATAAGAAACAGAGAGTGAACTGTATGGTGATTCAGAGAGGTATTCATATAGCCTGCAATTCAGCGGAGCAAACATGGGATGCCTATCTCCATCCACTTAGTGCATTTAAGTGTAAGTGCACGTCACCTAAAGAAGCTGTCAAGTTCAGGATTTCCACAATAACAGACACCTATGAAGTGACTTTTGAGTCAAGCACTGTTCTAAAAACTGGATGTGAAAACACTGAATAAGACATAGCCCCTACCCTCCAGCCAGCTTGCAGCTTAGAGAGGAAACAGATATGTAAAAGGAAATTTCAATCAGTGGGAGAAGCATTTTGATAAGAACAGAATATATAGGCATTTTTAGGAGCACAGAAGAGAGGTAGGTAGCCAGGTCTTGAGTGGTCAGGGAATGCTTCCTGGAAGAGATGGCACTTCAGGTAGCCAAGCCAGGGAGGAGCAAGGAGAAGGTCCCTAAAGGCAGAGGAATCAGCAGGTACAGAGTCCTTGAGGCAAGAGAGTTACACAATCCTAGCACTGAAAATGAATCAGGGAGACTAGAGTCTATCTAGTTAAGGGCAAGTAGTGGCCACTGGGGGATGAGGCAGGATCCTGAAGGGCTGTGTGTGCCACATAGAGGAGCTTGGTCTTTATCCCGAGAGCAGTGGCGACTTCACAGCATAGTATTTTAAGGGGACAGGACTAAGGTTTTATTCTGAAGTACAGCAGGTAAGATAGTTCAGCTCATTCTACCTCATAGTTGTACTTTTAAATCTGGCCTATACTGTCTTTTTTTCCCTGAATTTCCCATTTCTTCCCTTTATATGAACTGTCCTAGGATAATGACATCTCAGTACTGAGTCACAGTAAGCACACTGGGTCTTCCTGTGGACTCAGAAGTAAAATCAATGGAAAGACCCTCAGGACACTAGTTGGTACCAGGACACATTCAATACTCCCAGCTGTGTTTGTGACACCAGAGTCTCAGAGGTAAATCCTACAAAATGTCACCGAGTTTTGTGCTCTTTTGATGGCCTAAGGCATGAAAAGAGGGACAAAGGGGAACTGCACAAAAAGGGCATTTCTTGTACATTGACCATGATAGATATGCTTGTTCAGGAAAGAAAAGGTGAACTGGAAAGCCCATATGTCTGATATGGACAGGAATGTATGTGTGTTTGTGTTTCCGAGATGGAGAAATGCTTCTTGAACGGCCATTCGATTGGCATGAATTCCTATCGTGGCCCCTGACAGCCTGCAGAGCATGGGCTGTTTGCATCCCACAAAGCTTCAAGGGGACTGCTGGCCTAGAGGGTCAAGACCAAAGGCGGCATGACACCTCTGAAAGCTTCTGGAAAGAGACCAGTTCAACTGCCTTTCTTCTTCGTTTCTCCCCATAGGAGATCCCTCTCCCCCGACAAGGCTTTGGGAGAAGATACTGTGATTGTTAATCTGGATGAAAAACAGGAAAATTGGGCTGATTATTTCAGACCATTCCTTCCCCTTGAAAAATTTGCTTTCAGATGTTCACTTCCAAATAATAGTAAAGCTTTGTCAGCTGTAAAATGAGAGTTTGGGGAAAATTCAATAACGCATGTAAAGAGCTAAACACTGACCTGGTTATTATAGGAAGACCTCAATAAATGTTGGCTACTGTTCTTGTGACTCCTGTGAGGCAGCCTGGTTTTGATTTATTCTTCACTCCGACCTATAGGCTCTGAGTCCAACATGGCAATTCTTCCTCATCTACCAACCTCCAGAGATGCTTGGGCATTTGGGCACATATCTCATTTTGTATCCTCTAACAAGTACTTACATCATTCAATCTAGTGCTATCTTTTAGCAAATATTTTTGAATTGGAGAGTTTCTGTAGGAGAAAAGGACTCAAGCCTAGGCAGAAGTTTGGTGAAACTATATTCACACAATGCATTGTAAATGGAAAAGCAATTTGGCAATACATATCAAGACCCTTAAAAAATGCTCACATTTTTCAACTCAGTCATCTACCTTATTTCCGAAGATCATTTCCAAGGAAATCGTCCAGAATGTAGGAAAAAATATGAACATAAATATATCCACCGTGATACTATTTAAAGTATTTAAAAATTGACAGCAACCTAAATATCTATGGATAGAGTTGTGGTTAAATTAATATTGATACATCAAAACAATGAAACAGTAGCAATTCAATTCTGCAGTTCCATTGGGAACCTTCAGAAGGATTCTACAGCAGTTTAACCTGGGAGGTAGGTTTGAAAGAACCTTAATGGTTTTCCTGATACAGCCTTCTTTTGAAAGAGGATATATTCAAAATGGCCAGGCAACTTTGCTCAAACATGGGCACAATGAATAGATGGCTTTTTTAGTGTAGCTACCAAGCCCCAGTAGTGCGAGGATGACAACTTTATGCTTCCTGATAAATGAGTAGAATATGTATTGTTTATTGAGAATATGGGCTATGCTATTAGTCAATTTACACATATGATTTTATTTTATCTTTTAAAAAAACTTATGCGATATTATTACCTCATTTTACTGATAAGGAAGCTAAATTCAAAGCAATACAAATGATCTGTCTGACTTCAAAGCCAGTCATGAGGCTATCCTGAAGATTAGATGACATCATGTGTGTGAAGCTATAGTAACATCTCAATACATAGCAGCTGGTATTTTTACAAACCACTGTGCCACATTGCCTCTAGCAATGCTAAATAATCCAATTTTTTAAAAATTTAAAAGTAAATTTTGGTCTGAACCAGAAACCACTGATGCCATGTAGACAAGTTCCAGAAGAATAGTATGATCAACAACTTCGGCAGCATAGCCGTTCAGTAATTAATATTCCTCTCCTGTCATGTGAACGCCAGTTCCTTGTCAAGCTGGAGATAAAGGTGAGCAATGCTTTTAGTACATGGAATTCTTCACTATTTGCCATAGGAGAGCCTTCTGCCATGATGGACAACTAGAATTGACTTATCCTTGAAGAATCACATTATGATACTTTGGAAGTAGTAGAAAGGGAAGGAGGTTTTAGAAAATAGAACATGAGTAAATTTGCTATGAGAACATAATCTTAACAAATGAATTCATTAGCACAGATATATGAACTGTCATTTGATGAAATTAAATGAGGCAAATATTTAATAGTGTTAGGTTTTAGAAATCCAATTAAATAAGCAGTTTCCTTAGAGTAAGAGCATCATTCTTTACAAATGGAGTCTTTTCACACGATATATGAAATTATCACTCAATGAATAAAATGTTCACCTTTTATTACATTCCAAACTTATTTTATTTATTTATTTATTTATTTATTTTTTTTTTTTGAGATGGAGTCTTGCTCTGTCCCCCAGGCTGGAGTGCAGTGGCGCAATCTCGACTCACTGCAAGCTCCGCCTCCCAGGTTCACGCCATTCCCCTGCCTCAGCCTCCCCAGTAGCTGGGACTACAGGCGCCTGCCACCTCGCCCGGCTACCTTTTTTGTATTTTTAGTAGAGACGGAGTTTCACCGGGTTAGCCAGGATGGTCTCGATCTCCTGACCTCGTGATCCACCCGCCTCGGCCTCCCAAAGTGCTGGGATTACAGGCTTGAGCCACCGCGCCCGGCCCCAAACTTATTTTTAAAAAGCATGTTGAGCCAAATTGCCTTTTTCTGTCTTATACCCAATTATTGCTCTATTGTACCTTTCAGGTGGGACTACCTGATGAACCTGGCTTCCTCTTAGATGTTCAAACAGCCCATTAGTTTTGTAACAGCCAAGAGAGGAGAGGTTGGGCTGCTCCATGTTCTAGAAGCAACTACCCCTGAGCCGGTGTGTAGCAGCAAGCAAGCCCATACTGCTTCCAGTATAAGAAAGCCTCTACTTTGTTTCTGACAATCATCAAAAGTTTTATTCTATTAAATGGAAGATGTCCTTATGTCTTTTGCACTATTTTTCTGCTTCTAGAAATTCCCAGACAGATTTTCCCTACCTGAATTTGAAATAAGCATTATTTTTCTCTCCATGTCTTCTATCTAATCTATGTTGGGGTTGTTTTTCTGAAATGAGAATAATGGCAGACAGAAATGCCATTCAGCTTGCTTGCTTTTTCTTTCCCTTCCTCTCTTCCTCCTCCTCCTTCTCTCTTTCCCTCCTGTTACGGCTTAGTTAGAAGAAGAGGTGTTTATAAAACAGACAAAGTTCAGTTTGCTTGCCTTGCCTTGCTGGCTTAGAATGTGAAAACTATGGAAGAAGGCACACATTCTAACTGATGCCTGAGAAAAACTGCCTCTCCACAGAGTGTTTGGAAGAAACGCCATTAAATGAAAGGCAAAAAGTAATTGCACAACATCTCAGAAACCTTGCTCTCAGTTGCTTGATGAGCTATTTGTGTCTCTTCAGGGATTTTTTTATTTAGAAAAATGGGATGAGTCACTTTTTATTTTCCCCTCCTTTGGAGTCTTAGAGGTTGTTTAATCTCAAGCGAACTCAATTCACATTTTCCTGGCAATGTTAGCTATCAACTCAAATCATTTTACTCATTGCATCATACTGCCAGTCAGCAAGCAGGGACCTAATTAGCTCTTTGCTTTAATGGCAATAGTTAAATTTGCATTATTAATTTAAATATTACAGACACTGTGGACTTGAGCACATAGCTGACAGAAAGATGTAAAATGAATAATAAGGTGCTGAAAAACACCAGAGTCATTATTCCCATCATGTTCAAACTTTTAGCTATAATGATATCAATTAAAATCCTAATACTGGCAAAAGACTTGCTGGTTCTCTTTTGTTGTAAAAACTGCAGTTGTACTTAAACGCAGGGCTGGGGTATTCAAGCTATACGTTGCAAAATACAGTGATCACATAGATCAAGAGATACAATTATAGTTTTAATTATATCGTTGCTTTTAAAAAAATATCCAAATGATAAAAATGTACCAAGATTTTGGCATCCTGTTCTGAATATCCCTAGTGTTTCACACGTCCTGAAGTACTGCAATCACTCTGCAGTGTCAAAACCTGTTTGGGTTACAAGACAGATGGGACTTTCAAAATGAAATGTACCTATGACTGTTTGCTACTATATATATAAAATGTCTCATTTAGTCTCATCTGTGATTTTCCAAGAGGAAAATGTTTCCAGGAGCAATTTATCTCAGTCCTACAGGTTTGTATCACTGAATGACCATCTGAAAAACAGGCCTGGAATCTTTTCTTAAAGGGGAAGTGCATAAGTGTGTTACAGAGTTATTTTCAATGCAGTAGGTGAACAGTATGAAAGAGCTTTAAAATAAATGAAATGCCAAATATGAAAAAACTGAAAATATGAACTTTATATGTTTTCATCTGGTGTGTGAAACCTTTCATTTGAGCCCAAAAAATATTTCATTCTGTATCTGTGAAAACAAAACAACTGGTAGAAAAGATAAAATTAATAGATAACAATGCAAATTTTGTGCCAAATTGCACTTTTTAGCTTCTCCTTCCCCCTAGTTACCTAATCAGTTCCTTATTTGAGTAAACCAGCTTATTACTTCTTTGACATGAATGCCCTCCCCTCTTAAGACAGCGACCACTTTGACAGGGCCTGCAAGTCAGCTAGCTGCAAAGACTCCCTTCATCCCCTGAACTTCAATTTCTCTTTTATGGCCTCTACTATATATTTATTTATTTTGTCTTTAATTGAAGATTCTCATTTCCTCTTTCAAATAAGTTCTTTGCACTCAGGCTCTGTGTCTGATTTATTTCTGCCTTCCTGACAATGCTTAGTACTTGGGAGGAGCTCAGTGATCTTGACTGAATGAACAAGAAATGAGCTGGCTACAGAGGGATGATGCAATGGTTCCAACAGTCATCAAATTTAAAGTCACTTTTGCTTTGGTTGCATAAAATGCATCACTCCAATTTTAAAAGATGAACTATGATTTCATAATTTATTTGGGTCAAAGACCTGAGTTCAAGCTATACTTGCTTTTGCTCATCAGTGGAGTGGTTCTATCCAAGGCTCAGCTTCTTTAGCAGCAAAATGGGGAGAGTAGTGACCTCCCAGTTAGGATCACATAAACGAGAACCTTGTGGTCTTGTTGGTGAAACATGAGATCTAAATAACAAAACATACAATGCCTCTCTATTCACTGGAAATTGCAGATAAAAATGTACAGGGTTATAACTGCTAATAAATGCAGTTGCAACTGTGTTTGATCAATACAGCATGGTGGCAAAGTATAAGGTCTAAGTCTTCAAGGATGACAGGCTATACTAAAAAAGCTATACCTGAAAAATACTCAATTAACCCAACTAGTACTCAATAACATTGATTATGGGGCAAAAAAAATGAACCCTGGACTGGAGGGGAAGTCATCCTTACAGTGCAATGGATAATAATTCTGTAGCTGTGACATCCAGAAGTCCATGTACTGCTCTTTTATTCCAGGATATCTTATGTAGGATTTAAAATATCTAGAGGGATTTTCTAGAAGCATTGTACTGATTAACTCAATCAGTATTGGGTTAATTGAGTACTAGATTAACCCAATACTGATTGGGTTAGCAATCTATATTGTCTTAGGATGGCAGTTTAGAGTAGTAGTCAAGAATGCGGACTCCGGAGTTAGAATTCTTGGGTTTGAAGTTTACAATAATAATAGCATCTTTTAGGTCTTTCAGGATCCTTGTAAGGATCAAATGGCATAATTTACATAAAGCTCTTAGCACAGTGGCTCTAGCCTTTGATGAGATCTCAATAAGTATTAGCTGTGATCAAACAATCAAATCATTACTAGCTCATCTGTATGCACAAATGTGCTTCATGTTGTTTTAAAAGTAATTCTACGTATTTTCACGTTTCCAAAAGACGGGATCTCCCTTCCCTTTTTCAATGGACTAGCACAGGACCTGCCCACAGAGGCCCTAACTCAGTGCTCTCTGAATGAATGGATGAATGGGTACAGGTTAGTGCTCAAAATTAATGGGCAGGATGTGTCAATAGGAGCCAACAAAAATATCAATACTCCACTATTTACATGTCAGGGAGTTGAATTATTGTCTACTGGACTCTCCCAGACCACTCAAGGCACTGTTTCTAGTGAAGCAGACACTTGGGGGTCACACTTTTGATGACAGCAATAAGAGTGAACACTTGGTGAGGGTTTCCAATGTACAAGTACCATGCTAGAAGCCTTACGTGCGTTACTGTATTTTATCTTACCATAACCCTCTAACATGGTAACATTCTTATTCCCATTCTAAAGGGAATGTGACTGAGGCTCAGAGAGGTAAAATTAATTTGGCCAAAGTCAAACAGTGAACAATGATGGCACTGTGGCTCAAACTCAGATCACTGGAATTCCAGGTATAGGTACCTGACATTACATATTATTGTCTCTGTGGAAATGCTTTGAGGAAAGGAACCTAAGATTTTGGAACTCTGAGACTATACTGAATCTGCTAAAATTTTGAGATGCTCTGTGCTCTGGAGGTAAGTCTCAACTAAATGATTCTTCTGGTTATTAACTCGGCACCCCTGCTTTAAGCCAGAATCAACTCCAAATTTGCAAAACCACCTCTTTTCCTTTGCCCACGCTCTCTGTCACCTGCCATCTTTCCTGCGTTAAAACCGCGGGGCAGAGAACATTTAGCAAATTAATAGAAGAAAAAACCCTCACTTTTCTGGCTTATAAAATGTTGAGTTAGTTTCTTTGGAACCTCCTTAGCCAAGATACTGAAAAGAATGGAATTTATACTACAACTTTCTTCCCAGATGGTAAAGTGCTTTACAAATAATGGAACTAATGCAATTCATTTGCAGTGAGTAAATTTGTCACCGTGGATGTTGTATTAACTCTCCGAGGCCAATTCAGCTGGGGATTCAATAAATAAACTCTTTCAGTGTACTACACGATGCCCTGCTGGTTAGGAAGAGTCCTACATAAACGGTCATTTGATCCTTTGCCACCTTGAATTCTTTAATCCTTGAAACATGCTTTTGAGAAATGTGGAAAGAATTAATGCTTCCATTTTCTTGCTGGAGAAGCTGAGGAACAGATGCCATAAGGAATGAATCAGCCGATCCCAGTTCTTGCTCAGTTCTGTGACCATTTCAAAGCTCATTTCATAAATATCGTCTAGACTGATTACCGGTCATGTGTGTAAAAGTGATCAGCAAAACTGTGCTTGAAAATATTTCCCTGACTCAGCCACTGTTGTGCCGTCACCTCAGGTGAATTTGCGACTGCTCTTGTTTTGTATTCTGCTCTCAACAGCTTCGGTTCTATTCTCACCTTTAGCCATTCTGAAGGGTTTCATTCTTTGGAGGGGCACAGCTCTGTGCATTACGTACTAGATGCTTCCTTCATACCAAGTTGAAAGTCATTGTTTATTGAACCAAAGTTGGCACCGAGAATGGAAACAAATGGGAAAAGGATGTGTATCTGCATTCACATCGTGTTATTTATGCCCACAGGTCCCTGGCATGTAGCACGTATAAGCATTTTTATTTATTTAATTTTTAGTGAACTCAAGTAGTCCTTAAAGAAATGAATAAATATAGAATAAAGTTGAATTTCGGGAATAAAGAAACTTGTATTACAAAGCAATGCATGTCACCATGTTCAGTGTAATTCCCGGAACAGAATTCCTTTGGAAAAGTAAAACTGACACATCTGGCCTCACTAAGCTGTTATGATGAGTTAAACATTGATTATGAGGGGAAAAAATGAACCCTGGACTGGAGGGGAAGTCATTCCTTACAGTGCAATGGATAATAATTCTGTAGTTGTGCCATCCAGAAGTCCATGTAATGCTCTTTTATTCCAGGATATCTTATATAGGATTTAAAATGTCTAGAGGGATTTTCTAGAAGCATTGTTTTGTTTTGAATAAGGAAGATAGATCAGAATGGATAGGGTCTTTTTTTTTTTTTTTTTGGCCTTAAATAAGAAAGCCCATTTTTAATATGACCACTGATCTGGTGATTGTATTTTCTTTATTAGTAATTAGTAGTATTATTGTATTTGTGGCATATTTTAGCCTCATGATGTCATCGTACATAGCTCAGTATTTCTGGGCTTCTTCATATTCTTCCTTGTGAGTAATTTGCCTTCTTTGGAGTTTTGATGGATAGCATTGTATGAAAAAATATTAAAATACTCCAATGAACAATGTATACATCTATTGTGAATTCCACATTAAAGGGGTCCAGAAGCTTGTTTTGAATACAGAGGGTTGGTTCATTTGCTTTCTCCAGCTTGCTGAATGTACTGTTTGTCTTGATGTAGACTGTTATTTATGAAAAGTCTGCATAGTGGAAGAAAACATAGGCAGTACTGTTCAAAGAATCGTTAAGGAGGTATTATTCCAGATAATAATGTAATTAGACTCCTTTAGAGGAAAATGTAACTTCATATTTTCAGCTTTTCTATGGGAACATAGCTGTGGCTAATTAAGGGAAAAGTCAACTAATTTATAATGTTTAAATTTAGTGTTAAACTTGATAATATATCTGAAATTACAAAAGCCAAAACACTCCAGCCCTGGCTCAAAAGCAGTTCTTTAATTTAGGATTAGATGAACACTCTTTCTGTAACCAAAATTCTAATTTTGTAGACAGCCTTCTAGATCTTAAAAGGCATCAAAGGCAAAAGAAAATTTCTCACCAATCTGCCATACTCAAAGTAGCTACTTCAAAACAAAACCTTTTTTATAATCTCCAATTTATCCTGACAAAAATTCTCCTGGGCTTTTATTTCAAAAGATGAAAAATGAGCCATGGCAGTCAATGGAGTGCGGTGACTATTTATCTGTTTACACCTATCCATGTGATTGCCAGAAAAACCAGATTCGACTTTGAATGTGATATGAAGAATGTATGCTAGTCACGAGCCCATATTCCTCAGAGGAGAAATAGGTTAAAAACTCACAACTAAAATTTAGAAACCTTACATTTTATTTTTGTAAAAAATAATTCAAAGCCTGATTTTTTTTTAAGTTAAAAGGTGTGTCCAAGTTTTAAATAAATCTATCATACAGCACACCGTTTCCGAAAACCAAAAAACGTCGGGGTTCCCTCTCTGGGCTTTGGAGCCCCCCTCCCTCTGTCTCTGAACGGGGGAGCTTCTATCTTCTGCCTTCGCCCATCTTTCTTGCCTATTAAACTCTCCACTCCTTAAAACCACACACACACACACACACACACACACACACACACACACATCACAAGGCTATTTAATAATGTCCATGTTTTAATTTATGTAACAGGTATCTATCAGAATAATACTAATTTTCATTAATTGAAGAATGACATAAATGCATAAAAGATGCCTTTTATTTATAGAATTCTATGGCAAATACCTTTGCAAAGCAAAGGGCATTTCTATAAAGCTAATAATAATTCTCAATCATTCTTATTTTGTATTTCCCAATTTTCTTAGATGGGGCTTTAAGTGGATGAGCACTTCATTTATATGGAAAAAATTATACGGAAAATGTATATGGCAGCCGTTCTGCCACAATCAAAAAGCAAATTCATTTTTGAAGGAAAGTAGGAAATACACAATGGCATAGTGCCTCTTTTACGGCCACATCTGCACAGCTCAGGGAAAAGTTAGCAGATATGTCTGCTGATCACATTACAAAGCTGTTATGAGAGAATAAAGTTGCACCTTTGATGGGCTATTGCAGCTGAGTTAGGGGTCCCCAGTCATTAGAAGTTTTGCATGTCACAGATCAGAACAGATTGGAGACCCAGAAATACTTTATGCAACTAGCTGAATTTTGGTCATTTCCATCAAATATCAGTGGACCTGTTAAATAAAGACGAAACACACACACACACACACACACACACACACACACACACCCCAGAGATAAAGATGGGTTTAGGTTATTTCTGACTCTCACCTCTGTGATAGAAGGTCCACTGTGCTCATTCAGTGCCTTCAGGACACCCGCTGAGAACAAAGCTGCATTCAGGAGCAGTAAGTGAGTTCATTCTATTAATGTCCAGGTGATATGTGAAGCCCATTATCACATCGCTAATGTGGCAGCAGACATTTCCTGGCCAACCCAAGGTAGTAGCTCAAATGTTTGTAAAATGTGTGACTGGAAAAGGTAGTCCTTAGAAATCTTTTTAATTTTCTACTAGTGAATGCTAAAAACAACCACAAAACTAATCTTTTACATTTCAAAAGAAGATGCAATTGAATGCTGCATGAAAAATCACAGGAAACATTTACACAAAACAATTTACAGGAGTTAATGGAAGGGTTTGGGTGAAGTGTTTATTTTCCAGACACAACGGGTCCCATGTTGTCAGAGAAAGCTTGTCAATTGAGGGAAAAAGCAAGTAATATAGAAAAGCGGGTAATTCCAGCTCACTTCACAGCACACTGAATGAACAGGAATTGCCCTTGACTGTCGCTCACTCTCCCCATGAGAACATATCATAACACACTGGGGGCAACCTCCATGGTCCCCCATCAGGCAATGTGCCCTGTGAAACCAACATAACCAGCTCCTAGACACACTGAGTATACTGAAGTACAGACATGAAAAGGCAGGTTAAGAACAAAATCTGCAGTATTATTAAAAATAATCACTCAATTTTAAGAAGATACTGGAAAATGATGCACATATTCTCGATTAACATCTTGTCAACAGTTCTGAATCCAAAGAGAGCTCATATTACCCAGAACTGTAACTACGTTTCTGAATTTAAGAGCCCACCTCAAGTAAATGAAAATGTATCATTTTTTGGATGGCAATGAAGGCCTACCCGGTAAGCCTGATTTTTTTTTTTTAAATGAAATGTTACTTTAAAAATAGTTAAGATTTGAGTTTCAGGCAAAATTTTTAAAATCTAAAATGAATACAGTAAAATCAATATTGATTATTAGGAGTAAAGGTGCTAATTGAGCCTGGAAAACCTTTTAAGAACTAAGAGGAGAAAATTTCCAGTAAAACTACAATAAATTACTATTCAATAACCAGAATATTTGTGTGGAATTTAACGTCAGTACATCAGCCTCCCTTTAATCTTTTTTAAATCATATATTACTGATTCACCCAGGAAGACTCTTCCAGTAATAAGAGCGGTGTCACTTTGGTAAGTTACCTTTTCAACCTATATTTCATTATGTTCTAAAGAAATCCACTTTTTAGATTTCTTATGCTTTTAAGAATTCATTTTTAATCACCGCTTGTTTTTTAGTGCTCAAATCTTTCCGAGCTTGATATATACTGTTCTCACAGTAAAGTGAAAGCAAAACCATTTTATTTTAATAATGGATCACATTTTAATATTTCACACAACATTCTGAGAGCAAATACTCTTGATGACAAGTTTAAGAGAAAAAGATTTTATTCTTTATTGTGTTATTACAAAAGCTGACCCAAAATTTCAATAAATTGCCCTGACTGGGCAAATACTAGCAAAGTTCAAATCCCCTATAAACGTTTGTTTTAATCAGTGTCAAGGCTGGTACTGGCTGTGAGTTGAAGAACCCCAACATTAAATCTGTATGTTAGCATTTAGACACTCCATTGAAGAACTTCTCATTCCAGAATACTCCAAGGGCTTCATATAGGTTGAAACCTATTGTCTGAAGCAACATTCAAATGCCTTGAAACATATTTCTGTTCCCATTAGACACAAAAGCAATTCTGGTCCTTCCCAACAGATGTTTCTCTATGGTACCCCCACCCATTTAGTCCTATCTTTTACACTCAATCTATCTAATTATTATCCTCTTAGAGAAAATAATCTGTAACCAATTCATATTTCTGGCTTCCTAAACATATTTATGGTTTTCTTCCCATCCACCCAGGGAAATGAGAAAAATGGAGACGTTTGAAACTGGGCAACAGTTTCCTCATAATTTTTTTTTTTTTTTTTTTTTTTGAGACAGAGTTTTGCTCTTGTTGCCCACACTGGAGTGCAATGGTGCGATCTCGGCTCACTGCAATCTCCACCTCCCAGGTTCAAGTGATCCTCCTGCCTCAGCCTCCCGATAGCTGGGACTACAGGCGCATGTCACCACACCCAGCTAATTTTTGTATTTTTAGTAGAGATGGGGTTTCACCATTTTGGCCAGGCTGGTCTTGAACTCCTGACCCCATGATCTGCCCACCTCGGCCCCTCAAAGTGCTGGGATTACAGGCGTGAGCCACCGTGCCCGGCCCTCCTCATCTTTATTGACTGGGTTCCCTTCTCCCATCTTACAGGTGACACAGGGTGACAGTGGTGCTCCATATTCCTGAAGGCATCTGGAAATATTGTGGGACGTGCCCTGAGTTGACATCAGGCAGGTCCTACCTTCCTGACTGGCCCCTGTTGGTGCTTGAAGAGCCCACTGAAACAACACACTGAGCAAAGACTTATAAACGCTGTACCTGGAATCTACTTCAAAGAATATCTAGTTCAAACTGGTCGTTTTGCAGATGAGAAAACTGAGGTCCAGGACCATGAAGAGTTAACAGAGGATTGAGACTAAGGCTCTGTCCCCTGATTTCTATCCCAGTGGTCTCTTTCCAGCACACAGGCTGTGCCACAGATTTTACAGGCATCTGGAATTTTGCTGGTAGGGTTACTTCTAAGGAATCTTTCGGCAGAATCTCTTTAAGTGGCCCCTGGAATGTAAGCATTATGAGCAGTCCGTAGTGACCCAGAGCTCCAAAGCAGAGTTTCTAAACAGGCATGGCAGCAAATCCCAGTAACATCAGGCAGATGCTCTGACATTTAAGGATCTGCAGATACTGCAGAATCCCTCAGTTGTGTGGTCAGCACATTACAACTCACATAATTGTAAAACTTTTCTGCAATGAAAATTATTTTTATAATAAAAAATACTGTTATAAAAATATTACCACTGGTAATAGCACCTGTTTTGACATCACTTTATAAAGACTTTTCCTGTAATTATTTCATCTTTGTCTTCACAAAAACTGTGATGTCTGTCATATGAGCATACCTATTTCCATACAAGGAAACTGAGGCTCAAAGGGATTAAGTGATTTGTTTAATGGTACTCAGTTATTAGGCAGCAGAACAGGAACCTGAAACCCAACTCCCCTGCTTCTATACATTGCTCCTAATAAATCACAATCCCTCTTGATACGAGCTTTAAAATGGCTTTCTTGGCAATTTTCATGAGCATCTTGATAAACAAAGGTCTCTAGGAAGTCCAAGTGTTTTTTCGCTGACTACCACCTGGCTTCTAATTCTCTTTCAATCTTTTCTTTTTAGTCTCCTTTGCATTTAATTTTAGACAATAATATCCTGAGGAGCTTGACTGTGGCCTGGGGATACTTCAGGATTGTGAACTCAGTGAATTTGAGGCAGGAATTGAAAGGTACATCAACATAAATAGGAACGCATCTTTTCAAGAACTTATGCCTGTTTTTTGGATAGGCCTCAGCCTCTTTAGTAGCTGGGACTACATGGGCACCACGATGCCCAGCTATTTTTTTTTTTAATTTTTTGAAACAGAGTCTCACTCTGTTGCCCAGGTTGGTCTTGAACTCCTGGGCTCAAGCAATCCTCCTACCTCAGCTTCCCAAAGTGTTGGAATTACAGGCATGACTCACTATACCTGGCAATTTATGCAGGAACTTTTTTTTTTATAATCTCTCTGTGAATTTATTATAACACCATTTTACTGTATATTTAACAAATAAAGCTATCCAAGAAAACAAATAAACAACAAGAACAACAACAAAAACAAGGAATTCAGTAATTTACTACTAACTCAACATTCACTAAGCCTCAAGTAATACTTAGCTAAGGTAGCTAAACCACTGTTTTCTATTAGAAATCTCAGAATTTACAGCAATTTATGATCAGGACTGACGTCTGAGCTCTTGAAACAAAATTGAGAGCTGGTGTGTCCAGGAACCCGAAGTGGGTTGCTATCTCTTTTGTGCTTTGATTTGATTTGTTTTGCCTCTCATTTCTCAAGGAAGCCTTTCTGTGATCTACAGCCTTTGCAAAGAAGGAGACTTGCATGGAATGGCCAGCTTTGGGGTCCTTAGATGAATTATCTTGGAGCATTGCCCAACACTACTTTTACTGACATTCAGCCGGGTCAAGGCCATGACTCCAAATAAGGAAAAAATAAAAGGCTACTGTCCAGCTGGGTCAGTGGCTGCTATCTTAGCTACTCGCACCAAAGCTCTGGTATAAATATTTGATTGTTTCTCTCTAGATATTTTGGTTACATTTCTGGGGAGAATAGAAAAGCTAGAGTATACACGCCTGTGTATACACACACACACACACACATACCACAACCACACGACAGTAAACATTAATTGGAGGTGGAATTCTGGTTTAAGGATCAACTCTGCCCCACATTGTATAAAAATAATAGTAGCATAATCTTTTAAATAGTAGCATAATCTTTTAATTAATATTCACGTAAGCCAAGGATGTATCAGTGGCTTTAAAGCTTTAAAGCAGAATCCAACATGCGAAGTTAATTTCTTCTTTATTCAAAGTGTTATAGTGAATATAAATGTGAAATCACTTTACAACTTATAAAGCAATATACAAATGCTAGCTGATATGATCATTAATTGAATCCATGCATTCATTCATTAAGCAAACATTTACTTAGTGCTCATCACGTAGCAATACAGTTCCAGGTACTTGACAGTGTCAAAGTTGCCTGAAGACCCCTTTGATTTTGGTTTGGAACTGTGAACCAGCAATTTATCCAGTGAGTAATATGCCTTTGAAATGGGTCCTGATTTCAAAAAAATACATACAAAGCCTTTCAATTTTGTTGTTGTTGTTGTTGTTGTTGTTGTTGTTGAGACGGAGTCTGGCTCTGTCGCCCAGGCTGGAGTGCAGTGGCCGGATCTCAGTTCACTGCAAGCTCCGCCTCCCGGGTTTATGCCATTCTCCTGCCTCAGCCTCCCAAGTAGCTGGGACTACAGGCGCCCACCACCTCGCCCGGCTAGTTTTTTGTATTTTTTAAGTAGAGATGGGGTTTCACTGTGTTAGCCAGGATGGTCTCGATCTCCTGACCTCGTGATCCGCCCGTCTCGGCCTCCCAAAGTGCTGGGATTACAGGCTTGAGCCACCGTGCCTGGCCAGCCTTACAATTTTAAGCTTACAAACAACTGGATTTCACTGAGTAGGATTCTGAATACACACCAATCTATTCAAAGCAAAACTAGTTTCTTAGCCTCATCAGCTGCAAGAAATGTTACCCAGCAATTGAAGCCTGGGGGTTTACCCAATGCAAAGTAATGTAGCTATTTGGTGCTTTCTTAATTTCATCATTGCAGAAAGCAAATTAAAATAATTTATGCCCCTAAGGAGATTTTTCTTCTTTCCTCCTTTCCTTTCCATTTATTGTTGCTGCTGTTAGTAGTTGAGATATTTTGAGAGAAAGTGGGGGAGGGCTGAACAATCATCTTGGTGAGCTGAGTAGATCAAAGGAATAGATTCCATGGGCTGGGCGCATTCTAAATGTTCCTTGGTTTTTGATGCCCCAAAATCACATGGATCCTGTAATTTAAATTTCATTGTCAGAATTTTATCTAGTTAACTTCTACCTTACTTTATCAGAAACAAGGTTTCTTTGAATAGTACAGAGAAAAAAAAGAGGTAGAGAGAGAATTCTTCTCCAATAAACCTTTATTTAGGATCTATAGATAAATACTCATTTCACAATTTCTGCTTGTGTTCTATAAAAGCCCTCATGGCACAAAAAGAGATTTTTTAAAATGTTTAAATAACAGATTCTTGAAAAGGAGTTTCAAGCTCCTTGAGAATAGTGAGTTCATTTTGTTTTTATCTCTTCAGTACATAGCCTGGGTCTGGCTACGTTTGTTAAATAAGCGAGTGGAATAAATGAATTATGTTAATACCAGCAGCATCTACCAAAACTACTAGACAAGGTTTCAGCCAGTACTAAGTGACATTCAACCAGAATTTTTAAAAAAGCATCAAGCACAAAGAAAGTTAGCCTGAGCTAGGAACAAAGCTATGCTACGGCCATACAGAAGGAATTTCATAATGTTGCTCACCCTAGAGAAGTGATTTCCCAAAGGCAGGTCTGTGCAAACATTTTCACAGGTCCAGAGCAAAATGAGGGGATTTTCTTAAGAAAGATTTTATTTTTCGATTATAGTCTTCTCATATTACAGTATAAAAATTTCCCTTCTCGTATGAAACAAAGGAAAAAAGAGACTGGTTGTGTTCACTGTCATTGTGGGAGTGGAGTGGGAGGGAGTTAGCAATTCTGTTAGTCCTCAAACTATTTTTGGAAACTGCCAGGTTATGAAAAGCCAAGGTAAAATAATCAACGGACCACAGAACTCAGCCTCTCAGCCTGCTCTCCGCAAAGTAAATGGGGTCTACAACTACAAGTCACAGTGACCTCCGGTCACTGTCATGACTGCCTGCAACAAGGCAGTGAAAACACAGACCATCTCCTCCTGATGTCTCCAACTGTCTGGGTGTGATACTGATCACAGGTGAGGTTTTCACAGTCTGTTTCCAGTTCATTCCTGTGCTGACACAGGCTGCACTTTTAACCAAGTTTTTGCTGCTGAATGCTTCATTGAATTCTCCTTTCTTGGAGAGACTTTAGAATCACTTGATCCCCAGATTCAAACAGCATTCCAAGGCACTGGGGTTAGGGGAAGCAAAACCAAGGGCACATTTCGAATGACAGGAAAGGCCTCTGACAAACTCCCTACACATGGTCCTGTTTGTCATGATGAGACACTAATTTCAAACCAGAAAGTCTCTTTAGTCAAGGAATGGAAACTCCCCACATGACACCAGGACTGTTTAAGATCACACACTCTACTCTGATCACACTCTCACAGTGCACTCCAGTCGTTAAAGAAAATCACTCCGATTCTGGGCACTCCAGCTGTCTGAGAGTTCAAAAGCTTAGACCGTCATGTGCTTGTTGCTATTATTCATGCTGAGAAAATCTTTTCATCTTTTTTTAAAAGTTGGTCACAGAAACTGGGTGGTGCTTTTCCTTAAAATAATTTGAACAAAAATTAGAAATCAGATAACATCTGTGACAAATGAAAACTCTACATTGTATTCATTCACTGAAAACTCTCCCAGCAATGTATGAAAAACCAGCCAAGCCTGGAAGGTAGCCTCCCTATCTGGGAAACTACTGTGAAGCTGGACAAATGATGAAACTGAGCTTTGAACAAATATACCCGTAATCCAACATAAGACATGGCTGAACAGCAAACTCAATGAGATCTTTGGTTTAGCAGAGAAATTATGTAATGTCAGAGAGCCCCAGACTTGCTTAGCTACATGTCTGAGAATGCTTAAAATGGTCCTTCCACACCAACTAATACAGATGTACAATTCACTGACCTAGTTTTCCCAAATTGGATCAGTAGCAAATGATGATGATTTATGTCCCAAACCTTCCACCATGAGCAATCCAAAAAACATAGAATTCAAAGGGGAAAAAAAAATCACATGTTCAAGGGAATACAGAATACCTGGATGCTGTAAATTTAGGTTACAGGGCCACTGGCTAGTATTAGAACGTATCTTCAGCATTATAAGCTGCTGCTAATCTATGAATATACAAAGAAAGAACATTGGTTTGGCACTTCAGACATTTATAAGGAACCATTCATTCATTCAAATGAACAAACCTAAGGAGAGAAGAGTCCACCTGTGAAGTTAGACCCTAATGTAGGGCACACGCATTGGTATTAATATCAGATGGCATCCTAAAAAGAGGGTTCTTGTTGACTAACTAGCAATGTGTCTTAGGCAATTGATTTTGCTCTCTGGCCCTTACTCAGTTTTGTGATCTGTAAAACGGGGGTTCGATTAGAATATACCTAATGTCCCAAACATCTCTGATACTTTCTAATTCAAGTTGTTGATCAAATACCAAGAGAAGATTGTTAAGGACTAACATGATTTCCAAGATAAATTTAGATCAATCTCCTCAGTGCATACCAAACATCTTCCACGATAGACCACTGCCTTAGGACATGCAGGAAGTGGGCCAAAATGTTCAATTCCAGTCTTTAATTGGAAAGGGTCTGACACTTTGGTTCAGGAGATAGGACACATGCATCAAATTGCAATACAGAGTAATCAATGCTAAATTCCAAGTGTCCAGCACAGATACAGCACAGAATTCAAAGGAAGAAAAGCTTCTCCAAGGTTTAGGGCAGAAGGAATCATCTTCAAGGAAGAGGTGGAGCTTTAGCTTAATTCTCTCTGAAGGTAAAAAGCTACATTGGATAACTTCTCAGGATCCTTGCAAATCCAAAATTATCCCGTAACAAAAGTTAATGTTATTAACTGTTATTAATGTTAATGTTATTAGTGAAACTTTAATTTTAATAGTGAATAAAGGCCCCACCTCTAATAGGTATAGTAATATTAGTAGTACCATAAAAATTAGTTCAATTTATATAGGACTTATTTTTCTAGTAAAGGTATTTCATAATTAACTACAAATTACCTTTGAATCATTATATCACACAAGCTAACTACCTACCTTATATGTGACTTAATAGCTAATTCAGATTGAAATAATTGCTTCAAAATAAATGGAAGATGATTATTGAAAATTATGACTGCCCAACTACTAGGATTTATTTCTTGACCTTCCAGTAGCTATCTCCTCACCATGAGCACTTCTAGGGTGGAACACAAGTGAATTAAACCAGTTGTTTGGCAGCTGTAAAGAATTCCTCTTTCCATGCCACTGACCTTTTTATTGGTAAACTGGTGGACACGGTTAAGAGAGTAGACTTAACAATTCTGCCATCATCAAGCAGCTTTCTCATGTTTGGCAACTTTACTCAACTCTGAAAGAACACAAAAGAAAGCTTCCCCATAGCCAGTGGCAGAAGGTTACCTGTGACATGTCCCTCCTTTTAGTGACCCCACCAAGATTACAGTACCCAGGAGAGAAGCGGACTCTCAGCTGCAACACTCAGGGGGCACATTTAAAGTACATCAAATTCTGAATTAGAAACACAGGCAAAAGCCTAATTTCACAAAATTGGGCCATCCTGTGCTTGCAGCTCTGCTAACGGTAGAAAGGGAAAGATTTTTTTAAAAAATAAAAAGAAAGCAGAAAATGGGAAAGCACTTATTTAAAATTAATGTCACTTGTCATTTTCAGTTAGTCTTTCCTGAACTCTGCCTCACCCCTAACCCTTTGCTTGTTGTATATACTTAAAGCTGTAGACAAACATGAAATTAGTTTGCATAAAGACACTAATTAACATACACTGCTTGATGATAATAAACCCATCTTTTCATCTATTTTTAAATTCTTATTGTGAATCCTTAAAATATACCCCATTTTAAAGCATCACTGATTCAATTTTAAAACATTGCCAGAACCTGCTTTGCTAATCTGCAAACTCGATAATTCTCCCCCAAACCTCAGCACACTCAGCAACAATTTAATAGCAAATATCTCTAGTGGGACCTCATATTACTAAGATTCTATTACTTTTTATATTACCAAAAAAGTGCTAGTACACTCTAAAGTATTATAAATAGTTCAGACCATGCAATGCTTGTCAAAATATATGAAAGTTTATTTTTTTGCACTTAGAAACCTGGGATTTTTATCTTGTGTATTTATAACCTATAATGTGCCCTCCATAATTAGTACAAAATGTAGATTACTAATCAACTTTCTAAAGTTTGTAGACATTTTATTTCTGTTAATGTGATTACTAAGGTTGGTACGTTGTACGCTTAATAACCCGATCTTGCTACTAAATGCAAATTATAAACATATCTTAAAATAATTGCATATATGCCTAAAATGGGCTTCTTTAATTATATTCTTCTTAGTCTGCTAAGCAGCCTTTTTTTGATTGAGGGAATTTGTGTTTATGCTTCCTGAAGATTTTTAGTTTGGAGTTTAAGAGACAGATACAATCTACACACTTATTTAACAGTTTTAATACACTTAAAAATGACCTTTAAGAAATATATATCCCCCCTTAACTACTAAATGCTTTGTATCTTGTCAGAAGTCACTGTAAAACTGTTCAACTTTTGAAACGTTCAAGTTCTTTCATCATTAGTACAAGTCCAACTAGAAGTATATAGAAGTAGGTCAATCTATAAATACAGAGATATTTCCATAAAGAAGAGATTTTATAATGCTTGATCAAGGTATGTCTTCAGCAATTTCATGCTAGCTCCCTTTTTAAACAGATTATTACTCATTCTGTGTGTGACCACTGTGCTTTTTATTTATTTGCAATAAATACTATTCACTATACAAACCAGTCTTTAATAAACTACTCACATTCTTTATTACAGGTGAATTGCAAAATTCCACCTTAATTATAAAGCAAATCCACTGTTGATATTTGCACGAAGTCTGTATGGACAAGCCAGCAACACAGACATACTAATAACCTCCAACTTGTATTCCCATGCCCTATGAAATTTCTCTAAGGGTTACAAAGTGATGCCCTTTTGGCCCAATTTTCTGCCACTCCTCTACCCTTCAATGTTTCTCTAGTATGTTCTATCCCTTTAAATTCCCTCTCCATGCTAATACAATCTACTCTCCTTTTTAAAAATTTACAGTGAGGTATACCTGTCACAGAAACAAAAATACTCCAGCTTCTTCTCTCCCTATAGATGGATCTAGCCAGCAAGCCAAATCATAAGGAAGAGGCTCTTTAACAAACTTGATCAAACAAAGGAGGGTACCTGGAAATCGACTCAAAGTGGATCCTGTGCATTGAGAGATGGTCTTGCTCATTGCAATGGAATTTTCCACTTCCCAGTGAAGGCAGCATAACACTGCTCTGGGTTCCCCTTGGCAAAAATGTAGTCCTGCTCCCTTACTACTTCCACAGTATGATCTGGACCATGCCCCAGAGTGAGATTGATTCCATGGCAAAGCTAGAGGGCAGGCTTCGTCTCTGATACACTAATCAGGCGCCTTCAAGTGACAAAAGTCAACACACTTTTTCTGGCTTGATGGGCAGAAGTCGCCCTATCCATCCATTCCTCATTCAAACAATTTCTGACAAATTCAGCACCTACTACTATTCCAAAAACACATTTGTGCCACAGGTGTGGTCGTCGATAAGCTTAATGCCCAGCTGCTTAGAATCATAGAAAATTCCAAGCTCCTTTTATAGACACAGAAAACAAGACCCAGAGAAGTTATACGATTTTCCAGAATTAGACAACTGGCTAGAATGCTCCGGCTTTTCTTTATATCCTTTTTTTATTTTTATTTTTTTCACGAGACAGCATTTAGTACAATCTTTACTGGTTTTACAGCTATTTTTTTATTTTATTTGTCAGGCCTAAGGGTCTCTTCCATCCTTGTCAAAGGGGATGCTAACCTCTCTAGCTATTACATAAACTAGACCACAAGTGACTATTGCAACCAAGCAGGCAGGGGCTGGGTGTGGAGCACTGCAATCAACTTTAGTTTTCAGACGTCCTCGGTAGGGTGCTTTTATGTTCTTGTTAATGAATATAAATGAAAACTTAAAGTTAGTCTCCTCAGAGTGAGGGTCTCTAAAAGCACAGTTCAGACTCCCAAACAAGGAAAACTCATGGAGATGTAGATCATTACTTGTGGAAAGTAGTAAAAAGGACATAGAATAATGTCTCTGGGCTTCTTGGATTTGCATCTCTGCTTCTACCTTTGTCTGTGATTGATTAATTGATTGATTGATTGATAGATAGATAGAGATACCCACATTAAATATGTATATATTGCATATAAATATGCATTATATATATATCTGTTTTCTATTTAGAGTGTAAAGAATATCTTTAATGTTTTCAAGCTTCTATAACTGGAGCTAACATGAAATTGTGAAAATAACTAGGTCGAGTGGATTGGCTGTGTCACAGACAGATACAGATGTGAGATATGACTAGAGGGTAATCTTTTGCTGTCCTGGTCCTCAGTGTCCACCCCTCCCAACCCCCTGCTAAGGAGAGAGCATATCAAGTCATTTCCTCACACAAGTGACATCAGGAGTGGTGGGAGGAGGTCATGCAGCTCCTAGAACAAGAGATTAGAATCAACTGTTGATGGCAGAGGATATTTGGGAACTTAGAGTCCTGTGAATTATATCATGTATAAACATTCTACATGAGTGAGCCAGGCTGTCACAAACCCTGGTTGACAATATAACTGGACAACAAGCCGTTCACCCCTAGGAGCCTCTTCACCCTGGAGGCAACCATCATCCTCCTGACGGCTCCCTACCCTTTAAAGCTCACATGTGTCTGCCTCTTCATGTTTCTTCCAGTCAGAAAGCTGCTCAGGTGGTAAGTATAAATGTTCTGTTCTACCTCCTTCAGTGGCAGAAAAAATAATGAAGGCATTTTAGTTGCAAGAAGGCACTTGGCTTTTAGCCACTGGCCAATTTTCCCACTCATTAGCGGCCTTTGAGCCTTTTTCACTTATCTTCTTCTTGTTGTTCTGCTTTTTCAGAAATTATATCACTTCTGATAAAATAACTGAAAAAGCCAGTGGTCTGAATGTTGTTTTAATCCCTGAGGACATCGCCACTGGTGCAGAATTCAGCCCCATGGGTGTTCCCATACACCTGATCCTGGCCCACGAAGAAAAGATTCAAAGTGTTCTGCCTACACTGTGCATGACAACAGGTGAGGGAGAATACTTTAGAAAGGCTTCATTATGAAGTATTCAAAATTAAGGCAAAGTACCCAAATCTTAGCTCTTCAGAAAACCCAAATGCAGATATCCACGTTTTGAGGGTTTTGAAAGGATCTTAGAGACCATCACATATTGCTTTATTTTATAGACAAGAAAACTGAAACGAAATGAGCAAGAATCATTTGCTTTTTGAGATTTTTAAAAACTAAAATGAGAAACAGAAAGAATTAATTGGTGTCATAACAAAGTAACTTTTGTCTGCATATACTTTCTTCTGTAAGCCACTGGTTACTATGTAAATATTAGTGCTACAGGTCTATTTAGTAACCATGCTAAGTTTCAGGAAAGACCTCATAATAGTGGCTTTTCTTAAATATTAGACTATCAACTGTGGGAACCAGTGGCTCATCAGAGAATGTTTCCATGCCTCTGACAACTTCAGAGCAGAACAGAACCGGGAGGACTGATGAGAACATCCAGCTGCTGTTGGCGTCTCAGACCATCCTTTCTGGAGGAAGCAGCAGGATCCTAGGAAATAAATGACCTGGGTTCTAGTCTTAGATCTGTAGTAAGCAGCTATATGGTGTTGGGCAATACATCCAGTCTCTCTGGGTCTTGATTTTTCAACTGCAAATTCGGAGCTTAAAATTGTATTGCTTCCTTCTAGCTCTGAAATTCTTTGAGCTCAGTATGCAGAGCTGGGGAGTGACTATATGATGTGTATTCATGTGTTTGCACAGGACAGATGTGCATCCAACCTCTGTAACCAGCAAATAGTGAGTGGGCAGAAGGGTTAAAAAATTTAAGCACGTTGAAATAGCAGCGAAATAAATGAGAGCCGCAGCTCCTACCTATTCCTTATCTCCATTTGATTCATAGTAGAGTTACAGATAAAGCATCTCTTTTCCAGGGAAAATTAAGAGAACCAGAGCATCATTCTGATGCAAGGGTTCAAGAAGAATGGAAAGAGGTGCTGGTTAGAGTGAGAAGTGCACTGACAGGAGAGGAGAGGAATGCAGACATGCATAGGCAGTATTGTGGGTTGGGTACTAGGCCACTGCAATAACACTAATTGCACACATTTTTTGGTTTCCCAAACATATAAAAGTTATGTTTATACTCTACTGTGGTCTACTAAGCATGCAATAGCATTATGTCTAATAGCACAATGTACACACCTTAATTTAAAAATACTTTATTACTAAAAAATAAAAAAATAAAAAATAATAATAATTTAAAAAGCTAACAATCATCTGAGCCTTCAGTGAGTTGTAATCTTTTTGCCACTGAAAGGACTTGCCTTGATGTTGATGGCTGCTGACTAACCAGGGTGCTGGATGTTGAAGGTCGGGGTGGCTGTGGCAATTTCTTAAAATAAGACAGCAATGAGGTTTGCCATATCCATTGACTCTTTCATGAAAGATTTCTCTGTAGCATGCACTACACACGCTCTTCACAGAATTAAAGAGAGTTAAGGCCTTGTTCTGAATTAGGCTTTGGCTTAAGGGAATGTTGTGGCTGAACTGATCTTCTACCGAGACCACCCAAACTTTCCCCTATCAGCAATAAGGCTGTCTCATTTTCTTATCATTCATGTGTTCACTAGAGTAGCATTTTTCATGTCCTTCAAGAACTTTTCCTTTGCATTCACAGCTTGGCTAAATGTTTGACACAAGAGGCAGAGCTTTTGGCCTGTCTCAACTTTCAACATGGCTTCCTCACTGATCATTTCTAGCTTTTGATTTAAAGGGAGGAACATGTGACTCTTCCCTTCACTTTAACACTTAGAGGCCACTGTAAGTCATTAGTTAGCCTAATTTGAATATTATTGTATCTCAGGGAATAGGGAGGCTCTAGTAGAGGGAGAGGGACTGGAGAACAGGCCAATCAGTGGAGCAGTAAGAATAGACACAACATTTTTTTTCACAAGAAATACCCATTTATTTATTTTCTTTAATCAAATTGTCTGACACCCAGCCCCTGACACCTGACCAGGCTGATGGGAATCTTCTGTCTCCATTGGTAAGGAACATTCTACTTTCCCAGGGATTTCCGACACAGGAAGCCTTACCCAGAGCCCAAAAGACTGTGGACATTTGTTGGTTGTTCTCCCAGGATCCATTCCCCCTCCACCCTATTATTAATTCCAGATTTTCTTTTGTTGTACAGCAGTCATGAGGTTTAGGTGAGACTGACCCCATCGTCAGTTTCAGAGGAGGGCCCTGCTGGTCTAAGGCAATCTTTATTGTCTTATCCCACCTGCCGCTGTGTTTGGTTTGCAGTTTGCACCAGTCCAGTCAGAGCAAACCTCAGGACACTTGTTCTCTGATTGTGGGAACCAGCGGTTTCTATCCCATAGGTGAATGGGGAGGCTGCAGCCCCAGGGTTTACAGCAGCTTTCTTGTGACCGTGAGAAGAGTCAGCCTGAAAATGAGGCTGATACGTGGAAAAGCAAAGAATAAAGAGAATAAAGAGAACCTCAGAGCAAAGGAGCTGGAGCCCGATTAACCATGCCTGAGGCTGGACCTACTTTTGAATAACCACATTTTTTTTTAATTGATACATAGTATTTGTACATGTTTATGGGGTATGTGTGGTATTTCATATTTTGTTACATGCACAATATGTATAATATAATGAATGATCAAGTCAGGTATTTAGGGTATCCATCACATCACCTCAAGTATTTATCCTTTCTGTGTTGGCAACATCTGGAGTCCTCTCTTCTAGCTACTTCGAAACACACGATATATTGTTACAACACACCCAACACTTAAGAGTTAAGTTTGCCATTTCATATGAGCACAGTTAGTGGTGTCCCAAAATAACTACAATAGAAACATCAAAGATCACTTATCACAAGATCACCATAACAGATATAATAAAAAAAATCTGTGAAGCACAATAAAGCAAAGTGCAATAAAATGAGGTATGTGTGTCCATCACTCAAGTGTATACATGGATAGGAAGATTTGGCCCGCAAGGTGTCTCTCACCTGCAATCAACATGGTCTGAAATTTTCAAACTTCCTTTAGCTCAGGAATCCTGTTGTGGCAGCCTCTATTGATTAAGGAACCAACAGTCATTCCCTTCACTCCTCCCTTTCTGCCCTCCCACACCAAATCTCAAGCAACTATGAGCTTTAGGTAGATAGGGGTTTTCTTCAGACCCAAAGACCAAAGTTGAAGAATCCTATCCAGGTGTTGAATACAAATGCCTGAACCAACATCTAGATGTTAGTGTTAGTGTCTTAACTAAATGTGCCAGAGCCACGGCTGCCTAGGCACAGATTATACAACCAGCTTTCAAAAGGGATTAACCTCGACTTACGTGCCAGGTAAGTCAATACTCCATCACCACATTTCTAATAATTGTTTCAAGACATAAGTGTCAGAGACTGGGTAAGTGAGATCCAATTGCAGTGAGGAGGAAAGATAAAGACACAGCTAATCAGGCACTCACACCTCCTTCCTGAAAGAATGAGCGTAGGGGATCAGATTCTGGCTACAGGGAAACCCAGCTGGACCACCTTAGCAGCAGTCATGATAAGACAGGTCCAAATTTGTTTGTGTGTTTTCGTTTGCTTGCTCATGTTTTAATGAAAAAAAAAAAAGATATTTCCTGTGCTTTCTGTGTTTTTGAAGATTTTCAGCATCAAAATCTTAATTGCTTTTGTTAGAAAAGTAAACCATGAATATTTTAATGGTGCAAACTTTGAATTTGATAACTATTGCTCCTAAGACTATATGAATTTCCCTTGAAATATGATATATAAAGTTATATATATGTACATGCATATATATTTTAAAAGAACCAGTAGATAGCATAGTACTTCAAAGAAAAAAAAATGTGAATATTGATTTTTTTCCCCTAATGAGATATTACCTGGGAACCACAGCCAAGGTGAGACTATTTAGACCACTTGATCGTTAACCTTTCTCCATATGTAAGTTCACAGACATCTAACTATAGAATGTGATTGTTATATCTAAAGGGTCCTCAAGTCTAATACAAACCCTTATTATAAAAATGAATATTTCTATCTTATTCCTAAAGTACTCCAAAAGTTCTTAGGGTATCCTGTTCCCATGTTCAGTCACAACCACAGGTCATCAAGTCTTCCTGTGTGTTAAAAACAGACTTTCTCCTGATGCAGTCTAAACCCATTTTCTTCTGTTCAGTCCAGTGAGATGGAGAAGGTTGACTGGTGTTCTCCAGAGTTCCACCTCACTGTCCATAGGTTGTTAATTTTGTCTCCCTTCAGCCTTCTCTTCTCCAGAAAAAACAACCCACCTCCCTTCCTTGTGTACATAGTCTCCAATTCCTGTCATCATTTTCCTCTTCTATACGTGGATTCTATGCAATTTTCCCGCATATGTTTTAAGTTACAGACCCAAAGTGTAATATTCAAATTAAAGCCCAACCTACAATAAATTTGACACAAGGGTTATTTCCTAGCTGCAAATAATACTCGTCTTAACACAGCCCAGGATAATATCACTTCCTTAATGCCATCACTAGGTTAATGACGCATATATTTCTGGAATGCCAGATCTTCTGCAGCCAAGTTTGTGTCAAATTATACCCTCTATCTAGACCCTTCTCCTACCATCTATTCTCCAAAGGAAGTCATTATTAATAAATTTACATTTCATTTCTTCCAGTGGTTTCTACTTTAACTTCAAATAAATAATATGCCTGCATCTCTCTCTCCTGATTTTTCAGTCTTAGGTAGTCAGTACCTACTGACTTCTCTGCATGAAAGATGAAGAATTTCATTCATTTATATGCCTTCCTTCCCTCTCCACCTGCTCCCCAATTTGGTTTAGCTCATGACTTTTTAGTTCTTCAGTTGGATAGATGTATTCATTTCTGGATCTAGCAGCTTTAGAAAAGAGTTATTGACCCTAATACTCTCAGATAAGAAAGTTAACACACCTCACCATCTCTGGACTTCTGTCAGGGTATGGCTCTATACTGTCAAAGTTTATAATATTTATATTTTGTTTTATAGATATTATGACTACTGATATTATGGAAATGTTATTTATTACAGACACAAGAAGAAAATTAATCCTATGTCACCAACTCATGCTGTTCAAAATAGAATGTTCCAAGCATCACGGTCAGTAAAATGCATTCTCTTAAACTCTAACAAACTCTCAAAATCATGCCACAATTTAGTTTACTTGTTATTTGAGTCCTGGATTTTTAAGCAGTGCTATAAATACTACAACTGGTTACAAGCAGTTAACTTAATAGATAAACTTAAGAAATTTGTTGGAAGGATATAAGGGTCACTCTCAACTGAAAGGAAAAGCGAAGGATTAATCATTAAAAGTAATGGTAAAAAATGCAATTACTTTTGACCAACATAAATACAAACTTTGAAGATCTTTATACTATGAAACGAGAGAGAGAGAGAGAGAGAGAGAGAGCACTCATTACTGGAAAACGGCATCTTACTGGCCCAGCTTGAATCACAAGCTAGGGGCAGAGCCCCTCGACTAAGAGTCTCATCAAGGTTGCATGCAATGGTGAAGGATAGTTCTCAAAAACAAAATCAAGATGCTGTCACTGGAAGAATAGAATCAGGGTAGACAAAACAACGGCATTTACTGCTTTCAACAGCACTTACCACATTTTCATTAATAAACAATTTGGGTAATTTTCTGTTTGATATTGTCCTTCCCAACCAGATTCTGTGTTCTACAGAGGAGAAGTTACATAGAGCATTCATTCTCTTAATTCACATGCCTAGTAGTGTCTGACAAGTTACAAGCACTGACTAAATAGCTCTTGAATATTGTTGAATAAAAGCCAAGGGCTTCCAGGATGTACTGCCTAGACTATTTGTCATAGACTCTTTGTATTAGTTTATTTTAATAACAAGTATTTTCAGATGGCTGAATTACATATTAAAGAAGGGACTACTCTTTCCAAAGGCACATTGTCATGGAGGAGTACAGCCTAAATTTTCTATTACAAGTATTGTAAAAGAAGGGCACCTCTCCAAACTTTTAGATCATGGCAGGATACCATGATCTTGTCTGCATGCTACCCACACAACTGATGGTGTACAATCACCTGATCCAAAGAATTGGCCACCAATTTAAATGTTCATTATTCATTCAGGGTGTCATAGTCAACAGCCTGGTGATCTTTGCAGTCAGGACTTGGTAATAGCACTACATAATACCTGGTCTAATATCTCCTCCACAAAGGCTCAGTCCTTCTCCTGACTCCTCTCCATGCCATCTTTCCCACTTCTTTCTTTCTTCTTCTTCTTCCTTCCTTCTCCTTCTTCCTTCCTTCTCCCTTCCTCCTTTCCCCCCTTCCTCCTCCTCCTCCTCCCTTTCTATCTTCTACATTTTTCTAGCTTCTACATTTTTCTCTGTGTTTCACTGGCAATCCTCCTCCCTCTGTGTTTCACTCCCCCATCCTCCTTCCCCCTCCCCCACCCTCCTTCCTCCTCCTCCTCCTCTTCCTCTTCCTCTTCCTGAGACAGGGTCTTGCTCTGTTGTTCAGGCTGGAGTGCAGTGGTGCAATCATAACTCACTTCAGCCTTGATCTCCTGGGCTCAAGCGATCCTCCTGCTTCAGCCTTCCATGTATTTGGGACAACAGGCATACACTATCACACCTAGCTAATCTTTTTTTAATTTTTTTTTTTAAAGAGATGGAGTCTCACTTTGTTGCCCAGGCTGGTCTCAAACTTCTGGGCTAAAGTGATCCTCTGAAAAATGCTGGGATTACAGGCATGAGCCATGGCACCCAGCCCTTGCCTACTTCTTAACAAACTGGGAGATAGTTAGTTATTTACAAACCTGCCTCTCCAACTAAACTGTGGATCCCATAAAAGAAGAAAGTATGTTCGATTCATCTTTGTTTCCCCAGTGCCTAGCACAGGGCTTGGCAAGTAGGAAGTATTCATTAGATGTTTACTGAATCTAAATAACCACCAGGAGAGGAAGTCTTTGACAAAAAATGCAACGAGAACATAGAAACACCAGTCCAGACTCTAAAGAGGAAATATTTTATCTTCATCTAAGAAAAAAGCCCCACCCTCACCTCAAATAAGGAAGGAAAGGAAGGAAGGAAGGCAGGGAGGGAGGAAGGAAGGGAGGGAGGGAGGGAAAAAGGAAGGAAGGAAAGAAGGAAGGAAGGAAGGAAGGAAGGAAGGAAGGAAGGAAGGAAGGAAGGAAGGAAGGAAGGAAGGAAGGAAGGAGAGCTTTAGTTCTCTAAGCTGTAGAGAAATTTTAAGTTCTTTTTCATGGATTAGTCAGAGGGGTCTAATATCTCTAAATCAAATGATCAAATGATGACAAAAGAAAAAACAAAGATCGCAGAAATTATCCTCTTCCAAGGTTTCATTCCTTTATGTCAATCAAGAAAAATGTTAATAAGGAGGGTTTGGCAGGGGTCAGTAATTCCTCACTGATGTCACAAATTTAGCTTCACTTTTCAGAGGCTGTTCGTGGCCATGCTTGTGAAATCTGTAATTCACCTCTAGACAATAACTAATTATTACTGATTACTATGAAATAAGTCAACAAAGATTTTCCTGTTTACATTCTCATCAGACTGTATCAGAACCATCTGTTTTCAAGTTTGTTGTTGCTGGGTGTTTTTTTTATCCCAAGGGATAGATTCTCCACATTGTTCTCTGAATATATGCATGCAAAACTGCCTTTTAATGCACAGTTGCAGTTTTCACTAAAACATTTGGGTAGGGGGAAAAATCACATATGTTTTTGTGAAAGTAGATGATAATAATTAGGTATCTCGCTGAATTTATTCTATCTTCAAATGAAGGATATGTTGGGGTCTGTCCCATCCCTAATTACCATCTCTTCATCTGCATGGGGTGACTACTGATTTTGCTAAAAGTATATATGTGGAGCTTTATGACACTAAAGTAACTTCAACCTGGAAAACACAGTAAAGGACTCCATTAATATGAGAGAGTCTACAATTTTAAAACAAGCAATATGTGACCCCTTTGCTCCATTGTTCATTGACACCAATCTCCTGTGATACAAGCAGTAATTTTGTTCCATTGTTAAGGAAGCAAGAGTGTAAGATTTTAAATACTGGTACTCACCAAGTTGCTACATGGCTTTGGGCAAGCAATTAACCTTTGGTGTCTCAGTGACTTCATCTGTAAAATAGGGATAAGGATTTTACACAGGTGTGATGCCTGGACTAATTAGTATAATTATCATTATTGATGGGAAAATAATGCTGGTCGTTGATATCACATCTCATGTTAGCACCTGGAGACTCACATATCTTCTCTATGTTGACTCTATTTTATAGGAGTCTGTAAAAAAAAATGATGACAAAGGCTACATATGAAAACTGGGACAATACAGTTAAAATGGTCCGTATCCACATAGGCTCATATCCTTAATGGATTATTTTTGAATTTGCATTTATCATTTAGATGCTTTCTAAACTGAACACATAAACTATGAAATTACAAGGAAATTTTTCAAGGCCCACATTCAATTGATAAGCTTCCTTGCAGCAAAATGCTTTCCAGTTCATTTGTAGGTAACACCATGAGCTACCATAGAAGTTTAGGGTTGAGTGATAGAATTTAGGGTAATCAAAGTCAAGTAAAAGTATACACTGAAGACATTGCTCATATAACATTCCAGACTCCCCACTTCTGTGTGTGTATGTGCCCCAAAAGAACCCCAGCTCAAACAGTTAGGGACCAGGACAAACAACTGAGCTGCATGAGAAGCCAACTCTGCAAGACTGGGGTCATTGAAGCTGGGGACAGTAAGGTGTCCTTATGCCACAGCATGGGTAACAACTCATGGGGCAAGGAAAGGGACATGCTGAGAAAAACAAAAATGGCATTTCTCTTGGGGCTTATCTAGGACGCCTAAGTGCACTTATTATGATTCCTAGGTCAGGATGAAATAACTGCTTTAAAAAAAGATTACTTCTACATGTTGGCAAGAGTGCCAGTGAAACACAGAGAAAAATGCAGAAGATAGTGCTCAAAAGATCAGTACTCAACACTATAACCTCTGTATCCCTTACCACAGATTTATGTTCTTTCTAGGTCCAAAATGTCTTCTTTTGGCTTTAGTTCCTCCTAGCAAAAAATTCTCTTTACTTGAGCTCAGTGGATGTCAAGCCTCAAATCTCCAATGTCTCCAAAGAAGTAGCCCTAAATTAGCCTCTTGACAAGTCATTCATACTAAGGACCATATTCTTTTCCTCTATATTTGCCTCAAAACTATGGGCAACAACTTCCAAATGGAAATGCTAAAGCTGTTGCAGTTTTCCTATTATCCTTACCTATCATATGAAACATAACAATTAGCATTTTTAGCAGGATTGAAACTGCTAACACAACTTCTCTATGTCTTACACCATTAAACTTGATGAGAAATCCCTTCATGATTAACATTCATCTCGCTGTGTCGTGCTTGAAGGTTAATAATATCCACCATCTCCTGAGAGAGGGGGAGGGGAGCTTATTTATTAAATGAATAGCAGAGTGAGGCAACCAGGAAAGGAAATTCCCCCCTCAGTCCACTAGAGGGTGGTTTGGCAGAGCCGAGGGAGGACGGCCGAGGCAGAGAGGCACCGACAGCTTCCTGTCTTGTTCGCCTGCACTTTAGTTAAGAAGATGCAACATTAGTATTCATTGCTTTCTATTCCTCAGCCTGAGTAGGCTTTCATTTCTATTAGAGACACTTTACGAAGGCCAGAAGTCAGTGTTGACTGGGTCATGACATGGTGGGGGAAAAAGAACCTATAGAGTTAGACTGCTTAAAATAACATCCGGTCTAATTCTTCTAAATCAACACTGGGTGAGATAAATAGATATGTATTAGCAGATCCTAAGTTTAAAACTTTCATAGATTATGTAGCAGTATGTGTGCACTTCAGATACGGATGTGGAGTGAATGTTGCATGTACATTATGGGGAATTATACATAATGCATAAAGAAATGTACCTAGCCTTTAGCACACCAGCTGTTTCTGTTTATAAGCCTGAGTTACCTATGAAATGCAGTAGACATTTTGTAGTAAATAGCCTACTTGATTGACTTTTTTTTAGGCCTAGTCACCTATGCTGATTTATAGAATTTAGGAAGAAATATAAATTTTAGCAATGAAAGATGGAATTTTAAAATTTTTTGTATCAAAACATGTTGTGTTCTGAGAAAGAAGAGATGAGGAATTAGCCTGTTTTGGTGGTCTCTACGTAGGTGGTAAGGCAAAAGAGAATACGTTTTTCCTATCTGTAATATTGTTCAGTGTAGCAAACCCTTTTGCTTGTTACAGTACAGCAAATGGAGTGTTTAATTTGGGATTCAATGTAGTCTAGAGTCAAGGTGCAGCAGTTTTATTACAGAAATACAATTTTATTGGAGGCTGAAGATTTAATTTCCACCTTACGTAGAGAGCCATAAACGGCATGCCTGTTTTACATTTTGCATAGTATTTGATATATGTAATTCCTGGCCTAATTTTAGAGTTTCAAAAGGTGGAAGAATCACAATACGTAGATTCAAATTCTTCAACACTTCAGCCACAGATGACATTTTAAAATGAGCAATGTTCTGTTTCTTACTCATGGATTTGAAACCTTTGCTTCCCTCCCCAGAGCTCTGCACCACATCCTTTCCAGGTATTCCTAACTAGGTGAGCCACAAAGCCACCTAAAGGGCGCCCTCATGTTGGAACAAACACTTCCTTTGTTTAAATCTGTCTACTAGATGGCATTCTACTAAAACCTAAGATGATCAGACGATATGGATAGCTTGCCATCAGTTGTGCCTAGTATTTGTCAGGGTCATATATGTTAGCATCTGTTCAGATGTATGTATTTTGAATAAAATAATTTGTAAACATATTGGAATGACTGTGAAAGAAATAATCAAATAATGTTCGCTGTAAGGCTGTATCCACATTGGAATCCAAATTTGGAGGATTTTGTCATTCTCTTTCCTTGAAACATATTCATTATCGGACACACACACACAACACACACACACACACACACACACACACAAAATGTTGCTCTTCCATCTGTTTGCCTTTGCAGCATTAGTTCTCTTTATCAACATTTCATACCTCCTCTTTACCACCAGGTGGAGCCCTTTGTTTATGGACATCTGTCCATTTCCTTTTTCTCAAAGATGCTACCAGATAAATAGCTCCAGAGCTAAAATACTGTTGCAAACACGAAAATTTAACACACAGAGATAAAAAAGTAAAGCTTTTCAGGCATTGGTATAATAAACCTTGCTTTGAGTCCTATTGCTACTAGATTTAATGGCTTACACATTTTCCTATTTACAACTCCTGCACACCAAACAGCAGAAAATAATATTGTTGCGTGTGCCATAAACAGTGTTGCTGCAGGTCTATTTTATGTAGTACTATCATTTTTATAATCTCAAATGTTTGGCAACTGCAGTCAAAAAAAAACCCTAACCAAATACTATATGCTGTAAGCTTCAGTTGTCTTCAGTCTTAAAAATATATACCTCATTGAGAAGAAAATGTTTTTCTTCAGACAAAAGAGAGTGGTAATTCAGCTGTAATAGACAACAATGTAAAAATCTTCTCTTAGTCAAATTCATCTCTCCTCAATTTGAGATCCAGTTAAGGGTACGTCAAAATCCATTTTAGCTTTGATTATATTTAGGAGCTAATTAAAACTGAGTATTATTAGCACAGCTACATTGCTCAATTATTTTCATATTCTTATTTTAAGAATTTAATCAAAGCTCTTCTCATGAACAAAAAGCAATAATATTTTTTAAATTGGAACCCCAATTTGCATGTGCAAATAACTGTAGAATGAGCTCACCTAAACTATCTTGCCAGTGACCTCAACTTTGATCTGGAAAGATCGTTTATGCACAAGTAAAACATTCACATTCTCTATGCTAATTCTGTGTTGGATCTTTTCTCAAGGTAGTTTACTTATGGCAACGTTGGAAGGTCTTTTAATAACATATGTATTTTCTAACACCACTGAATTATATATTTAACTGGAATATCATTTCTGTTCCATTTTTTATTTTAATCAGGATTTGCTCCCTTTGTACTTATATATGTAAAATTTTGGTTAAACATCTGCAAAGCAGTGAGTGGAAGAAGACTTGTGTACATGGTTTATTTAGTCAGTCTCCCAGCCTGAGAAATCTGGCTTTTCTATCGGTATACAAATTGGTTCTTCAACCAGAGGCTGAATGTGAAGGAGTCCTTATACAACAAAATGCTGGAACCACCATTTTGCCGTCTGCTCGCATACAATAAAATGGTGGCACAGAAAACAGTTAACACATTGTGCCCATGAGACTTGTCTGAAAGTATTCTACTCGCTAATCCAGATATCAAGCCACTTTTAAAAATACTGTTACCAAGTGGCTAGACGTATTTGCTTATGTGTGTAATGCATGTGTGTGTGTGTTTGTGTGTGTGGTGTGTATGAGATGCCAGAAGAATTGGATGTGTACATTTGACGAAAGGATAGAAAGAACTAGTCAAAAATTAACACTCAAGCTGAGAGTGAAAGCAAACCTACGTAAAAGCACAGGTCCTGCAAATTGCTTCTAACAGTTTACAAAAGCTGTATAGTGAATTTGGCCTTGATAACTCCTTTCATTTTAGCATTCACTGAAAGCAACTTTGAGCTAGGAAATTTAAGGGAGTTGGTATTCTTTTTATTTCTTTTTCTTTCCTAATGTCCTGTATAAATTAAAAGCAAGCCCCCAGTAGACTCTTACCTGGAAACTCCACGGTCTTGCTTTTTACAGAGGGGAAGGAAAACCGAGAATCACTCTTTCTTTCCTATTTTACTTCTGCTCTTATTTTTGTCATTACAAATGCTGCCTTGGCTCTTTTAAAGTGTGAAAATTCTCATTTTTCTGCAGTACTTCAGACTCATGCAGACTCCTTGGGGATACAGTGAGGAGCTAACCAACTGCACATGGGAAATGGGACTGTTCGTGGTTAGAAAAACTGCAGTCTTTGGTAATTTTCCACATGGAGTAGAAGTCATAAGTGACTTTTTTCTTTTACGTATAATGACTTTACTCGAGTAGTTGGTATAGAGTTCTAGGCTCAGGTTTGAACATGTGAATGCACTAATGTGTTTTACAAAATTTAATTTGACTTCTTTCTATAAACATTTTCACTATTTTCAAGTGCATAATAAATAGGTTAAAACAGGACACCCTCCCTCTGTGATAACCCCACTTCCAGACAGAATTATAAAAGGCTACTGTCTGTAAATGAGAAATAGCCCTGTAAGACCCACCAGCAGGTTATGCAATATGTGACATAGACCACCAGGGGCTGAACTGAAACCACTAATACTTTTTTCATAGCATCATTAGCTAGAGTTAAACAAGGTGTCAAAGTGGAAAGATGGGGAGGTTAACCTGGCTCATTATACTTGCATGCCTTCATTTTAATTATTTTTTGCATGAAAATTAAACACTAATATTCAATTTTATGATTTAAATGTGTTACCCAAATACAGTACCTTTTATCTTTTTAAATGATTAATGCATTATTTTGTGATTATTATCTAAACTTGATTTTCAATAAATACTAAAATTCTCTTAACAAAAATGCAATTTAAATTTAAGGCTAAGGAGAGGTTATTAGTAAAAATTTTCCCTGTTGTATTTTATGCGATAAAATTGATTTTCTTTTTTTGAAATTTAGATCTTAAATCAAAATCTGCCTCCAACCAAGATGAGTGGGCCCAGGGCTCATGGAGTGAGTTTGCATGCATTCTTGACCTCATGTTGACAGTCATCGGGAAAAAATATGTTCTCTTTATAATAGCTGCTTTACAATTTGGGACATTGCTAGGTTTTTACATGCACTAATATTAGTTGCCCCATGTACCTTAAATAAAGCCAACTCAATAAATTTAGAATTGTGACTGAGAAATAAATGCCATGTCAGTAAATCTCAACCAGATACCAGAAGAAGGATTATGTGATTGTTTAGTCCAAAAATTAAGTTTCATGTCTTTAATTGGTGTCATATCCTGTCCTAAGTATGTAGTGCTTAAATCAAAGGCAACCACATTAACCTGGAGAGGAAACATAATAACAACTCCTTTCATCTCCTGCCTCAAATGTTTGTATGCTCAACCCTAATTTTTGTTAAAACACTTTCAAGCAAAGACAACAGGAAATAGTAAACATGGCAACACCGTGAAAATAATTTTCGGATGCACTATTTCTCTCCATGTTCAAAGAATCAGTTGTACAGGCTGTGGAGGAAACTGAGGTATCATTAAACCCAGTGCAGACAAAAACAGCCACCCTTCCAGCAAAATTGATACCTCTGTTCATTTTATAAATCTTGGTTCTAGCCAGATCGAAGCCGGGAATTAACTCGGTCTCTCACATCAATGGCCTGAAACGGTGGTGCATCACGGTAATACATTCAAAGGGAATCAGGAGTATCTAACAACAACTTTAGGAGCAGGAATGCAATTGTAACTGACAGCCAGATGTCTGGTCGGGCTGCTGCAACTACCTATCAAGACTGCAGATGGTCTTGAGATCTTTGCATCTAAACAGCAAGTCCAAGTGAATGATATACAGATAAACAACAATACCACAAATCATCAACACAAACCAAAAAAACCTCTGTGACTGATAAAAATTTCAGATGTCAAGAGTTAGCCAGCTCAACTCCTTACTCTCCCCTTTCTCTCCGATCCAAACAAAAAGCATGATAGTGGTTGAGGGCCCAGCAGGAAATGTTTGGACACCCAGTGCCAAACGCTAGTCCTTCACTAAAGCCTTCAATATACTTTAATGCTTAGATTACAGAGGCAAAAAAGGCTCCAGTAGAAATTACTTTACATGTGGGATATTAATAATTTGGCTAACCCTATGTTACATTTATTGTACTTCCTCTTTACCTTAGAAGAGTACAGTAAAATTCAAAGAGAAAGAAAATTTAATTACCATTAAAGCAGTGATCGGCATAAAGCTTTTTGTTCCTCGAATATGTGTTTCAAAAAAAATTTGATGTTATTCTAGTAGATTAGTGTTTTTTAACCTAGCTAAATACACATATTTCTTCGTTTTCACAGATTCCATATTATCTTGAAATACTTTTCTTTTATATACCAGATTTGACATGAATTTGTACTTCATAAACTACTACAAGTATCAAGCCATTCTAATCCAAATGTGGGTAAAGAATTTGGGGGAAAAACTTAGTAAAAATGTCTTATTTTGTAAAGCAGTTTGAAATTTTAATTGATTTTACACAGTTGCAAAAATAATAGAATTATATTCAACCTATGTATTCTTTTAGTGAGCAGGGGTGGGTATTTCAGTACCATCAACCATTTTGCAGTTTTCATGAGGTCTCTTTGAGTAATTAAAAATTATGCCCTTTCAAGCAAACTCTTTTCAGTGAAGTTAATCCAAAAGTTCCTAGATTAAATATTTCAAATACATTTCGCTTATGTGACATTCTTCTCCAGGGCTCCAGTGTACCCTCCTATTGTTGCCAGTTCCAAACCCATTTTGAGGTCTCAGCTTTTTCCATGAGAATGTCAAAACTGGAGGCCTTTCAAAGTAGCTGCTGTGAACACGGAGGCCCCACAGACAGGCTGACAGTCCCTCCAGTTGCTCTCAGAGACTTGCCTCACGTGGATACACAGAGCAATTCTCCAGACACAGATGCATCTGATGTCCTTTCCCGAAAATATCATTTCCAGAAAAGATGCTGACCAAGAAGAAACAGCAGGGGTGAGAGAGTGGCCAAAGCACTTGAAACATCTTAACAAGCACTAATTAAATGTCGTGCTTAAAAAATATGGCTTAAGAAAGCCAAATACAATAACTTCTTACAGATGGTTTTAGGAACTAACAAGACCTGTAGGAAATGGCGCATTAAGATTAGTGTCCCCGAAGTCTCTTACAACCATTAGTGACTGAAGGTGCTGTGCACTTTAGAAGGAAATAATCAGAATTTGCCTGATGTGAAGCTGTTTGTTTTTTTTCCCATTTCTCTCTGAAGGGAACTGCGCATCTGTCAGTGCATTACACAGTCAATATTGACACGGCCAGCCAATGGAATATAAAAGGAGCATTAGCGGCCTTGAAATCTATTTTTTTCTGACGGGGTGCAAAGCCAACCTGAAAAACAATTGTGAGTATCAAGAAGGCAGGGACTGTGCTTCATCATATATGTATGACAATGCCAATATCGTGGGCATTTTGTAACTGGTTCACTTATTTATTGAACAAATATTCCTTCAGTGTTTACCCTCTGCTGGCTATGGACTATGATTTGGAGACAAAGTAGAGAGATATGGTATCTACCTTTCCGAGTGTGGAAGCTGTGTAAGGTTATTTGCTGGAGATGGATGAATGGATGGATAGGAAAATGTGTGCTGGGGGAAAAAAGGTATTTCTCAGACACAGGTCTGGTGGTCTAGTCTGATATTCCTTTAGGATGCGACCCTTGGTCTGAACACATTGAAAGAAATATAGAGGCAGATTCGCCAGGTGAGATGGCTCAAGACAAACCCAGTGGCAGTAATTAGTCCCAACATGAGCCTGAAACTAGGTGCTAGTATGGAAGTCTGAGCTTCTAATGAAGGGGCTTTGAAGTTAAGTGAGGTTTCCCACGATCTTAGAACCTATATGACATTATTGTTAGTATGAGCTTTCTTGGTAGAATCTGGAAGAAGAGCCTCTGGTAATAAAGGAAAATATAGGCCAAATATTTAAACATTTTTTTAACCCAAAGCATAACTAAAAGATTGAAGGGTGTATATATGTCTATTGTTAAGAAGACACCTGTTGTTTCCAGTTGCTTGTATATTACCCCTTAGGAAGATGTGATTTAGCGGCCCAAACTGCCTTTCACACTAGCAGGCTTTTTGATCTCTTTACTGTTATTTCTCTGTCTTAATTCTACTCCTGTTTGCCATGTATTCAACTGTTAACAAGGTGTATTCTACACCTTGTCTATACCCATGATGCAAACTGGGGTTCAGCCGTGAAAGGATTGTTAGAAGCAGGTAAGACTCAATGGAGGGGAGACTGGAGACTGTCAAACCCGCACTCTCCAGAGCAGCCAGCAGAGCGCTTTGGGGATAGAAGGAGCTCTGGGCAGGGGTTCTGTCACAGAAGCTCTGTCGGGTCAAGCTGGTGGGTTGGAAATAATGAGTCAATCTAGCCAGGCCATCAGGGAGGTGTGAGGAGACATTCAGCAAAAACAAAACAAACAAACAAAAAAAACTTCTGCCAACTTGGATGTTTTCCATAAAAGAACTAGTTAACTAGATTTTCCTTTTCTAGCTGGTTGCTTTGCAGTATAATGAAAAGGAATTTCCAAATGATTGGGTTGATGGGCTAGCCATCCCTGACCCCACACAACCACCTGTGCCACATCACTCCTGGCTATCAAAACCATATACCAACCACCACCACCTACCCCATTCAAAACAAAATCCTCATTAGAATCAACAAGAGAACATAAACTTGCTTTGGAGGTGGTGGTATTGTTCATTTCATACATTCACTCAACAAACATTCACTATGAAACTCTTCGGTGTCATCTACTGAATAACTCTACACATGCAAATTGGTAGGAAAAAAAAGCTGCTGAAGGAACTCCTAAGGGAAAAAATTATCAAAGTTATAGCATTACAAATACAAGTTTCAGCCTTGGGAGAATCCAAAACCTAAAGAAAACAAGGCTGTTTTCCTCTAATGTCCTGGATGAGGACAGAGTGTTTCAGGTAATGCTGCTGATGAAGATGATGAGCTGATGTGGATGCTAGGGCTGCCATTCACAAGGTGAGGGCTCACCGCATGCCTGGCACTGTACATAATACATTGGTTATTTCATTGCTGTACAAACCTATTAAATTGGACTCATTATTTCCATTTTACAGATGAGAAAACTGAGGCCCAAAGAGGCTAAGTAGCATCTAGTACTAGTGACATCTAGAAAATGGAGGAATCCAGATTGAATTTCACAGTCATCTTGCTCCAAAGCCCATAGCATTTTGCCTTCTTTCTAATTTGGTTGACTTGCTTTTGGTTGAGGCCATGTAATATCCAAGTCAAAATCTAAGTGATTTTCACTCACACATGTGAGAACTGGGTGAATGTTTTTGAAGCTAGGTCTGGAAGATGATTAAGATGACCTGTTAAATGCATATTTAAATGCAACATTCCCACGTATTGTCTGAATCTTAGTAACATTTCATGGGTTCCAAATCTCATTCTTTGTGTTCCCTTTTACATCAGACCTCTCCAAAGAGGTGCCACAGATGTAATGTTGCAGGTCCCAAAGGTGTTGCCCTTCATGTCCAGATGGCACAGCACTGTGCCAAAGCTGGCCCCTCAGCAGCTGTGACAGGCAAGGAGCAACCCCCACATGTGCAGCTTAGCAGGATGCCACCCAGAGGTCTGAGACACGGTCAGGGAAGAAGAATGGAGGAGAAAAGAAGACAAGGTGAGGGAAGCATAGACAAGAAAGCAAGGGAGAGAGAGGGAGAGAAAACTGCAAACCGTCATCTGCCACTGCCTCCCAACTGGCCTCTCCAACCACAGGCCAGCCTCCTTCCAAGTTCCTCAGCAGAGAGCTGCGTTCAGAAAGAAGCAAATGAGGGATGTGGAGGCAGAAGGCCTGGAAGTCTGGACTTGTCATCTGAAACGTTTGAACTCAGGCAAGCCAAGAACCTCTCTGGGTCTCAGTTTCCTCATCTGTAAAAATGAAATAAGGATAAGGTCCATTGCACCAAATATTGAATACCTAATGAGATCATGTATTTTTAACAGCTTTATTGAGTTGTAATGGACATATAATAAACTGTACATGTTAAGCGATGATGCATTTGGAAAGAAGCATTTGTAAACCATAAAACTTTCATCTCTACCAGGCTCAGAATCCCACAGTAGCTCCCTAATTTCTTTAAGCCATTTTCTGTCTGGTTTTTAGGAGTCTTCATAACCGGTCTGCACCTTAGCCGGCCACCTCATTTCTTACCATTTTCCACTACAGACTCATAACAATGAGGCCAGCCTTCTTCATTCAGCATTCTCTCCACTGGTTTTTCCCTGGAACACCAACAATGACCACCAAGCCCCTCTGCTCATCTTCAGCATCTTCATTCTCCTGCATTTGTTCAGCCGTTGAACACTGAACACTCTGACAAATACTGTCCTATGTACTGGGGATGCTTCTGGGAGCAAGAAAGAGAAGTTCACTGCCATCAAGGGCCCTCCAAGAGAGCTCTTGACAGTAAACAGGGTGTTCCCTGCCAGCATCCTCCTCCCTATGTGAATCCTCCAGCTCTGATGCTCTCTCCTCTGTGAAGTCTCTTTTAAGTACCATTAACTCATTATCTTCTCTCTTTTTTTTCCTACAGCTCTTGTGGGCTGTTTCATATAATTTAGGGTGTGATTTTATTTTTTAAAATTCTCACCTAAAAAGCACCACCCAGGAAGCTGGTTTTTTTCCACACTCTTATAACCCAGAGTAGACATCAAATGCTTGTTGATTTCAGAAGAGCACATCAGAAAAGCTGGGCATGTGTGAGAAACTCTCCCAGGAAACAGAACCCACCATTGCCCCTCAGTGGCACCTGTATGATGGGCTGGTCGGCCCTGCTGGGAGGGCGGCACTAGCAAGGACAGTCTGATTCACGGCTTGTCCAAAGCCAACCACAGGGGAAGCCATGCTCAAGGACATCTTCCTGCTGCCGGCAAAAGACGAGTGTCTCCTAGCAACCGGCTTCCAGTGGCTTCCTGTCCTGGGAGCCTCCCTGCGCTCACAGCTTTACATCCTGGGGTTTTGTATTTTGGCCTTGCTAATCACTGTGTTTATTCTAGGTTCTGAAAATTGAGGAATAAATGCAGGTTAGCTGCTGACGTTCAAGCAGAGACACCATTTTATTCATAACCTCCTTTCAGCAACCACTCATGACTTTCATGGAACAGAATGTTTGATCTTAGTCTAAAAAGGGTAAATATATTTTTTAAAGATTTCATTTATATCAAGGCAGTTGGTTTGAAAGATACATAAAAAAGGAAAAGCACACATTCTTTCCATCAAATAATCAAAAAGTACTCAGACCTTTTCAAAACAGATACACTATCATTCAAAAGCTGTTACAGCAATAAACTCTAACTTGGCAAGTTCACAGATGCAGAAGGAAAGGCAAGGCAAATTGGAAGAAAATGGTTCAAAAGTCCTTAAAAGTTTTGGTGGCTTAGAATTATGTCTGCTGCAATATGGATTGAGCATTTATTTCCTCCATGTTCTTCCTAGAAAGTCTAACCTTAGTTTCAAGGTATATAGTGCTACATTTTTATTTTTGTGGGATTGAACTCCGCAGTTGATGTTGCTTTGTAACATTTTCTCTTGTTTTTAGCAAATATTCATCAAGACACAAATTCCTCATCTGTTAAAAAAATCAATCAGACTTCCCACAGTGAAGAGCTCAAAACTATAAGTATATCCTTTATTCAAAAAACCCATAAATGTAAGTTAAAGGTATGATTACTTGTCTCTTTCAATAAGAAAACTCAAAGACTGAAGGTGAGTTGAGTGCCCAGAGTTAAATATATGAGAGGGCTGGTAAACCCCAGAACTCTTTTCCAGCAAAGCCACCAAAGCCTGGTACTGCCCGGGGTTCCCTGAGCAGCAAGTTGAGGTTTGGAGTCTGCTACTGCTGTATTTAGGCAGTGAGCTTGGTCTCTGCAGACTTGTGAGTTCTTTGGAGATATCCCTCAGTTCCTCCCCCCATTTCCCTCCCCCTGTCCCAGCAATACAGCCACAAAGTCATGAGTCCAAGATTAATTCTAACTGTTTGGCCGTAGTAGACCCTCTATAAACCTAAGAATGACTTCTGCCTTCTCAGGGATAGTATAGGATTTACCAGGTAGCACCAGTGACTTGAACTTTTCAGCATCTACTTTTGAAATTTATCCATGGATGGAGTTTTTAATAGGGGGTGTTGCGCATTCCTTAGAATAACTCACAGGCTCCTTAGCTTCCTATTTTGGGGTTCTGTACATATTTGTTTTCAGGGGTACAAAATGAATCACATGGCTACAGCAGGGCACTCCTGAATGACTCTTGTTTATTCATTAAAGAAACTTGTACATGAATCAAGGCTTTCCTTATGGTCTCAGGCTGTTCTTCATTCCCTGAAATGGTCAGAACACCCATCAAGCATCTTGGAAGAATGCATATCTTTAAAGGCCATAAAGAAAGAACGTTTGGTTAAAATGAAAAACTGCTCTGCCACCCACTCGTCTGAGTTCTCCTTTCTTCATCTTTAATCAATATGTAAATATGTTCACTTGATGTTTTAATACAAGTTGAGGTAAATTCAGCTTCATCATGTTTTTCCACAGAGGGGAAAAAGTAACCCTGACTCTTCCTCTGGCCCTTTTCAAATATCTACAGCCAGTGGTGGAATGAGCTGAGGACATGAAAGGCCCTGGGAGGCAGGCCTGTGTCTTACCCTGCTGGGCCTAGTATTCCAACCACCACACAAGATTAATTCAAGAATAACAGGCCTGGGTCTCAACCTTAATCATTTCCATTTTCATTATGGTTTACACATTAACTGTAAATGACCAGATTGATTAGGGACTCTTTAAAAAAGCCAAACAGATTGGGAGGCAGTGCAGGATAGCATTAACTGTATAGGTTTGATATTTCCATAGACCTGGACTAAACATCCAGACCTGTCATTTACTAGCTGTGTGACCTTGGGAAAGTCACTAGGCTTCTCTGGGCCTCAAATTTTCCTTAACTATAAAATAGGGATTGTAACTACCTGTATGAAAATCAGTGTGAGAATAAAATGAAACAATGTATGCAAAAGATTTTGCATAGTGCCTGTAACTACCGTTTATTGAATAAAAGACTGTAATACAAACTGCTTTGATATGTGTGGCATACTAACTGTCTTACCAATTGTCTATTACTTATGTACAAAGCACTGCAGTGAGTGCTATAGAGACCCCTCAAAATTTTGGATGCTCTCTTTTCTTAAAAGCTTTATAACCTGATTACTAATCAAGGAGACAACACAGAAATCCATAGAAAAAGTAAAATTGCAGTTGGATAAAACTTCTCTTGGAGTGCTGCCCACTCTCAGTAGTCAAGTTCACACCTGAGGCTGACAGTGCTTCAGTTATTGTTTCATGGGTCACACCTGAACCAACTAGGGCAGTCAGTGAAATAACATTCAACATTCATCCAACAAATACTGATTGACCTACTGTGTGCCAGGCACTGTGCCAGGTGATGGAGATGTCAGTCTTCCTGGAGTTTAAGAAGCACTTAGGGTCTGTTTTAAGCATTTCATATGAATTAACTCTTTTAACTTTTCAACAAAACTAAGAGGGGGCTACTAGCATCAGTCTCATTCCACAGATGAAAAAACTAATCACAGAGAGGTTACATAACTTGTCCAGGGCCACACAGTAATAGACAGCAGAATTGGATTGGAAACAAGCAAAGTGGTTCTAGGGTCTGTCCTGGTATCACCAATACCTTACTGCTTTGTAACAGCACCTTTTCTTATGAGGAGACCATTGCATGCCTCTGGGGTGGTTCCTTTACTCCTGCTTTTGAAGATGGATTCTCTAGATGAAAAGACTGAAGGTTCACTCTTTTCTTTCCTTTCGTCACTGAAGACCTGAGAAGGGACTGTAAAGTCCCTGTGGACACTAGTTAGCCCTCCATTAAGCAAGCTGTGTGTCATCAGTTATCATATTTAAACCAATCTCTTGCTGTTTTGAATAAGAGTGAAAAACATACTTTGATGCATTAAATAGATCTACCTTGGGGGAGGTTTACTTCATAATTGAACACAATAGATTTCTAACTTGAAAGCTACTGCAGGCTTTCAAGTATTATTTAAATTGTCCTAGACACAAATTACTCATAAAATTGAACTGTCACTTCATAGCAGAATGAAAATTAATATGCTCCTCTTGATTCCTGAACTTGAGCATAAATTCCCTTATGCAAAACACTCTGGAATTTGGAGAGCTAAGATCAGAACCTTTTTCTCTGCTCCATGTCATGTCTTGTGTCTTGTGTGGTAAAAGGCAAAGAAAACAAGCTATCAGTAGTAAGCAGAACGAAGAAACAATGTTTAGTCAGGCCGTAACATCACTGTCTTTCCTAGTTCTTTAACTGTTAGAGAAATAATTTGAAAAAGACAAAAAAAGAAAAAACTGACTCATATTTGCAAACAGAAAATACCAGAAAAGGAGATAAATGGCTGCCCAAACGGCCTCAGGACATAATTGTTTTTAAGGGAGGGCTGCAGTCCTCCATAAGCTCTTTTCAGAATCTAGACCATCACAGACACATAGGAGACTATTAGACTAGGCGCTAAATTTTGTCCATGGTTAGCAAACGACATACAAAAAACTAAACTGGTCCCTTGAAGTTGAAATCAAAGAGTGTCATGAGCAGCCTTATGTATTTCTGAATGGGAGAGAACACACATATGTGATGGAGGCAATCCAGAGAGAGGCGCACTTCCCAGAGGCTGTTTTAAACAGTGACAGATTACAAAATCCTAATGTGATATGTTGGAGCATGAAATACACACACACACACACACACACACACACATGCACGCACACTTGCTTGTGAAAAATCCTGCTGAAATCTTTAAAAAGCCGAAGTTTAGAAGAACACGTGCTATGGATGCACCAACAGTAATTTCAAAATCACTCTGTTTTTGAGTCCACTCCTCACCTCTTTTATCACTTTGACACACTCTTTAGGAAATAACAGAGAAAGAGAAATATGAAACTGAAGACAGAAAATTTAATTATAAAACAAAGCCACCCACCTTGCTTTCAGGGTCAGGAGATACAATAGCCTTCTTTTGCAGCAAGAATGAACTTAACACCCGTGTGTTAAATGATCACTTATCTATTTAAAAGAAAAGGAAATTTTTTTTAAAAGAAAGCTATCTCTCAGTCCTTCTCACTGCAAGTCTTACCAAAAAATAAAATAAAAGCAGTGTACTGTGGCTCTCTGGCACAAGGCACAAGGCAGAAAGCCGAGTCCTTAAGTCACTATTCCCCTGTTTCGCAAAACAAAATAAAACCAAAAGCCAACAGCAAAAGGTGTTTGGCAGGTGGGAAAGGGTCTTAAAACACCTTGTGCCCTCCTGGGTCCCTCCCAATGCCTTCAGTGTGGGCTGTGGAAGCAACACCGCTCAACACCAATGTCACCATCGGCTGTTTAAATGCCACAAAAGTACACTTAGAAATGAGAGGAAAGTGGGGCCAGGCGCGGTGACTGACATGGATATGTACAGCCAGCCTCACTGCCACTAGAACAGCCTTAAATGCCCACACAAGGAGAATAAAAAGAAAAGCACATTTTGCAATAGAATGAATACTTTTTTTTTCTTTTCTTTTTTTTTTTTTTTTAATTGAGACCGCGGAAAGTCACATGACCCTGCATGTAGCCTTTTAGGAAAGCAACAGAAATGGTAAAGCCAGGAGCGGGGGCTGCCTGCTTCCTCCTGCAGCCTTTCAGCCCGTCCTGTCGCGCGTCCACATTCTTCTGGGCGCATCTGTGGAGCTATTAAGTGGGATAATCCCTCTGGCCTTTGATACATTTCTGGACATGATTATTTCATTACTCGCAGTATATCAGTAGGATCATAATAAAAAGGCCTTCTGACAACCTGCCAAGAGTTTTGTGGCCTTGTAAACACAAAAGTGCTCTAATAAAATTTTATTAAGTGTTAAAAAGTCATAAAAAGTGAAATAACATAAACTACAAAATTTACTGTCCTCAGCAAATGCTGAAAATATCTTCCACAGTAAAATTAAATTAGCATGTAATAGACAGAGAAGCAGTGTGGAGTGGATTTAAAAGAGGATCCAGGGAAAATGACACTGTAACCCAATCAGGGTCACGGGGATTTAATTCGGATTTTCCCCCCTAAATGTGGATAAATGTGCTGATTACAGACGAGAGCTTGGGGGTTACTGGAGTCTCACACATTGTCAATACTTTGGAAGGAATAATATATTGCAGATTGTAACCAGCACGGGGAGCCGGCGAAAGGCAGGGTGTCCACTAGAGCGCGCTGAGAGACCGGGAATCCCCGCAAGGGCGCCCGCGCCCGCGTCCGCGTCCGCGCCGCCCGCCGCCCGCTACCGCGCGCACGCCGCGCCCTCGCCCCGCTCCAAATCATATTTACAGTTAAGTTTTTTTTTTTTTTCCGCTCTCGCCCGTGACATTTTCTCCAAATCGGAAGAAAATGAAGTATAAGTGGAGCTTTGCCGCAGGCAGCCCTCGGTCTCCGCTTTCAGATTCGGGGTCCGGGAGCAGAGCTCCCTGCCCGCCGCGGTGCTAAACTCGGGGTACAGTGTGTGGCCCTCAGCGAGCGCCCTGGGACTGATCGCCCCGCCGAAGGATGCCGAGGAGCCGGCAAGGCCGGCGTCCGGCTCTGCGTGGGGCGCGGGTGCGATCCAAAGGCCGCGGGCCACCGGCCTCGCCGCGGGTTCAAGTGCGTCCGGGTTTGGACGCCGCGGCTCCAGGAGTGTGCTCTCTCTCCTGCCCATCCCCTCCCCGGAGTTCAGCGTATCCGCGGCTCCGGGGACCCCTCTTCCCGGCCCTCCCAGCCGCGCTGGGCCGCCCGCCTCGGGCCCGACCCAACGCGCCTGTCTCCGGTTCCTGGCCAAGGCGCGAGGACGCGGGCGGGCACCGGGTTCCCGCTTCTCCCAGGCCACGATCCCGGCCCACGCACGAGGCTCCCGCGCCCATCGTGGAGGCTCCGCCTGGAAAAGAAGTTCGACTTCCTCTCCAAGCTGCTCCGAAGGGAATCGGAAATCGGCAGGAAATGACCAGAACTGCCAGCCTGCGCCTTTGCAGCCGGCCCTCGCTTTTCTGAAGACGAGCAGCTCCCACCAAAGTCTTGCCTCCCCCTACCCCGAAAGCCCCGCTCAGGTTTGTAAAGAGGGGTGTGAGATCTGAAAAGTATTTGTCTTCTAGGGAGAGAGATGTTGGTAAGGGGCCCAGTGAAAGACGGGTCCTTTTTAGCTCATCAACCCACCACGTCTTGCTTTGCAGCTCCAAAATGATGCCAGCGCAGCTGTCCTGAGGGTCAATATTAATGCGTTAAGTGGAATGGGAAATAAATGGACAGTGGCACATTTCGTGGCATCATTTTTATAAGGGGGATGTCCAAAGTTTTAAGCTGCATTTAAGAATTAGCCACATCTTGCCAGAAAGTTAATATTTTTTTATAAACTCGTTAATAAAGCCTAGAAGAGGTAAGTTAAAGTTAGTTACCACGTATATCCTCCAGTCACTTGTAGAAACTTGCACAGGTTACTAAGATGAGGACGACTTGTATTTTTAATTTTCTAGACTAAGTGCAAAGGCATTGAGTTTTGAGGTGGCAAGGTTAATGTTCAAGGACAAATGGAACAGCCAAGGATCTCTTGAAAAGCATTCACTTGCTATTAATACGTAAGCCTGAAATAAATAGAATTAATTTACAGTGGGAATTATATGCCCATGTTTTAGACTTTTTTGTTATATTAGCTATATGAAAAGGGATGCTCTTTAGTGATTTAAAAAAAAAAAAACCACCTGTTTGTTGTCATTTGCAATTTGAAATAGCCGACAGCAGTAAGGCTAGCTAAAAGCTAACAAGTCAACTTCAGTGTGGTTTGACATTTACTATCAAAGCTTTGAACGCTAAGAAAAACAGAATTTAAAAGAATGCATATAAATAATAAAATTTCATTGTGACTCAATGTCCCTGCTCCTGGAGAAGGGACAGATGCCACTCAGTGACTGACTTGGAACCATTCCCCCTGCAGATGCATTTGTGGATACAGTGGGTCAGGGCTGCCTCTGAGTATGTACAGCAAGTGCTTATGAACTTACAGAAACAAATGTTTTACTATCTAGGATTTTCTCAATAGTTTACTCTTAAAAGTTTTGCATGTAGAAATGTAGGATAAATATTTCTTCGAAAGGAAAAGTTTTGAAAGGAAACTTTATACTTGTATTATTTTTTTCTGTGTTCACATTTCAAAGTTCATCTGTCTTTCAAAAAACATTTTCATAAATATTAAAACACTGCAACTATTATTTTTAATTCTTTTGAGCACCACGTTTGCTGTAAGTAGTTTTTAAAGTAAGATTAATATAATCCTGTTTAAGGAGTTTAATAGAACAGGATTTCCAAGCCTGTAAATGCAGTCTATATAAAATAGTGAGATCAAAGCTTTTTGTTAAGAAACTTGAGAATGTATACATTTTAAATGAAGATAGAAACACGTTTTAAAAGTATTTTTTCCACACCATTTCGCTCCCCGCCAAAAGAATTCAGAGACTATATTCCATAGTCTAAAAACGGCATAATCAGATGTAAAAATTATTACCATAATATATAGTTCTCTCAAGATGGTGGATACTTTTTAATATATTATGAAGAAAGAGTTATATTCTCAGCCTACTATAGGTTTGAGGGAATGGAAAAGACGTTTCCAAACACATTTTACTCCTGAAATCTATGAGACTATTAAGCTGTGCAGGTAATTGTATTCTAACCGGTAAAAGTATTTTTCCAACTGCTTTTTAAACTTTGAAAATTTTATATGTATTTTAATTAGCACTTTTATTTTAAATGTTCCAAATATTTAGCTATATCAGCTATGTGATAAAAATTATTGGAATTTGTTCCCTACTACTTTCTGCATAAACAATTGAAAATATTTTATACTAATCTTTTTATATACATGGGATAAATTTGAACATCTGTCTTGTTGGTGTAAAAAACAATCCAAATTCATTTCTTTCTTGAAAACTTGGCATCGATCTTCATCTTATTTTTTTTACGCACACAATTTGGACATGCCAGTTTGTAGGCAAGTTTTAAGACACTGCAAAGTTTTATGTGGAAGAATGTATATTAAGGTATGAAATAGCTAATAGCCAAAATTAAATCAGGAGCTGTGGCATTCACTCCTTTGGATGATGATTTTAAAGGTAGTTTTGCACTCAGGAAGCATTTTCTTATGCTCTGTATTTATGAATATCTAAATTATCCTGCCTTGCAACTTCAAAACTCAATAACCAAATACCAAATTTATGTATTTTCAATGTGACTAAGGCTAGGAATATGAGAAGCAGATTGGTTTTATGAAAGAAAGCAAGCATTTACAATTATATTTTAAAATATAATCCTAATTTCAGTTTCTGACAGAAATCTTGTGGTCAGCTCATCAGTTTTTCAGATCAGTTTCTAAATAGCATGTAAAAACTACCTTTTCCACATCAGAAGTTCATATTTAGGTTTCCTTAACTGCAAAATCACTTTAAAAGAGAGTGTTTTATGTGAAGGACCATTTCATGTGTTGGTTCCATCGATTACATATGAATGTATAAAAATCTTGTTTAAAGACCAGTAAAAGTGAGGAAATTCCAAGTCAGGCTAGCTAATTCCATTCATAATTCATCCCGAGTACCTGACTGAGGAAACTTGCAAACAGTTTATAGCTATACATACAAAATAAGTTGACTTGCTTTGTAAGCTGGAAGCAGAGTTAAGTTTGATCTCCCTGCTTGGAAAGTCTTAAATTAATAAAATTATGGAATATGGTTAAGCTTTTCTGTTTCCCAGGAGTTTTCCAATATCAATGCTTTTTGGATTTTTGCATTTTGAAAATGTAAGCATGGAAAGGCAACTTTTTTGTGCTGAGATGAAGTTAACTTTCACCCATCCATTTCCTTCCCACTTACACATTTGTTCAGTAATTCTTCAAGTGCTGGGGGACAGAGGCCCTGCCTTGAGAAAATAGCATATGCCATTTCTCTGCTCCCTTCAGCCATCCCCACCCCCAGCCCTCCCTTTATTCCAAGCCAGTTGGACAAGTATTTAGTGTTGACACATGTTTCAAACTGCTACATCCACAGCCCTAGGTAGTTTTGGGGATTGGCAGGAAATCCATCTAGACTTTGCCTTCTGAGCTGGGAAAAGCTACTGGAAAGTCCTATGCCTTGATACTGGGGCACTTCTAGGCTGTCTTTCCAATTTTAAGCAATCCATCAGTTGTTTTCTAAGACTGCACTGTATACTGATGCCTTCTCTTAGTTTTGATGTTCAGAAGCTTTTTTAAACATGTTCATAGATTTCTTAAACATTCTGAGTAACTGTAATTTTAAACTAGACTAATTTTAAGGTTGAAAACTGTCCCAGAGAGAGTACTTACATAGTAACTTCAATCTGATGTGAACTCGAATGACTTTTAAAAAATAAGATGTTGAAAATGTGGGTTTCCGGTGGAAAAGGCTGCCATCTACTTAGAGTAGGATCCTTAGGATCGGTTAATATCCAACAGACACGCTTCAGTAAACTGGAACAAGCCTGATGTGGAATTACTGACTCCCTGTTTTCCTGAATGTAGGTCATTTTGTGTCCTTACAATTTAACGTTTAAAGGGATTTCCTGTCTTTGAAGTACAACAGTTTGTCACCTGCTTGGCTAGCTGCCTTAACAGTTGGGGCTCCTTTCCTACTTTGAAAGACTTAGTGACTCCATGTTCCCTAACTAGAGTTTCCCAGCTCACTGAATGCATGCTGCCTGCAGGTCTGGCACTCTCCTCTACAAGTTAGTGCCTGCAGATCCCCTGTTCCAAGCTTCATTTCTCTAGGTCAAAGAGCCTAAAAGAAAAGCCCGGAGCCATACACTTCTCTGGTTGAAGCCATAAAGAGGTAAGCTTTCATAATGTAGAGCCATATATCAAAATTCATAGCTTTTTACAACCAGAGTAACTAGTACTCAGGCATTAGAGTCTCGGCTAGGGCAAAACACAGCAACTGGTGCCAAATGTACGCTAGTGGCTGAAACCCATTTAAGTAATAAACAAACAAATGTTCTTTTAAGAATGTGGTGTTATTTTTACTTAAGAATGCATATGACTTTATCACCCCTTATAATATGTGATATTGATCCTGCAGTTCAATATTTCAAGTGAAAATTTGCCTGTTCAAAAAGAAAACATTCACAAATGAGCAGTGTGTTAGAAGACAACTGAACTGCTTCCAGGAATGGTGGGTATGCTAATATTTACCAAATGATACAACATGTGCATGCCAAAGCTCTTTGTAAACTATAACACACCTCCAAATGAAAGCTATTTGCATATATTTCAATCAAGTTGTCTGCCTTTACCACATCCACCAACTAATCCTTATGCTCCCACTGCAAAGACTCTCCTCTTTTTGGAGAAGAACACCAATTGTTTGAAACCCTGGACTTGCCAACAATCTTAAGGCATCTTCATAGTATCCTTCCTTAAGAGTGCTTTCATCTTAATATTAAGTAAACATTTAGAAGTTTATGAACTTTGGGGACTTTCTTTTCAGATAACTGAACACGTGTATATAAAATTACAATATTCTGATAAGTGAGGGGAAGAAAATAAAAATAGGTTTCAATACAGTTATGGCTTAAGATCTTGATGAAATCGAGAGCAAAGTAGAAATCAAGTGCATCAAATGAAGAAGGGTCAGACTGAATTCTGTTTGTAATTTTTTCATATGAACTGAAATGCAGTTTTTCTGACTATATGTTTTATTTTATAAATATTAATCACTTTGATTCATTTAATTTCTCTGGAAGAAACTGTAGCTTTTGTAACAGAGTCTGCTCTACTGGGTTGTGTATGGGCACCTACCAGTTTGCTTTCTAGTCAGTATCATGTGAATTGTCTACAGAAAATGCCCTTAGCAAACACCTTCAAAAAGCACCCATTCCAAGAGCACACCTCTTGTGTCTCTCACAAAGCAAGTGGTACTATGTCTAGCCAAGGAGGCAGACTCAAATTCATGCATTTATCTCAGGTTTTTTGGTGACCTTCTTCCTAGGTCCTGCTCTTGGCAACTGTAAGCCAAGTGTACATAAGTATCAGAATGGATTCTCTAGGTACCAAGTGAAAATTCTATCTCTAGTCACATGCTCCTGCACCCTTCATGTGGGAAAAATATTCCAGTCTTTCCTTGATTACATCACAGATGATACGAGAACAGGACACAGGGGACAGGGAACTGCTGAACAGCTGGGTATCTCTGGAAACTTGGAGCACTTAAAAACACTTTGAGGCCATGCAGCTGCTCTTTTTTTTAATTGTCTTCAGTGAAACTCCAAAACCCCAATAATATCTACCTTAAAAGCATCAGGAGTATTTTAATTGGGCAATAACCATCCATATTTTCCTTCTGATAAATTAAAAGGAATTAAGAATGAAATTTTATGATGATTATAAAGTATATTACTGACCCAAGGGACAAGAACAATTGTGAAAAATATGTCCTACATATTTGGCATGAATATGAATTTAGACTTTAAACCATTCAACTTAAATGCTCAAGCATCTTATTAAAGCTTATAAAATAATATTCACATAATGATAACAGAGTAACTTATAATCATGATTGATATTATAGCATCAACATTGCAGCAGGCTTTGTGCCAAATACTGAAATTGACTTGGTCTTTGCCTGTTGGACTTAGAATAAAAATAAATACATTATTAAAAAGATGAAACATGGTAAAAGATTTTGTGCATTTGAGGTTTTTTTTTCTTTCTCCAATTAAAATTACTAACAATGAAAAGGAAAAGTGATTTTTGAAAAACCTGGAAAACCTAGTGAGTTGGAATTGTACTACTAAATGTTGGAAGAAGATCTGATCAAAATTAAACTTTAATAGCCAGCAGCCGTTTGAGGACAAGTTCACCTTACATGAATCCGGGTCATCATTTGAGGGTAACCCACCAAGCTTAGCCTAGCGGTGGCCAGGCCCTAAAATAGGAGTCGTCTTGGAGAGCAAGAACATTTCTGTATTTGAGTTAATGCTACCCACCAGCAATCAAGATCAATTAACTCTTGTAGTAAACTTTTTTAATGAATTGGAGATGACTACAGAAATTGCCAAAGACAATATGGGCAAAAATGGATGGGCTAAGTGAAGGGGCTGCCTATATCAGCATTTACTTAGGCCTGGCCCCACAAAGCCCTAGCAGTTGCCGTTCAGACACTTGCATGTTAACAACATTAAGACCTTTAGAGTGTATATTTAACTGTATTTTCTTCCACATAGGTATTGGCACTTTTTAGCATGACCTACCTTTGTGTGTCATGCTAAAAAGTGTATATAACTAATAGAACACACACATTTAACTTATTATGGGCTTGGGTTTCCTGGGTTTCAGCTTCAGTGTATGTCCCCTGGCAGGTTTCTTAACTGGTCTGAGCGTAAGTTTCCTCATTTATAAAACAAAGGCAGTAAGTGGTGCCTTTCTGCTATATTAAAATTAGTATTAAATGGAATAATGTTCACAAAATATCTGGAACAGTTTGCCGTCAGTAAATATCTATTACTATAGTTGCAAGGGAAAACAAGATTGAATCTTTGTTCTCAGTTTCTATAATATAAAATTTTAGAGATTGTTTAAAGAGAGAGAGCATCTAAATGAACAGTTTCAATAGCATCTTGTTCATATTCAGAAATACAGCCCTGAACTCAAACTTGAAGCTTTAGTGTTAGCCAACCTCCCCTCCTCCCATCACCACCTGAAGGAAAATATCTTTGTGTAGCACAAAAGAACTTAATTCTAATTCCTTTTTTTTTTAATTTTAAGACAGGGTCTCACTGTGCCATCACCCAGGCTGGAGTGTGGTGGCACCATCATGGTTCACTACAGCCTTGAACTCCTGAGCTCAAGTGATCCTCCCACCTCAACCTCCCGAGTAGCTGGAACTGCAGGTGTGAGCCACCATGCCTGGCTGATTTATCTTTTTAAATTTTTTTATAAAGACTAGGTCTCAACTATATTGCCCAGCCTGGAAAAGAACTTCTTTCCCTCCAGGTGATACCTTTTCCAGACAAGTCAGCTTAAAAACTGACCCAAGGGCCCTGAAGTACACAATTTCCTTGGAGAAAGAAAGAAATAAGGGAAAAGGACTTGCTGACTTGCTGATTCATTTTGGGGCCTGTGGGTAACATCAGAATGGCAAAGCACTTGGGGCTTTTTTCTAATTTGTATTTTTTTAATCTTCTGAGAAGTGACTTTCATATGCCAAGATTCATTCCATGATTAGTTTTTGTGACCAAGTTATGAACTCTTTTGAATATGGGGACCTAGAATAGAAATGCTAACCTACCTGTAAGGAGAACTTTGTGATTGGCATCCCCATCATGCTGTAACTGACACAAAATAAACTTAGGGTTATTGCTGCATAGTGTGACTTTAATGCATAAGCATATTGTAACATCTGACAAACTGCTTGATCTAGATCAGCAATGTGTAACCCATTCATTGTTGTCAGTCTCAACAAGGCCTTATAGTCAAACATCATCACTCTCACTAAAGAGATAGTTTACTGAAACATACTGAGATTTTGAAACTGGAGTCAAGAGGTAGCACACTGTTTTATGTTGATCCATTTAATGGTCCTTGACAGCCAATAAAAAGACACTGTAAGAATACATGAATGCAGTAATTAATAGGTCTATTGATAATATTTTCAACACCAGGTAGGGAGGGAGAGAGGGAGGAGGAGGGAAGGAGGAAAGGGAGGAAGTGAGGAAGTGAGGAAGGGAGGGAGGGGGAGAGGGAAGGAGGGAGGGGGAGAGGGAAGGAGGGAGGGGGAGAGGGTAGAAGGGAGGGGAGGAGGGAGGGAGGGAGGAAGGGAATGCTCTGACATCTTACTCCAGAAATAGAGCTGTTTTTATATATTTTACTCCATTATTTTGGATCTCAATACTGACCATACTGAGGTTTTTGGTCATTTACACAGTTGGCCAAATTTCACTGAAGTTTGTTTTTCAGATTCTACTAGGTGTTTTCATGGGGCAGTTGCCTAATTTTTTACTATATTTAAGATTTGTCCTTACCTTTTGAATATTCTGCCTTTGTTCTTCACAAATTCTCAGCTGTCTTAGAGGGTCTTCTGATTTTTTTTGGCATAGGGTCACTCAACTAAATTATAGCTAGATAATAACTCTAAAGCCTAGTTCTCCTGGCTTTTCCTGCTGAACTACTTATGTCCACATGTTCTCATTTATAAAGTGTGAGTCTTTGAAGAGTCAGTCTAAGATTGCAAACTGCAAGGTTATATTCAGTACTCTGGACCTAAATTATTTGGTACATTTGGAAGAACCTGGTAGGTAGGGAGGAGGTGGGTGGGGTGTGGAGTCTTTGTTAGTAAGGAAAGAACATTCTGCTTGAGGTACTAAGGTATCAGATTATTCAGTAAGAGCTAAATTGTGTGGTGTGCACCTTAGTGCTTTAGGAGATCAAAGGAAAGAAATACCAATGAGGACAGAAAGAATTCTCCAGAGGAAGTAGACTGCGACTGTATTTGTGAAGGATGAGTGGCTGTGGATGGATGAAAAGAACGTTTTCGGTAAGGGGACGTGGTGAGTGAAATGCTGAGGCAGGGATGGGCTCAGTGTTCCCAGAGCTATAAGCACCCCAGGAAAATTTCACTTGTACTCTATGTGCTTACTATTTTTGTCTGTCCAGAGTGAATCAGTTCTCCCAGGGACAGATTTGACAGTCTGCACACATTGAAATCTATTTCATTTTAACTTTTCTTCTTGCTTCTCTCAAATCTGGCTAAACTACTATTCTGGTCATGTCATGTTCCTGCTTCAGACCCCTCTATGGCTCCCTGTTGCTCAGTCTCCTGAAGATTTCATGCCAGACCTTTGCACCTACCCCCCACCCCCTGCCACCTTGAGCTTTATTTAACATCTGGACCCTTCTCACTTCTTGCGTCCCAGCTCCAGCCACCTGGAACTGGCACCCGCCATATTCTCTCTTGCCTCTGGCCCCTCACATAAAGCTCAGGTGTTGGTTTAAACATCACTTCCACAGGAAGACCGGACTAAGCTCCCCTGCTATTCCCTCTCACCCCCCTGCAGTGAGCCTATATATATATATATATTTTGTATAGACACTGCCATTTTCAAGTTCGAACTCATAATCTTGGAGACACTTCGATACTTAGATTTTCTCACAAATTATTTGCACATTTTTAATAGACTATTTTTTAGGTAATTTTACATTCACAGCAAGGTTGAGGGGAAGGTACAGAGATCTCACATATGCCCCTGCCACTCCCCCTGTTATCAATATCCCCCACTACCAACATCCCCTTCCAGAGTGGTACATTTTAAACAATTCATGAACCTGCATGAACATATCATTATCACTCAAAATCCATAGTTTACATCAGGATCCATTCATAGTCTATGGGTTTGGACAAATGTATAATGACATATATCTACCATTATTGTATCGTAAAGAGTAGTTCCGCTGCTTAAAAAAAAATCCTCTATGCTCCATCTATTTATCACTCGCTCTCCCTAAGCACTAGAAACCACTGGTCTTTTTACTGTCTTCATGGTTTTGGCTTTTCCAGAATGTCATATAGTGGAATTATTATAGTATATAGCCTTTTTAGATTGGCTTCTTTCACTTAGTAAAATGCATTTAACTTTCTTCCACATCTTTTCATGGCTTGATAGCTATTTATTTTTAGTACTGAGTAAATATTTCATTGTCTGGATGTACTCAAGCTTATTTATCCATTCACATGCTGAAACTTGGTTGCTTCCAAATTTGGGAAATTGTAGATAAAGCTGCCATAAACATTTGTGTGTAGGTTTATGTGTGGACACATTTTATTTTAATTACTTAAATATCTGCCGTCCTCATGAGACATAAACTCCTTGCAATGAGAAACCATATTTGACTTGATCAGTTGTGTCCAGCAGAGAACCTGGCCCCTGTTCATTCGTTCATTCATTCATTCATTCATTCAAAAATTTATATTAAATACTCATCATGTGCCCTAATGCAACAGAGAGCCAAACAAACAAAAATTCTGTCCTCAATTCTGCTTGGGGAGATCAACACTAAAATGAGCCAAAACTAAAAAATAGAGTATGTGTATATTTATAGTGTAGCAATAAATACGTGGGAGAAATAGCAAGAAAGGAGAACAGAAAGTGCCCAGTGCAAGGAGAACTTTAGACAGAGTGGCCAGGGGAGGCCTCACTAAGAGGATGACATTTGAACAAAGACCTGGAGGAAGCAAGGACGAGTCATGCAGATAGCTGGAGAGGAGCCATCAGACTGAAGAAACAGCAAGTGCAAAGCCCCTGCCCTGCCGTCTGCCCTGGCACGTTAAGCAGGTCACTTGGGCTGGGGCAGAAAGAGCAAGAAGAGGGGAGGTAGGAATTGAAGTCAGAATCGGGGGCAGGCTCCATCCTGGCCTCACTGTTCACCTTCCAGCAGATGTGGCTCAGCAGGCCGGAACATGAGTCCGGCCCCTCCACTGTCCACTGCAGATGCCTCTAAGCAGACTGTTAGTTGCATTACACCCTTTCTTGCCAAAACCTGTCTATGCACAAAAAACAAGATAAGAGTGGCAAGGCTTTTGTTTTGTTTGTTTTTGGATTCACTCAGGATTTTAAAAACTAGACTGATAAAGGTGACAGCACTCAGTTGGAGTGAGCATCCCCCAAAGTTCTACAATGTGTCTAAGGACTTTGATTGTACATTAATCTTCTTTAATAGTCATTCCAAATATCGTGAGATGCATTGTTACAGGAAGACCCTTGCCATCCCAAAAACTACCCCACTTCTCTCTAAGGAGAATGGCCCAGTCCTCTCCAGAGTCCCACACAGGGTAGGTGATAGCATTGCTTTCATGTAAATAAGGTAACGCAATTTTTTTTAATCTTCAGTTTAATACTTTTTTTGTTTTATTTTGAATGATCAGCCATCATGGCCCCCCTTTTTTGTCTCCCAACTTGCAATGTATGAATGCTTTTGGTCTCCCTGGGAGTGAGTGGAGGTGTGGAGGCAACCAGGGCTTACCTGTACACTGACTTGAGACCAGTTGAATAAAAGTGCACACCTTAAAAAAAGAAAAAAAGAATCAGGGGGAAAGGACAGTGATCATCACTTAACCAGGTGGTTGGAGAAAGATTGTTGTTTGCTGCTATGTAATATGTGCGCTTCAGACTGGAAGATCCAAATAGATGGACAGACTAGGCTGTGTCCTTTTCTGCTTTAAAGACTGTTTTAAATGACAGTTTTAATGATTTAAAACAATAATAGTAGCTCAACATGGAACAAAGCTCAGCTATCAAAAGTTCATTAAGTAAAAGGATATCAATACAATCAAGTCCTACCCAGGAATCTTACACAAGATGCAGATCATATGCACATCTTCTATTATTATTATACTTTAAGTTATAGGATACATGTGCAGAATGTGCAGGTTTGTTAAATAAGTGTACACATGCCATGATGGTTTGCTGCACCCATCAACCCATCATCTACATCAGGTATTTCTCCTAATGCTATCCCTCCCCTAGCTCCCCACTCCCCAACAGGCCCCAATGTGTGATGTTCCCTTCCCTGTGTCCATGTGTTCTCATTGTTCAACTCCCACTTATGAGTGAGAACATGCGGTGTTTGGTTTTCTGTTCTTGTGTTAGTTTGCTGAGAATGATGGTTTCCAGCTTTATCCATGTCCCTGCAAAGGACATGCACTCATTCTTTTTTATGGCTGCATAGTATTCCATGGTGTATATGTGCCACATTTTCTTTATCCATGGGCATTTGGATTGGTTCCAAGTCTTTGCTGTTGTGAACAGTGCTGCAGTAAACATACACATGCATGTGTCTTTATAATAGAATGATTTATAATCCTTTGGGTATATACCCAGTAATGGGATTGTTGGGTCAAATGGTATTTCTGGATCTAGATCCTTGAGGAATTGCCACACTGTCTTCCACAATGGTTGAACTAATTTACACTCCCACCAACAGTGTAAAAGTGTTCCTATTTCTCCACATCCTCTCCATCATCTGTTGTATCCTGACTTTTTAATGATCACCATTCTAACTGGCATGAGATGGTGTCTCATTGTGGTTTGGATTTTCATTTCTCTAATGACTAGTGATGATGAGCTTTTTTTCATGTTTGTTGGCCGCATAAATGTCTTCTTTTGAGGAGTGTCTGTTCATATCCTTTGCCCACTTTTTGATGGGGTTGTTTGTTTTTTCTTGTAAATTTGTTTAAGTTTTTTGTATATTCTGGCTATTAGCCCTTTGTCAGATGGATAGATTGCAAAAATTTTCCCCCATTTTGTAGGTTACCTGTTCATTCTGACGATCGTTTCTTTCACTGTGCAGAAGCTCTTTAGTTTAATTAGATCCCATTTGTCAATTTTGGCTTTTGTTCCCATTGCTTTTGGTGTTTTAGTCATGAAGTCTTTCCCCATGCCTATGTCCTGAATAGTATTGCCTAGGTTTTCTTCTAGGGTTTTTATGGTTTTAGGTCTTACATTTAAGTCTTTAATCCATCTTGAGTTAATTTTTCTATAAGGTGTAGGAAGAGGTCCAGTTTCAGTTTGCTGCATATGGCTAGCCAGTTTTCACACAATAAAATGTGATAAAGGGGATATCACCACTGATCCCACAGAAATACAAAGTACCATCAGCGAATACTATAAACACCTCTATGCGAATAAACTAGAAAATCTAAAAGAAATGGATAAATTCCTGGGCACATACACCCTCCCAAGACTAAACCAGGAAGAAGCCAAATCCCTGAATAGACCAGTAACAAGTTCTGAAATTGAGGCAGTAATTAATAGCCTGCCAACCAAAAAAAGCCCAGGACCAGATGAATTCACAGCTGAATTCTACCAGAGATACAAAGAGGAGCTGGTACCATTCCTTCTGAAACTATTCCAAACAATAGAAAAGGAGGGATTCCTCCCTAACTCATTTTATGAGGCCAGCATCATCCCGATACCAAAACCTGACAGAGACAGAACAAAAAAAAAAAAAAAAGAAAGAAAGAAAAGAAAATTTCAGGCGAGTAACCCTGATGAACATCAATGCAAAAATCCTCAATAGAATACTGGCAAACTGAATACAGCAGCACAGCAAAAAGCTTATCCACCATGATCAAGTCAACTTCATCCCTGGGATGCAAGGCTGGCTCAACATAGGCAAATCAATTAACATAATCCATCACATAAACAGAACCAATGACCAAAACCACATGATTATCTCAATAGATGCAGGAAAGGCCTTCCATAAAATTCAACACCCCTTCATGCTAAAAACTCTCAATAAACTAGGTATTGATGGAATGTTTCTCAAAATAATAAGAGCTATTTATGACAAACCCATAGCCAATAGCATACTAAATGGGCAAAAGCTGGAAGCATTCCCTTTGAAAACCGGCACAAGACAAGCATGCCCTTTCTCACCACTCCTATTCAACATAGTACTGGAAGTTCTGGCCAGGGCAGTCAGGCAAGAGAAAGAAATAAAGGGTATTCAAATAGGAAGAGAGGAAGTCAAATTGTCTCTGTTTGCAGAGGACATGATTGTGTATTTAGAAAACCCCATCGTCTCAGCCCAAAATCTCCTTAAGCTGATAAGCAATTTCAGCAAAGTCTCAAGATACAAAATCAATGTGCAAAAATCACAAGCATTCCTATACACCAATAATAGACAGCCAAATCATGAGTGAACTCTCATTCACAATTGCTACAAAGAGAATAAAATACCTAGGAATCCAACTTACAAGGGATGTGAAGGACCTCTTCAAGGAGAACTACAAACCACTGCTCAAGGAAATAAGAGAGAAATGGAAAAACATTCCATACTTATGGATAGGAAGAATCAATGTCACGAAAATGGCCATACTGCCCAAAGTAATTTATAGATTCAATGCTATCCCCATTAATCTACCATTGACTTTCTTCACAGAATTAGGAAAAACTACTTTAAATTTCATATGGAACCAAAAAAGAACCCATATAGCCAAGACAATCCTAAGCAAAAAGAACAAAGCTGGAGGCATCACACTACCTGACTTCAGATTATACTGCAAGGCTACAGCAACCTAAACAGCATGGAACTGGTACCAAAACAGATATATAGACCTATGGAACAGAACAGAGGCCTCAGAAATAATGCCACACATCTGCAACTATCTGATCCTTGACAAATCTGACAAAAACAAGCAATGGGGAAAGGATTCCCTGTTTAACATATGCACATCTTATGCAAAATGCAGATGTTATGCACATCTTATGGAAAATTCTTATGCACATTACCATAGTAAGCAAGAGATTCATGCACGGAAGTGAAAGAACAAGAAAGGAAGTAACTTCAGCTACCAAAGAAATTTTAGAATCCACCTTCACCCTAAATGATTATCCAGTTATGACGACATAGAAAATTGTGGTTTTCTTACTGTTGTTTTCATCTGGTCATTCAGAGGCCTTATTCTTGTCCACTACTAGTATAACTAGCAATTAAAGTAACGATTTCTTTTTATTTTATTTTATTTTTTTGAAAGAGTCTCACTCTGTGGCCCAGGCTGGAGTACAGTGGTGCCATCTTGGCTCACTACAACCTCTGCTTCCCAGATTCAAGTGGTTCCTATCTCAGCCTCCCAAGTAGCTGGGATTGTGGGCATGCACCACCACGCACAGCTAATTTTTGTATTCTTAGCAGAAACAGGATTTCACCATGTTGGCCAGGCTGGTCTCGAACTCCTGACCTCAAGTGATCCGCCCACCTTGGCCTTCGGAAGTGCTGGGATTACAGGTATGAGCCACCGCGCCCGGCCTAAAGTAACTGTTTTATCAGGTGATCCTTAGCACCATACAAAATTCTTCCATCCACAGGGAAAGTATTAGACACACCAGAAAGAGGATGCATGCAGAAAGAATTTCTTTCTTGAAATACCTCTTCATAGCTACAGACTCCAGAGTTCATAACTTGTGTGGGTACCACAAAGCCCTCTGTACAGGACGTCTGCTGAGGCTGTGTGGAATGTCACTCAGCACGGCTGACGGGCTCCCCCCGCCACCCTTGCTTCATCAGCACACATCACGCACACCAGCTTTCCTTCTCTCAACACTTGGCTCCCAGCCCTTCACAGAACCCGTGAACGGAGCCTTCTAAGGAAAAAGATATACAAGAATTTATGGCTAGACAAATACCACATCTATTTCCAAAACCAGTGAACTTATCATGAGAACAGCTTTCCAGTGTAGGGCTTAGTTTGAATTCCATCATAACAAAGAAAAACAAATCTTCATTATGTTTGTCCAGAATCTAAGCCATATCAAAATTCTCTGATTATCATAGCATATCACATGGCATAGAGAGCATAAATGCACTAGAGAAATAAATATTAACATACAAAACACAAGAGGGCAATGTGAAAAGATAGTATCTGTGAGGGAGGTGTTGATGCCTCTGTTATTAACTGCAGCTCAAAGCATTGTTCCTGAGGCACTGACTGCCTCTCAACACAGTGTTATCTCCTTGGCATATGCTTGAAGTTTTGGGTCTTCCTTGCTTTCCTCTAATCTCCACCTTCTGTTGTTGTTAGTGAGCCTCAGTTTGGACTGAAATCCTGTGTCACTTAGAGCTACATGATCAAAGCCCTGTGTAGGCATTTGGGTCAGTGCCAGCAAAGTTCAGGTTGTACTTCAAACGAGTCCTCAGAGTGCCTCACAGCCAAGGGCAAGGGTTCACTGGGTTTGATCTTGAGCTGCCCACATTTAGGGAGTCTTCAGCCCCTTCAGTTGATAAGCCCTGCTTGGCAGAGCTCTGCATTCATTAACGTGGCCCTTGGGTCGATTCGATTTCCTATGTGTCAGCACCTGACTGGATGTAACCTTATCTTTGCACGTCATACTCATGATGGATCTGAAACAGTACAGGTGAAGTTTGTCTTTGACCTGACAGCTGGATTACATCCCAGTTTCACAACCACAGAAGAAAAGTCTGAAATCTCAACTCATCATTGACATTTTATGGAGCAGCCACAATGGGTGAGATGCTAATATGATTGGACATGGCGATTCCAGTAAAACGGTGATTATTTAAAAGTGTATTTCTCTACTAAGTGTAAGTGTTAGAGGCAATAGAAATAAATAAGTGATAGATGGTTCTTGGGGGTGACATGGAGGCATCTCTCCGAAGCTTGGAAGTTAGGGCAAGTAGTTGTTCTCTAAGCATTAAGTTACTTAAATACATGCATAATTGAAGGAGACAGAATGTTTCTTTACCTTTTGCAAAATGTGATTTCAGAAGAGATAGTACAGCCCAGTGTCCTAAGGAGCATGAGTCCTACAGTGCTTCTCAAATCTGTTTGGGACAATCTTCCATAGTCACAATGCTGATTTCACTTTGTTTACATTTGCGTTTCTTAAACGTGTTTTAAACCATAGAACTCTATCACACGACCTCTTGCTTTTTAAAAAAACGTCATACTCATTAGTGTACTAAGGAGCTAATTTACAAAGCATACTTACTCTGGGAATATGCCTGTCCCAAGCTAAGGAAAAAAGCTCACCTTGGATGATCTGCACTGGAACACAAAATAAGTAATCATAGAGGCAGAGTTTTGTGACTTGTGTAGAATTGTCCTAGAGAGATGGTGATGGAGGTGAAAGGGGGAATCACTCCACTCACCAGAGATCCTGTCCGTGTACATGTGTGTGTTTGTGTGTGTGTACACGTGTGTGTATGACTTGAAGTGTCATCTCATCTGTCCTTACCATAGTCTGTATGGAACATCCTCTGATACTATTCGCTCACCCTTTGCAGATTTCTGAATAAAAATGTGATACAAGGAAGGTGTTCTATGGATAGGAGCAAGGTATTCTGGACCCCAGAAAGGGATATCCTCCACTATGGATAGTCAAAATTTTTACTTACTAGTTTCTTGTGAATTAACCAGATGCAGTACAACCATCTCTGAATACCCTGAAAAATACCTGGGTCCAAATAGTGGCTTTGCTACTCACTAGATGTATACTCTCAGGCTGGGCTCCATTTCTTCATTTGTGTATTGGGGATACTATGAGCTTGTGGGATTTCCGTAAGTATTAAACAAAATATGATTAGTGCCTTTCACATCATAAGCATTCCACAAATCTATTTCATAGTCTTGTTGTTTCTATTATGAAACCTTATTTTAAAGATCAACAGACATTAGCACAATTTATAATGTGTTAGAGTCCTTCAAACATTTTCCTCAACAGGCCATTGTTAACAAAATGTGCATTGCTGTCTTTGATTCATCATTGCTAAGGCAAAATGAGTGATGATATATGTGAAAAATGAAAGAAAAGGTCTATAGATAGGCAAGATGCCTTTTTCCTTTGACTTTCAGCTTCTGGAAGACAGGGGCCTTGTATCTCTACACCCAAAGTGCCTAGTAGTGGGCAGGTATTTCTGCTGAATGAATGGATATGCTAATTATCAACTAGACGGTTCTGAAAAAGAGAGTTGTCATTGGAGCTGCTGTGTAGATCCAATAATGGAAACCAGCTCCTGGAAGGGAACGCCAGCTTGGCAGAGCTTGCAAGTGAGAAGCAAGTCTTTAATAAGCTATTGCTGTTGATAGCTAGAGAGAAAGGGGAATTTAGACTGGGAGACGGAATGGCTTCAAGGATTCCTGATCAGGTTTTTATTCTGACGAAAACTTGCCAGAAAAGGTCCCTGCTCTCTGATATTGTGAATGCCTGTCTGCGAGAGGCGCAGGAAAGTCAGGCGAAATCGGTTAGGGTGTTCTGCTCAGTGCGGCTGAATGTGATGGATGGCTCGGTATGTTGTTTATCTACTGCAGGTTGGTATTTCACCTCTGTTTTCATTAGACTGATGGTAAGGTAATAATTCTTTCCTCTGGCTGGAAAATCTGTCTTCAGCCATTTGTTGATCTTCTTGAATGGGCACTTCAGGTGCACAGAAGTCACCCTAAAGGAGATTTTGAATGAAAACTTAAATAATGCTGGTCGGCATCCATGGAGCTCTCGGGCAGCATGGGCCTCCGCTAGACTGGCTGTGATTATTAGGTGTGCAGCATCACATTTGCCCAAGGACAGCAAGCCTACAGAATGGTACAGGGTAACCACCGCTGTAGAAAACAAAGCATGAACATCACATTTGATTTCTTTGGAAAAACTCAAGCTTATATTGTAAATTAAATTAAGGCAATGCAGTCTTCTTGAGGTGTTTCCATATAGCACTGTGTTACGATGGAAAATGCCTCAGCCTGGGCCTCGGAAGTCTCCACCACAATACTCTCTCTGGGCAAATCTCTTAATGTCTCTGAGCCTCCATTTCTTCATCTCTCAAGAGATAATAATAATGTGTGCACTGGTTTTAATAGAAAGCTCTTATCAAGATGATATAGTGTTGAGTTTTTCCCCAAGGCAAGGAGGAACAAACAGAACAATGACAGAGGCTAGTGGCCTTAGTAAGCTGTAGCTCCATAGCTCCTCCCTCTTTCCAGCCTCTCTGATGGAGGGCACAGAAAGGAAGATGGCAGAGTTGGCTCATTAAGCACTGATCAAGGAAGGACTCTCCCCACACCCGACAGAACAGATCCATCCCAGCAGTTTTCTGAGTTTGTGAGCTGATGGGCAAAGTGATAGAACTTCCATTCACAGGGCTCATCAGTTGCTCCATCCGGAAGGGGACTGCTGAAAGGTTTCATCCACCCGAGACAGAGTGGCCAGTAGAGAAGATAGAATCTTGTAACTGCTGGTTCTAACTCGTGGGACTCCCATTAAGAATGAACGTCCCTTTCTTCCTATCAACCTGTGAGGACAGCCCATCCATTACTTCTATACTATGGGTTACTTGCCTAAGAAACGGTTCTCATTTAATAGAACGAGGGTGCCCATATGTCCTGATTTGTTCCTGACAGTCCCATTTATGCTTTTTGTCCCTGAATAAATATTATAGCACTACCATTAACTCTCAAAGTGTCTGGGTTTGGTCAGTAAATTATATGACACCTCAAACACATTAATTTTATAATAGGCACCTTCTCAATTCCCAGAAAATGCTTCATATGTATCACCAGTAACCTCTCTACCATCAGTTTAGTTGATTTGTAATATACAAATACAAATACATTTTTACTTTATAATTTTCACATAGCAATTTGTAGTCATCAATATCATTTTCACAGCATTCCTGAGTTGAGGGAGCGTAATTACAAAGAATTGTGGTTTAATAAAATGATGAAGGATTTTCTTTCAAATATATTTTGAAATGTTGCAGAGGCTGGCCAAAGTTTCCATTTAATTGACACTATACAAAAGTTATGTTAGTTGATTCTCATAAATGTATTTTGGGAGGCCAGGTGAGAAGATCACTTGAGAATAGGAGTTCAAGACCAACCTGGGCAACATGATGAAACACTATCTCTACAAAAAATAAAAATACAAAAAATTAGCTGGTTGTGGTGGCACACGCCTGTAGTCCCAGCTACCTGGGAGGCTGAAGTGGGAGGATCAGCTAAGCCCTGGAGGTCGAGGCTGCAGTGAGCCATGAGCATGCCACTGCACTGCAGCCCAGATGACAGAGTGAGACCCTGTCTCAAAAAAAAAAAAGTAAACTACCGTAATTTATAATTCTGAAATAACAATGTCAACTAAAGCAATATTATTATTATTTTTAGAGACAGAGGCTTGCTCTGTCAACCAGGCTGGAGTGCAGTGGTATGATCATAGCTCACTGCAGCCTCAAACTCCTAGGCTCAAGCCATCCTTCTGCCTCAGCTTCCAGAGTAACTGGGACTACAGGCATGCATCGCTATACCCAGCTAATTATTTTAGCCTTTGTTTGTTTGTTTTTTGTAGAGATGGGCTCTCACTATGTTGCACAGGCTGGTCTTGAACTTCTGGTCTTAAGTGATCCTTTCACCTTGGCCTCCCAAATTGCTGAGATTATAGGCATAAGTCATCATGCCCAGCCAATAATTATTTTTATTTATTTGTTCTTCAATTAAGCAGTCATTCAACAGATGATTGTTTGTGAAATGTTTCCAGGTACTGTGCTACGTAAGGGAAATATAAAAATGAAAGACAGAGACTCTTACCATAGGAATTTATAGAAAATGAGTTTAAGAGACAAGTAGATTATAATGAAACCAGATTATAATACGGCTAGAGTAGCACAGAACCCACCTAACCCAGCCAGCTTCATGGCACCAGACGGCCAGGAACAGAGGGATGTGGTAGTGAGGGATGGCTTCCAAGTGGCAGTGATGTGGAGCTGTCTTGAAGGACATGTAGGAGTTAGTCAAGGGAGAAATGAAAGAAAAATACTTTACAGTGTATTTTCCAATATTAGAAAATAAAATAATTAAGACAGATTTTAAAGCCAGGAAGCATTCTCTTCTCTGAATGTTCTCTTCCTGTGGGATACAGTTTGGATGTTTGTTCCCTCCAAATCTCATGTTGATATTGATTCCCATTGTTGGGGGTGACTGGACCATGGACGTGGATCACTCATGAATGGTTTTGCGTCATCCCCTTGATGATAAGTGAGTTCCCACCCAGTTAGTTCATGAGACATCTGGTTGTTTAAAAGTCTAAGACCTCCCCGTCTCTTTCTTGCTCTAGCTCTCACCATGTGACGTGCCTGCTCCCACTTCTCCTTCTACCATGACTGGAAGATTCCTGAGGCCCTCACCGAAGCCTAGCAGATGCTGGTACCATGCTTGTACAGCCTGCAGAAACTTGAGCCAATTAAAGCCCTTTTGTTTATAAATTACCCAGCCTCAGGTATTTTTTCATAGCAATGCAAACGGCCTAATACACTGTGCATTTGGCAGGAAACTGTTGCTGGTGGTCTGGCGGACTGAATGATTGAGTAAGCTTTCAATTTAGGAAGCTCTTGAAAGGAGACAATTCTCTAATAGCACTTTCCAGTAGAAATATGTGATTCACGAATAGAATTTTAAATGTTCTGTTAGCTACATAATCACGTTACACAATTACACAAAAGAAGGTGAAATTCATTTTAATAATCTATTATGTTTCACCCAGTGTTTCCAAAATATTATCATTTCAATGTGGAATCAATATAAAAGTAATGAGCTATTTTGCAATTTTGTTTTTATATGAAGTCTTCAAAATCTAGTGTGTATTTTACATGTATATGTTTCAATTTGTACCAGCATATTGCAGTGGTCAATAGTCAGATGTGTCTAGTGTCTTATATTGAGGGGTCCAGTTTTATAACATCAATATTAAATCCCACCATGGTCACAAATGAAAATGAACCCAGCGTGTTCTGGCTGGATTTATTCACGATAACTAATCCCTCACTTACATAAACAGCATATGCTTCAAGAAGGAATAACAAAGATGCTATAAAGATCTGTGTCCCAGGCATTTGTCTTATATTTGACAGCCAAGAGTGTTTATGACAGGCCCTGTACTTCACAAGCAAGCTATAATACAGTATTGTAAATACAAATGTTTTAACTGTGGGTATAGTAAAAGCATTTTGGGCTTCCCAGATTGGCTACAGATTCCACCATCACTGGGGCCAGTTTGTGATTATGCATCTATGATACAACTCAGAACCATTTATTCCATCATAAAAGATGCGGTCAAGGCAAACTCTCACACATAATGTCACCTGTGATCATTTTTTTCTGACTGAAATAGCTGCAGTGCTGTTGTATACAAGCGTATTTCTTTTAGTGAGATAAGACAAAATGATAGCATTGAGATGAGAGACTTGTAATGATTTCCCACTGGGAGCAATGATCTCTGGTTCTTAATTTCTCTACCTGTGAAATGGCAGTAATAATTTCGGCCCTGAGGTCTGAGTACCATGAGGATATGAACAAATACTTTTCATTTTTCTGATTCTCAGTTTAGCACAGGACTTATAATTGCGAAAGTATTTCTTCAATCTGCAGAAGTGTTTGTGAGAGATAGGGCCATCCAGTGAGTTCCTTTTTCTTTATTTTCTTTAATGGGTCACTCACAGTTTGTGACAAGAGCATTACTAATTGCATAGCTGGTGCCAGGGGCACTGTGGAGTCATTGAGGAAATCACTGTTAGCTACAACCCGCATAAAAGCCAATTACTCTCTAGAGAGGCAACATGCCATCCTGAGAGAATACAGGGCTGGTGCCTCAAAGTTTTTCCACAGACGAGGTACGCAGCCTGGGGCAAACTATTTTAACTGCAGCCTTCTCAGCTGTGAAAAATGAGAATGGCAATCCTTACTGCTTTGGAAGAGAGTTGTGTTTATTAATTAGTTTGTATTTCAAAGTGCTTCACAACTGGAAAGTTTCACTATTGGATTAAGGAAAAATGTCCTTTCATTTTATCCCCCTCCACCTTAGGAGGAAAAGCAACTGTGCTCACTGAGGCTGGGAGAAACATGGAGGGGATTCAGGCAAAAAAGCTAACAAACCTGACTTCCATGGTAGTGGCTCATTTCCCCGGCTGTAAGATGGCACCCATTAAAGGCAGCTTTATAAATTAGGCATCTTAAAGGGCAACCAAACCTGCCATCTGAAGAATTGCATTCGTTTTAGACTTAATTTTTATGACTGCTTCAAGAGAAAAAGGGAAAGAAAATGAGCCAAATCACACTGTGATAGGGGATTTGAAAATGAGAAGTAGCATAAATAATATCATGTTTTCTTGCTTGAAAAATAGGAGGTTGGATCTGCTTATATCCCAGCCTTTAGACTCTCAAATCTCCTTGTTCTGTTTCTAGCTTAACTCGGTAGGTCCACCAGTATTTTCCTACCAAGTGTTCTACTGTCATTAATTGTTTAAAAAATAGAGAAGAGAGAGAATTCATTTCTATTCTTCTTGTGGCTGTCCCCTAGTTTTTCATTTATCCTTCCATACTGCAGAATGCAGCTGCCTGGCCAGGGACTGCACTTCCCAACTTCCTTTGCATCTATCTGGGTCATGTGACAAGTTCTCACCAATGGAAAATGAGCAGAAGTAGAGTTTCTAAGTGGCTGTGCCTTTTCCAGTATCTCTGGGGACTGGAAATGATTCTGAAGCCATAGGGAAAGGCCAAGCCTCAAGAGAGAAGGCTGAATCCTTTATCACCACATGGAGGAAAATCTCCCACAGAAATGGAACATCTGCTTTGGATTGTTATCTGAGTGAGAGAGAAACTTCTGTTGTGTGTGAAGTTGCTGGTATTTTGAAGTTTATTGTTGTAGCAGCTAATGTTACCCTAACACATATACTGCCAAAGCTGACACTCTGCCCCAAAGTTTCCATTATAGTTGTCTTTTCCATGTCAGAACTTGAAATTCCTTTAGGACTTTCATGACATTCAGTATAGTTCAGGACATGTAAGGTATTTAATAAATGCATATGGAATTGAGGAAGGAAGGTATAAAGGAAGGGAGGGAAGAGGGAGGGAGGAAGGAGTGGTTGAATTAATGTGTATGCATTTAATATGACTCACTTATTTTCTTTTATGCTTTTAAAGTCAACATGTCCATTTCCACCCTCCACCCTCATTCTCACATTAAGCTATGGAGACGGGGAATATTTGTACTTTTTTCATGGTCTTCTATAGAATGGACATACTGCCATGAGAGAAATTGCTGGTCAGCGAGAAACAATTCCTTAGAGAAAGCAACCCACATATCATCACCCAAGAGAGCTGGACCATCGCCAATATCTCCATCAGGAACTTGGAAGAGTTGTCTGTCTTCCCAACACAATAAAACTGGAGACACGAGCATGCAGAGCTCCAGCCAGCACAATTACATAAAGCCAAAGCACATTATCGCTTGCAGGCTGCAGGATTTATGACCAACTATGATGGAAAATACAGAGATACTTTACTTGTCTGAATTCATCACTCACAGAAGACAATATGTATATTAATAATAGAGAAAAGTTGTCTATATTGTACTTTTTCTAATGAAAACCTTGATAAACAGAGCAGAAACAGATGCCAGCATCTTAGAGAAAAAAGAAAAATGGAAAAGATTGCCAGTTTGCTCCTCTTCAGAAAATATGCAATTGCTGTTCTTGTTGAAAAATTCCTTTCAAATGCATTGAGGCAGCATTTCTATTTTGGCAGTTTTCTTTGTTTGAGTTGCTGCTTCTAACTTGAGTGGAACAGAGAAGAAGTAAGTTTGTATTCTCTATGGGTGTGTGCTGTTCCAAGTATGAAGCAGTGAAGCTAAAATCACTTTACTTCTAGAAACCTGTGATTTCCATTTGCCATGAGGTTGACACTTCCTCTGGCAGTGCCTTTGCCCCAAACTGTCACAGAACCATGCTCTTTAGCTAGCATAGCATTCTTCATCTTTATCATAGCTGCTTACCACTTGTTTCTGCTCTGGAATGCTCACCCTGTACGTGCAGGGTGTGTGGTGTCCTGGCCCAGTGCTGGCACATGGTGAGCACTCAAAAAAATATTGAAGAGCTCTCTTCAGGTTGTAATTTTATGTTATCAGTGTTTTTACACAATTGGTTTGCATTCTCAGTCCCCTTGTACACAATGAGAAGGTAAACCAGTGTGCTCTTTGTCTATCATTTTCAAATTTTGAATTATTTAAATACATGTTAGTGAAATCACTGTTTATCAGAACCAAAATTGCAATCTTAAAACTTCTGCAAGACAGAAAAGATTGTTTAACAAAGGAAGGAAAATGTTACAAAGCCAGATTCCCCTCTTAATTTTGTCAGTGCTTGGACTTGGCCCCCAAACCCTAAAAGTGAATTTGTTTCCAGAACACCTGAAACAGAGACCACATTTTTATGTTTGCCTTTTCACAGTGAAGTTTACGTTAGGGAGCTATATTTTCCTTATAGTTATTTTTAAGTCATTTGGGCTTTCCAATAAAATAGCATTCCCATTTTCTTCCCTCTTTCCAGATTAATGCGTTTATTATGTCAATACATGAAGGGGTCCACGTGGGGCTGGGGTTGGGGGCTGGGATGCTCTGCAGTGGTGCACTTGGAAAACAATGTGTTATTTGCATTTAAGAAAATACTTTGTTGGCTAAGTGTCTAGCCAGTAAAACAATAACAGTTCACCAAGACAGTTATCCCAAATACCCTTCCAAGAGTGGCAATCAGTTTTCCTAAAGAGTCAAAGAAAAGAGTGAGAATTGTGGGAAGTGGGAGACTAGAAGGACAGACTCATTTGGAAACAGGAAGTGGTTCAAGGAATCTAGGATTTGGAATATAGGAAAAGAAATGGGGAAACATACCCATGCCTTCTCTTCTCTGTAGACATCCGATTTCAACCTACTTCAGGTTAGTAGGAAGTACAATCATTATCTGATGTTCTGTGACCACATGGAAAATACATTGGTAGTCACAACCAGACTAGAGTCAACATTGAGAAACCACCAGAACAACTAACTTGGGCTGGTGAGGCACAGCTACTGGTCAAAACCTGCCCAGGAGGCCCAGTACCACTCACAGTCAGGATCGGGGTCATGGTAAGGGTAGGTCAGCTAGCTTACTGCAGCCCACCTCTGATGGGGAGGTGAGGGCTTCCAGCCCTGGGCTGCTCATTCACCTCCCCTCTGGAGCAGTAAACAGAGAAGTAGCAAGAAGCTAAGCTCCTTTTGTTAGGCATTATTAATTCCTCTAAAGTGACCATTGATGTATTTTTTATTCAGTAACTTAGCATATATATGTGTGTACAATTAATAGTTATGTATAATAAAAGTGTATTAAAATTTTTAAACATAAATTGTGATCGTTGCACAATTCTGTGAGTACACTACAAACCATTAAAATGTATACTTTAAATGGGTGTGTTTTATGTTATTTATGTGATTATATCTCACTAAAGATGTTTTTAAACCATAAATGTTTTTATTCATATTTTCCCTAAAACATCATATACTGGGTTTTGTTATTATTATTGACTTCCTTCCTGCTATGTTTTTATATTGACTTCTTCAAGTCTTGGTGATCCCAGGATATACTCCAGAACTGATAAATGTTGGCTAATGAATTATAGCTTTATTCCAGTTTTAGCACTGCCAGGCCAGGCTATATTGTCTGTGTTATGGGGTCAGTACGAAAAATTTTACTGAAAAATAAAACTGACCCAGAGAGAGGCTCTTCATGAGCTCCTGCACTTCCTCCTGCTCACCTCACCTCCCAGGGTGCTCCTTGCCTTCTCTGGGTGTTGATGCTTATTGTGATCTTGTGTACTATAATTTGAAAGGTATTCTCTGATACCCTCCTCTATTACACTCTATGATTACAGAAGAGACTGGTGGACATTGTTATGAATGTAAAAATGGGTGGTTATTTTTTAACCTGTCTTCAAAGCTAATTCATAAACAATAATTCAGCCTTACAATGTTTTGTGTGAGATAACTGTAGTTATTTTATAGATAATAAAATCTTATAAGGGTTATGTTTGGTTCATGAGACTTACTCATTTCCTTTTCTGGGGATGGGTTGGTGAATCAAGTGAATAGCACAGAGAAGAGTTTCTCAAACTATCTCTTGTGGAAGGTTAGTTTTTTAAAAAAATTTTCCAAGAGGTTGGCAACTTTTGTAAATCCAATAAAAATAAACTACTGTTTTTCAAAAGAAGACATACAAATGGTCAGGGTATGAAAAAAATGTTCAACATCACTAATCATCAGGGAAATGCAAATCCAAAGCACAATGAGATTCCACCTTGCTCCAATTAGAAGGCTGTTACCAAAAAGACAAAGGAAAAGTGTCTTTTCTTAAATACTGTTGGTAGGAATGTAAATTGGTACAGCCATTATGGAAAACAGTACAGTGGTATCCCAGAAAATTAAAACAAGTACTATCATATGATCCAGGAACCCCACTAATGGGTATATATCCGAAAATAAAAATCAGTATATTAAAGAGATTTCTGCACTGCCATGCTTATTGCAGCACTACTCACACTAGCTAAGTGTCCAACAGTGGATAAATGAATAAAGAAAACGTGATATATATACACAATAGAATACTAATCCACCATAAAAAAAGAATGAAATCCTGTCATTTGCCAGAACATGCTGAACCTGGAAAACCTTATGTTAAGTGAACTAAGTCAGACACACAAAATACCACATGATCTCACTCATATGTGGAAACTTAAAAAAAAAAAAAAGTTGGGGCTGGGCGCGGTGGCTCACCCCTGTAATCCCAGCATTTTGGGAGGCCGAGGCGGGTGGATCACGAGGTCAGGAGATCAAGACCATCCTGGCTAACACAGTGAAACCCCGTCTCTACTAAAAATACAAAAAACTAGCCGGGCGAGGTGGCGGGCGCCTGTAGTTCCAGCTACTTGGGAGGCTGAGGCAGGAGAATGGCGTGAACTCAGGAGGCGCAGCTTGCAGTGAGCCAAGATTGTGCTACTGCACTCCAGCCTGGGTGACAGAGTGAGACTCCGTCTCAAAAAAAAAAAAAAATTGGTATCACAGAAGCAGAGCAGCACAGTGGTTACTAGAGACTGCAGAAGGGGATGAATGAGGGAAAAACAAGGAGAGGTTTGTCAATGGGTACAAAGTTACAATTAGGAGGAATAAAATTCTGGTGTCCTGTAGCATAGTAGGGTGACTATGGTTAACAGCAAGGTATTGTGTATTATAAAATAGCTGGAAGAGAGGTTTTTGAATGTCCTAAACACAAATAAATGATAAAAGCCTGAAGTGATGGATATGCTAACTAAGCTGATTTGATCATTATATAACAGGTACATGTATCAAAACATCACATTTTACCCCATAAATATATATAATCACAATGTGTCAATTTAAAAAAATGCTAAAGAATGCAAAATGCTTGCCTCCTTTTAATAGATTAGATTCAGTAGACATAAAATTACATTTCAACTAATATTACCAAACATAACATAAGAAAAAAAGTGAATTTTTAAAAATTGTACACATTGTTCACTGACAACATCTGGAGAGGCAAATAGAGAAAATTACTATTACACTCATAATTTTTGTAATTCTTCAATCATAACATGAAGTTATGAATGGAATAAATTCTGCATATTAAACACCTATGTACACACTTTAATGAACAATTTGTATATTAATGTGTAATTTTCGTGTGATGTATGAGCTTGCTTCTTGATGTTAACTTACCTAATCTAGGTTAGACTGATGACAGTGCTACTCACAGAGGATAATGTATATCAAAACTCTTTCTATGTTTTGATAACAAAATAGACAAACCAGTCTTACATAAATATATTCATGGCAAAGAAAACAGGATATTCATTTTTAACATTTTTTCCCAAAATGTAGCAAGTGATGCTCTATGTGCAAAATTTTTAAATTCTTTATCAGTACCTACAATTTATTCTGTAAAATTGTGGTTAAATTTAACTTAACTTTTGAACAGACAGGGACTTTTGTATTTATATACACTACAATTTATTCTGTAAAATTGTGGTTAAACTTAATTTAACTTTTGAACAGACAGGGACTTTTGTATTTATATACATTTGAGTTACAGTTGACAACCAAACCTTAAAATATTACACACTTTAGCATATTCTTACTACTTACCATCTCTAGCTCACCTTATGATTTCAACACTCCCTGATCTGGTCTATATACTGTTCAATGAAGAGAGTCCACTGACCATGCATTTCAATGTTAAGGCAATGTCAAATTCCTATAAAATTTTGTGCCCAATTACTCTCAATTTCTGTATATCTCATTTCAGACTAGTAATAGTTGATGGACCACACTTTGAGTACCACAGTCATGTACATAAAGGATTCCTTTAGTTCACCAAAGCAATTGAGATCATCTGTTGTGGTGAACTCAAGCAAGAGATTGGTGGTTAGACTGAAAACAGATTTTATGAGATCCCATAGATTGATAATAACCTAAAGGAAAGGCTCAGAAAAATTGCCATTGGGTTCTTCATTTGAACATTTCCTGTTCAATCCTTTTACCAAGGACTTAGATGAGGTTATAAACTTGTCAGACTTCAAAATATAGTTCATATTTATTAAGCATCTATTTTATATAATTCATATACTGAGCTAATTGTTCAAGGATTATTTCATTTAATCTTTAGAACAAAAATTGTATTATGTACATACTGTAATGCACAGTTCACAATAGGGTTATAAATCGCCAATTTATAAACGAGAGAAGTTAAGTAACTTCCCTGAAGTCACACTGCTAGTTGATGGATCTGGGATTTGAGTCCAAGCCAGCAGACTCCACATCCAAAGGCAAACCACCTAGTAGACAGGCAAAACTGGCCAAGATTGGCACAACTGTAAGTGAAGGAAACAGAATAATTGAAATATTCTCTAGGCTAAATTGCTAGGCAAAAATCAATAAGGTGAAAATAAGAGGAATAACTCTCAATTCCTCTATTAGATTAACATAAGTCAATTGCACAAAAGCAGGCTGAGGAAGATCTCACACATCAGAGTCTCTTGGGCATCACCTTGTGTCTTGCTAGCCTTTTTTTTTTTGTCTTGAGACAGGGTCTTGTTCTGTCGCTCAGGCTGGAGTGCAGTGGTGCCGTCTCAGCTTACTGCAACCGCCACCTCCCGGGCTCAAGTGATTCTCCTGCTTCAACCTGCCAAGTAGTTGGGATTACAGGCATTCACCACCAAGCCCAGCTAATTTTTGTATTTTTTGTAGAGACAGGGTTTCACCATGTTGGCCAGTCTAGTCTCGAACTCCTGGCCTCAACTGACCCACCAGCCTCGACCTCCCAGAGTGCTGGGATTATAAGCATGAGCCACTGTGCCCGGCCTAGCCTCACTTCTAATTCTAGCTGCTGCTGCGGCACATATCCTCTAAAACAGGGGTCCCACCACCTGAGACACAGACAGGTTCCGGTCCATGGCCTGTTAGGACCCAGGCCACACAGCAGGAGGTGAGCTGCAGGCTAGCGAGAACTACCAGCTGAGTTCCACCTCCTGTGAAATCAGTGGCAACATTCAATCCTCACAGGAGCTCAAACCCTACTGTGAACTGTGCATGCAAGGGATGGAGGTTGCATACTCCTTATTAAAATCTAATGCCTGATGAAACGACCACCACCCTATCAGTGGCAAAATTGTCTTCCACAAAACAGGTTTTAGTGCCAAAAAGGTTGGGGACCGCTGTGCTAAAAGCTCTGCAGGACACTTCTCCTAACAGAACCTCATTTAAAGAGTTCACATTTCTGCCCTGAGATGATTATTCTTCTCCTCCTTCTTTTCCTTCTCCTCTTTCTCCTTCTGTTTCTCCTTCTCCTTCTCTTTCTCTTCCTTCCACCTCCTCCTCCTTCTCCTCCTCTTCCTTCTCCTTCTTCTAGCTTTATTAAGTATAATTGATGTGCAAAAATCTGCACATATTTAATGTCTATAATTTGATGAGTTTGGATATATGCATACACACATGGAACCATTACCATAAGCAAGGTAATAAACATATCCATCATATGTATCCATCATTAATCTCTCCAAAAGTTTCCTTGTGACTCTGTATTTTTTGTTTGGTTTTTTGTTTGTATGTTTATTTGTTTTGTGGTAAGCACACCTAGTATGAGATCTACTCCCCTAAAATATTTAAGTGCCCAGTATAGCATTGTTAACTATAAGTACTGCGTTGTACGGCAGTTCTCTAGAACTTATTCATGTTGCATAAATGAAACTTTATACCCATTGAACAACTTTCCATTTCTTTCTCCCCCAGTCTCTGGTGACCACACTTCTACTCTCCACTTTTATGAGCTTGTCTAGTAATAAACACCTACATTAAAAAGGAAGAAAGATCACAAATAAACAATCTAACTTTCCACTTAAAGGATCTAGAAAAGGAAAAACTAAGCCAAATTAGCAGAAGAGAGGAAATAGTAAATATTAGAGCAGAAATAAACAAAATAAGAAATTTTTTTAAATCACAAAACAGTTGTTTTCTTGCAAAGAACCCTATTGTGAACTGTGCACGCAAAAGATCTATGCTGGGCACTCCTTAGAAGAATCTAATGCCTGATGAAACCATCCCCCTGACCACCACCCCATCCATGGAAAAATTGTCTTTTTCCCCTGAGAAGGATGGTGAAAACTGACAAAATTTAGCTCAACTAAGAAAAATATGATTCAAATAAAAAACAGAATCAGAAATGAAAGAGGATACATTATAACTGATGCCAAAGAATATAAAAGACCATAAGAGGCTACCGTGAACGATTATATGCCAACAAATTGGATAACCTTGAAGAAACAGATAAAGCCTTGGGATTCTTAGGAGCCACACCTAGAGAAGCCTGCTCAGGTCACATGCAACAGTAGCTGGGCAACTCCTAGCCAACAGGCATGAGAGTTTATGGATAAATATGTTTTGTTTTCAGTGGTTTTCATTGTGAGCGATTCTGAGAAGTAGTCTATATCCTCAGATGGTCCTAACAAGATAGTCCAGTTGAGTACAAGAGGAACCAACTCCATAAGGCACTGATGGGCTTCTCCTCTTTCCCTGGTTCTCACTCCTGATCCCTAGGATCATCTCCAAAGACACCTGCTGCACACAGGTCCTGGTCATCAGACTCTACTTACTCTACTTTGGTAGGAACCCAGGTGAAGACACCGACCTAGCAGCAAATCATGTGAAAAATAGATCTTAATAGATGACAAGTTCAGCCCAAGACAGGAGTGTGATATGATAGAGAGAGCGGGGAAGGTGGGAGAGACAGAGAGAGAGAAAGGAAGAAAGGAAGGAGGTAGGGAAGGGAACATAATAATACCTGGAGTGCTATCACCTAGAAGTTTGTGCATAAATTATATGTCACCTATAATCATGATCTCCAAGAGAATAAAAGGAGACAAAGCGAGGGAAATATGTTTTTGCTAGTTGGAGAATTCAAGGTACAAGGTGAGAAAAAAAACTGAAAGGTAGCTTCTAGCAGAGACAGACTCCTTAGCCTGACTGTAATGACATAGGTTTCAAGAAAGTTCATAACTCTTAACATTTGGGTATGAGTGTGAGTGAAATATTCTGAGAAGGGCCCATACCTTTCAACATATTCTCAAAAGGCCCCTCATACAAATAAAACTAAGAGAATCAAGTCCCACACTAGGTTGTATAGTAATGTGTACAAAGAACTTTTGAACTTCACAGAAGAAATGCTCCCAAAATTACTACAATACTTCTCTAACTAGCTGTCATTCTCTGCTTATTTATCTGGTATCTACACCCAAGTACAGCCCCTCTGAGATAAGAGATGTAGGCTAGGAGGAAGACCTCAGTTTTGGTCTGCTCTCTGTAACCACAAGACCCTGTCCAACTCATCTAAGTCTTGGTTTTCTCATTGGTAAAATGGGCCAAGGAAGTAGGTTGGGGGAATGTAAAGTAAGGATTAGGCAAATCAGATGAGAAGACATATGAAAGTGCTTTGTGAACTCTATGGCTCATACCAGATGTAAAATGTATTGTGTGGTTGAATGGACTCATTTTCCAGGTAGGGAGCTAGGATAGAGCTCCCTAGTTGGTCTACGGACCCATCATCTGGGAGCTGGTTAGAAATTCAGAAACCCACCACCCGACCTTCTGAATCAGAATCTGCTTTTTTTTTTTAAGACAGAGTCTCGCTATGTTGCCCAGGCTGGAGTGCAGTGACCTGATCTTGGCTCACTGCAGCCTCCACCTCCTGAGTGCAAGCGATTCTCATGCCTCAGCCACCCGAGTAGCTTGGTTTACAGGTGTGCGCCACCATGCCCAGACAGTTTTTGTATTTTTAGTAGAGACGGGTTTTGCCATGTTGCCCAGGCTGGTCTTGAACTACTGGCTTCAAGTGATCCACCCACCTCAGCCTCCCAAAGTGCTAGGATTACAGATGTGAGCCACCACTCCTGGCCCAGAATCTGCATTTTAACAAGACCTCTGGGTGATTCTTGTCCACATTAAAAATTTGAAAAACCAGAGTAGATGACAATTGGGATTCTTTTTAACTTGGAATTTCTGATCTAATGACTATAATTTTTAAATTTCTTCTCTCCCATCTCTCCAACTTGCTATTGTATCCTCCTTTTTTTCTAGTCATTATGGCCTAATTCAACATTGTTTCCACACGGTGTTCCACAAATATTGACTTAACACTGCTGAGAATGAGCTGAGCGTAACCATATATCATCCTTATCATCCTTTTTAAAACAACTGACTTCTTAAAAATTACAAATGCCCATATTGTCCACATTCTCCTCTCAAAGGAAATCTGCTACTAAAATTAAAACAAAATATTTAATTTTAATTGGGCTTTTCTAGTTAGTCATTAGGTGCCTGGAAAACAAAGTGTTAAAAAAGAATCCTGGGCAGATGCAAACATTCAAATGATACTGATAATAAATACGCCTCTTAACATTTGCTAACTGCTCTAATCCCTGTTATTTTGACGTTGGTGTAAAGGAATTACCACCTGGAGACATGGGGCAGGTCAGTTGGCATCTACAGAGACTCAGTTCTTCTCAAGTTAGGGCCCTTTGCATCATTTATGGCCACCAAGAGGGATTAACCAACATCCCCCCACCCCCCAAACACACACACACACACACACACACACACAAGTTTGTGAGCCAAGTGATTTCGTCCCATTACAGTGTTGCTCTTAAGCTCTGTGCTCAGCCTGCCTGCGGCCTTCAAAAGGGCAGAGCTCCCACACACATGAAAGGATGATTTTCCAGGCACTCCTGGATGGCCTCAAGGTATTTGTTGTTTGCCATGTTGGCCTTGTTTTTGTTTGTTTTTACTTAGGCTTTTTACAACTGGGTACTATACTGCAGCATCCTTGAAGAAAAAAGCCTGCTAGAACAGGTAATGATAATAATGCTAATAATACCTTGGGTGTATACCGTACCCTTCTTTCTAAATGCTTGATATGTCTTTACATTGATGATCTCTTTTATCTTCATGACACCCCTTAGAATTGGGCCGAGGCAGATTAACACATGGGCTAAGATCTGGCTTCTTGAGCTTCCAGTACAATGTCTAAAGTAGAAAGCTTAAGAGACATTGGCTGAGTCATAGCCACTTGCAAAATCTTGCATCTTCTGGACTAAGAGATCATTTGTCTAATTGTTTTTACTGCTTTTGAGTTCTTTCTAAAGTTAATTACCAACCTTAATTAGTTCTAGTTATGAGATCTCCAAGACTATATTTTTTGTAAACATATGCTACTTTATTAGTTAAGTCTAAATATTTATGAAATCTTTCAATCTAGTAGTTTGGCTTCTCTGATAATGGTTGTCTTTATCTCTTTATAAAATGAGATACTGAAAGAGACACATTCAGCCTTGGTGCCTAGACCTGGCAGAAAGCAGAAAATGGTCTATTTTCCCTTATTTTTCTTCATTTTATTTTTAATCTAAGTCCTTGTTGGCAGAAGAGGTTGGAAGAGAATAAAACAGGCAAATGACTGAGTGAACAGAAGGTAGGTGTATCAAGGATGAAGAAGGGGCCAAATTTGTAAGCATAAGTAAGGACCACATAACATTCTTCAACACTGATGGCTTTGTTGTATCCAAAAATTTTTTATACTGTTTTCAAGGTAGCCCCAAATGACCTGTGCCTGCCCATGTATCTCCAGAGTGCCTTGGCTGTGCCTACAGACTACCTCACTCAACCAAGAATCTGAGTGGTTTGTCTGAACCTGAAACTATTGCCTCACAGATGTGTACAGAAGACCCATTTGTATGTTCACATCAGTAAAAAAAAAAACAAAAACAAAAAAAAAACGGGTCCATAGCTTAACTGCTGTGCTTCTTAGCTAAGGTCTTTGGATAAACTCCAAAGCAATAAATCATCACATATGCCAGGAGAGAATTTTTTTGGAGTTGGAGTTATTATATGGCCCTTATACTACCACTTAAGAATAACAATAATAATAATGGATACAACTTTTACACTTACAATACACATGTCAGTAGTGATGTCTTGGATTGACCTATTATGTCGTATGGGACAGCAATGTTCTTTCTCAGAAATGTAAATGGACATAAAGAGATCAAATGAGGGTTAGCAGTGAGAGGACATACAATTGTAGCAGAGCACATTATTAGATGGGTGGACAGCATGTGAAGTCACAGAAAGTTAAGAAGTAGCAAAAACTATGAATAAGAAGAAGGAAGTAGAGAAAATACATAAAGTGGTTTTAAACTTGAATGCCTTCATCTGAAAAAAGTAAATGTACAAATTTGCAACTATGTGGCAAAAATTAATACACGTCTTGCCAAAAACATTCAAATTCAAAATTTGATCTAGATATTAAGCTGGCCAAATAAAGCACAACTTCAGGCTGTATTTGGCTTCTTGGTCACCATGTTCTAAATCCTGGAAGAGATGGAAGGAAGAAGCTGGTCAGTGTGGAGACAGCAGTGGCCACAGCAAGAGGACAGCGAGGTCACAGAGAATAGACACAATGGGAGCAAGAACATGTCACCTGAAAGAGAGAGGTGGCCAGAGGAGACCCAGATTGTCCTCTATCCCCTGGGGCTTTGCTTTCTTCTTCCAATTCCAGTCCACATGTGATCTTGCAATAAAAGTGTTTCTTTTAAAGGAGTCTGGGTAGGAGTCACTTTTTCAGAATCGTCACCTACATGCCTTTGCTGATTTTCATAAAAACCCTACAGAGTAGAGGGCTGGAAATTGGGATCCTGCGGTCTTGTCTAGTGCTGCTTTCAACACAACATATAAGAATTACCTTCAGTGTAGCGTGACTGAGAAGCACACATAAATGTTTCCTCCTAATGCATTACATATCAAACCTATTTGATTCACAATGGCCATGTGGTCATTTCTTTTAAAATCCTTGGAGAAAAGTTGCTCCACAAAGAGGAATTAATGGTGGTCTTACCAGTGCTGGGAGAGTTATCTTCTCAAACTCATCCAAACAGAGGACCTGAACACCTAATATGTCATCATGTGAAGAATATGAAGTAAATATGTAAAATAATACAGCCATACATTAGCCTAAATTGTGCTAATAAATTGTTAGGCTTAGCAGGAAATGGAAAATCACTAATGGAATAATGAAGAGTTTGTTTAGTCCCTGAGCAGACGGCCATCATTCGTCATGCTCCCAGTTCTCCTGCTAAGAGCAGTAGCTAACAGGCTTGCTTGAGGTGATGAAGCAAGCCCAGGAAACCACTACTTTCTAATAGCTAAAGGAAGTGCAGTTGTCACTCTAGGACTGAGAGAATTAACAGGGAGAATAATCCACATCAAGGGGACTTTGTAATGTGAACCATTGATGAGGTAGGACTGGGTAGAGATAAGAGACATTGCATTTGGAGGCAGTCAGATTTGCATCCTTGAATGGATTTTTGGAGCAGGAGTGGACACCTGACCCAAAGGAAATCAATCCATAGGCTAGCAATCAACCTCTTTTTTGTTCTTGTAGCATTTGATCGTTATCTAGTTTTGCTAAATCCTACTTTTCTCTTTGTAAAATGGGAAAATAACAATATGTAACTCAAAGGGCTATTGCAAACACTGAATGAGATACAGCAAATGATGTGCCAGGCATGGTACCTATGACATGGGACATAGCAATGGTTAATTATTGCTATTGTTTAGCTAAAGTAGTAGTCAAATAGCCCAGAAACCAAGGTTCTATGTTTTTAAGGCCAAACTAGGAGGGTAAACTTTTGTAAACTTCTATTCGCTATCAGAGTCAAAGAGAAGTACAGGTGGGTGGATCACAGTACCAGCTACAATTCACTTATTCATTCATTCGGAAACAAAATTTACTCTTGAATTAAAGTAGAGAAAAAAACTGATTGCTGCCAGAAATGATCAACACCTGCTTTGTAGGATATTACTTTACTTTGTAACAAAAATTAGAGAAATTAAATAATTTTTCTCTTTTGTTATGAAGAAGAAATATCAAAGTTACATGTTGGTGATATAAGGCAAGGTACATACCACACCCCAGTCATCTTTCATTGGCATGTAAATCAGCACACATAAGTGATGGTAATGCTGTCAGTGTAGCAATATACACCGTGGTAGACCCTGTGATGAAGCCCATCGTGAACGACATGCACCTGTTCTCCACTTTCTCATCCTCCCTTGCAGCAGCGTGGCATTGAAAGGGATTATAGGCTGAGAGACTAGGTAGAGGGTGTATTAGTCTGTTCTTGCATTGCTATAAAGAACTGCCTGAGACAGGGTAATTTACAAAGAAAAGAGATTTAATTGACTCGCAGCTCCACAGGCTGTACAGGAAACATGGCTGTGGAGGCCACAGGAAACTTACAATCACGGCGAAGGGAAAGCAGGCCAGAGCAGGAGGGAGAGGGCAAAAAGGGAGCTGCTACACACTTCTAAACAACCAGATGTTGGGAGCACTTACTATCACAAGAACAGCAAGGGGGAAGTCACCTCATGATCTAATCAACTCCCACCAGGCCCCTCCTCCAACACTGGAGATCACAATTCGACATGAGATTTGGGTGGGGACACAAATCCAAACCAGATCAGAGGGCTTTGTGTTTTTTGGGGTTTTTTTGTTTTTTTTTTTCTGGTCATGATTTTCAATTTTAAGGTTTTTGAAGGCAGGAATTGTGTCTTGTTCATGATCTCTTGGACATATTCATAGGCCTCAACTACCAAATTAAAGAAATCTTAGAAATAAAAAATGGGCAGTTATTAATTGCAACAACATTCATATGCAGGAGTCATTTTCTTTCTTTGAAGTGCTTTGTGAACTTGAGCAAAGGCCAGTTTGAGGAGTAGGTTTCTTCAGCTTGCTCATGGTAAGTGATCGCAAGTTAGGCAGAGAAAGCGGCCTAGGCATGTGGCATTCCTCCATTTTGGCCAACTTATCTCTTGAAGTCAAACTCATCATGTGCTGTGCAATAATGGAGACAGGCGAATCAGAGAGGCTCTGACTGAGAGCACTGGAGGTGACTTCCTTTCTGCCAGCCTGTTTGTCTTCAGATTCCTTAGAGCAATTGCTCCAACTCTCATCTCATGAGCGGCTGGTTATCCTTGACACCGGAGGACTACAGTCATCTTCTCCCTTCTCAGGGACACAAACAAAAATGACACTACCTTGAGATAATACCTAACACAGATTATTCCACCACATCATATCTTGGGGCTCAGATACTATATTCTTTCCTAGCCTAACACATGCAGCGAGAACACATGGCAACTATAATAAATGCTTCTAATTAACAAATAAAAATATATCTGCACCAAGTGACAGATATAGCTTCTTAAGAATGCTCCTTGGCTGCTGGGGTTGCCCATGATGGATCAAACCTTTTAAACACATTATAATGACAAAAGGGATGGGATTCTCAGACCCTTTCATCTACAGAATGGCTTTTGGGCTTACTCTGCAGAAAGATTTTTTTCCCTACTTGTAAGAAATGAGTTTAAACCAGAATCAAATTTTGATACTTAAAAAAAAAAAACTTCAGCCACTACAATTGATAGCACCAGTTAAAGGAATGAAACACTTCTGCATGGAAACAATGATTCATGAACTGCTCTTCCCTACAGGAGATGAAACCATTTGGGCTTTCCTCAGCAATGCTTATATTACTGGCAACGTTTAAAAAAACTTCATTACATAGAGAAAATTCCAGCCTTCAATTTTTCTTGTTGAGAGGGTTCAGTGGTTGCTTTGGTATATGTGTGTCTCTCGGTGAGTGTGTGTGTGCGCGGGCGCACACACGAGTGTGTTTCATAAAATTAGATTCCAGCAAAGGGAAAGTGCATTTATGCAAAAGCAATTCATCAACCACTTCTGTGGTCAGAATTCACCGAGGTAATTTAGATACTTTAATGGCAAGGTAGTTTAGGTAGGTAGGAGGCAATGTCCCCTCCCCCATCTAACAGCTATGGTAATAGAAAATGTGTCCTCTAAATGAATCTTTTCAGGAAAGTAATTCTCGTTTTAATTATTTATCCACTACCAAATATAAAATATAATTACATAGCCAATGTCCATGGGAACAAAATCCACAGCGCAGCATAGAGTATGAGAGCTTTCTGCTTTTAGAAATTTTCCATTAAAAAAATAAGATTAGCCAAATGCAGCTTTTATAATCTGATTTTCATAATATTAGTGTTTAGCAAAAGTCCACCACTTGCTCAAACAATGGCTCCAGAATTTGCAGTGTTTCCACCATAGCCTTGACCTTTATGATGTCAGACATATATTACCTCTCTGCTATAATTTACTATTGACATCATGGATTAAATTTGTTGTTTCAGCTAATGTAACTGAGCAAGCAAGGTAGATTGTGAAACCAAAGCCAGCTACTGAAATACGAGGGTTGTCAAGTATAAATTTACAAAAGATATTCAGACTGGGTGTGGAAGACAAAAATAAATGGACAAAGAAGCTGTTTTTGACAGACTGCAAGGGGCTAGAGACTTCAACTTGAACACTGTAAATCCAAATGTCACGAAAACACTGCTGCAGAGTGCGAGACACGTCTATTCCTCAGCAATATAAATGGTGATGGGAAACCAAACTTCCAAGATGCTGTGCATTTTTGAAAAGTATATCCCCAACGCCCGATAACAAACTCTTTTGAAAAGTATATCCCTGACGCCCGATAACAAACTCACTCATCTCTTCTTCCTCTCCTCCAACCCAAGTTTGAAAAATCACCACAAGTCACTAGCTCAAAACCAGTTATGACTGCAAAGCCAGTGTTTGCTAGGGCATCATTTGGAGAAGAGACCAAGGAATGTCGAAAAATATGTAAAGATATATTTTTAAAAGAAAAATAAATTAGTGTGGCAACAGTATTGCCCAAACATGAGCCATGATCAGTTTTTACTTCTGACACAAATTCTGTTTTTAATACCAAAGTATAAGCCACTAAGAGGGAATATTGTAACTACTGAAGCCTGTAAAGGTGCTCCCATCACTCAGCAGGGAACCCCTTGGTGGTAATTGAGCCACTTCCACGACTGGTCTCTTAGAGTAACAGTCTGGCCTGCAGGGTTGTAGCTACATGAGACTGCTGGTTCATGGTCAGGCTTTCTTTGCTTTCAAATGCTTTATTTTCCCAGATACCCCGCAAGCTAAAAGAATTTGAGAATAACTGAATCTAGAAAACAATAAATGTGTGCTACATGGATAGAGTGGTGGGTGGATAATGCAAGAAGAACCAGAAGCCTCCGAAGTGAAAATACTTTTTCAATGTCACAGCTTGTTGTTATGGACAAGGCCCAGGTGGATTTCTTAGTTTAGTCTGGGGGTAGACTACTCATGGTGGGTATTCAGTGGTAATGCTTTTGGGAAACTTTTAGAGGGATGGAGAGCCTGATATTCCTCTTACCCCATGTGCCTGCTTAGTGACCTATTATCCAGCCTTTTCTATGGAAGCTATAAGAACTTCTGTGTCCACGACTCAAATACACAATGAATAGCTAGGGAATAACACATAGCACTGTGTGCTGTACTGGGGCTTGGAATTACATAGTAACCACTACAAATAGACTTTGCCTTCAAATTTATAGTCTAATGTCTAATATCTATGTGTGTCTATATATAAGAGAGAAAATGTAAATTCTAAGAGCAGTTCTCATGTGAGAAAATGAGGGCATGAATATGTCCTTTGCTCCTTGACCCAAATAGTACCTTTGAATAACTGTCAAAGGACTTGAGTTGGGCCAGACAATGTTTTCAGGCAGTGATGAAAAGAAATGACACAGAAAGTTCTTATTTACACCTCCTTTGGCTAGCCACGGAGATCCCTAGATTGAAAATAGGGTGACCTTTAGAGGCTCATCACTATCTTGGGTGTGAGTAGCCTGGAAGGAAGATGTGCTGTGAGTCTGATCTATAAAAGGGACCAAGCATCCCTTGAGCTGACTCTGGATGCAACCTCAGATGGACTCATAACCTGCCAAGGAGGCTTAAACTTGCCTAGACCTCTTGACAATCTCTTTAAGTGAATTTTCAGGTCACTGACAGCAGCTTGATTGAACACCCTCTCAGGATTCCTTCTCCTGGTATAATTCAAATGTCCCTGGTTCTAGGTCTCCTTGATTCTCGGGCCCACATGGATAGGAAATTTTATTGTAAAAGCTGATGGCTTAATTCCTCCTAGAGAAAGTGCTACTGTAGCTTTGCTTAGAAAAATATCACTTTTGTTTAGGAAAATCCACAACTCTTACTTTTCCTGGCTCTGACACATAGTTGATCCCATCTCATATTTTCATAAGCTGTTTATATTGGATTGCAGCCACGGTGTATTAACTTATCACTCCGTCTCTCTCCAGGCCAGTGAATTAGCTCATGTGTTCAGCTGCATTTAACAAAAATCCAAACACAGTGATTTAACGAACATTTTCTTATCTGCCATGAAGTTCAGAAGTAACATGCACAGAGTTGGTGCCATGGCTTTTAAGCCATCAAGGACCAGGCTCCTTGCATCTTCTTACTCTGCCATCTTAATATGTGGCTTTCATTTCCATGGTTTCACAAGGCAAAGAGAAAATGACAAGTGGGGCTTTTATGAGAAAAGTAAAAATTTTCCAGAAAACCTCAGCAAAATTCTAATTGGTCAAAACTAGATTACTCTTAACTGCAAAGGAGACTGGAAAATACAATGCTATCTGGAACAAAATGAGGAGTCTGTGGGCAGGAGAAAGGAAAAGGATGGAGACTAGTTAGACAATAAGGTGTGTCTGCCACACTCACATACCTTGTGTCTACAAAGTATAGACTGATCTCAGTGGTTCTAACATACACACACACAGTAAAAATATACTCTGCAATATAATATTTTTTCTGAAGACTGGGATGATTATAAACTTTCCAGATGCTCCTGTACAAACAGTAATTAAAATCCCTTAAACACTTCCTTATTTGCAAAATGACAAGAACACTTAAAACTTGAGGGTGAAAACCTGGTTCTAGAACCAATGCTGCCACCAACCATCTGAATGATCTTGAACAAGTTACTTTCTCTTTCTGGGCTTCAGCTTCCTGAGTGGTCCCACTGCCAACACTCTTAATATCTCGAAACGTCCCTTCACCTCCCAGCAGATACATATCTCTCCTCTGCTCAGAACACTTCCAGGGCTTGGGTTGAAATTCAGTCCTCAGAATCTGGGTTGTGTCTAAGTTTCCAATGTCACCTTGTATACCACTGTCCCCTTTGCTTATTTTGCTTTGCCACACTGGTCCCCACCTTCCTTAGCCATGCCAGGCTCACTGTTGGCCTGAGTCCTTGCTGTTCTCTCTGCCTTAAATGCTCTGCCCCAAGGTCTTCAATGACTAGCTCCTTCTTACTGTTCAAGTCTCAGTTCAAATGTCACCCCCTAACAGTGATATCTAAAGTACAATTTCAACCCAAATCCTCTCTATCGTAGAACCTGTATGTTTCCTTCAGAGCATATACTACAATTTAATTATCTTGATAATATATTTGTGTATTTGTTTGCAGCTGGCCTCCCAATAAGAATGTCAGTCCCTTGAGAACAGGCACCTTCTATCTTGTTCATCATGGGTAATCCTGGCACAGTTTCTGTCAAGTGTGTATATAATGAATATTTGTTGAATGAATGAATGAGGAAAGAGGGTCTTCAATGTCATCTCACAGGTCCCTTCCAACTCTCAAGTCCTGCAGTTCCCTCTCAGAGGGCTACTGTGAGGATGAGAGGTAACAACATATGCCACTGTACCTTCTAAACTGGTAAAAGCAGCACACGAAATGTGAAGGCTGTTACAAACAATAGTGTGATTTGGGGTAATTTGTAAGCTGTTAAAAAGGAACTTGGCTCTTTGAACATTGTTTACAAAACAAAGCCTGAATTGATAGAAATTAGATGCAAAGTAAATGAGCCATTTTGAAATAGTGTTTTCTGAAGGGGTGACATTCTGGAAAACAGTATCAACTGAGCAATTTTTCCTTCAATCAGCTCTGTAGAAAGTGATACTCTTCTCCTCTCCTGTATTATTTGCAGAAGTTCTATTTGCAAGTCATTTCTAAAGGGCAGCAATTTGTTTTGTATTAGAGTTTCTGTGAACTGATGATTCCACTCAGTGAGATCATACATCTAAGGAGCACCTACTTGATAGGAAATTTCATTAATGTGAGTTAATGATTATGGAAGATATACCCATTTGACAACTTTCATTGGCCCAATTGGAGTCCCGAACACTGTATTGAACCCAGAGTTTGCCTTGATGTTCCTTAGTTGTATGCCAGACTTGGCTGTAGCCAGTCAATACTGGTTTTAAATCATAGATTAAGTCTGCATTCCCAAGGGGTAATTTGAAGCAGTTACCTCATATCACTTAGACATTCATGTCATCCTCAGCTTAAAGAAGTTTTGTTGGGAATACCAGGCCTTATGTCACTCTGCTGTCTTTAAATAGTCAGTGGCTCCTCACTGTCCCCTATAGTAAGTCCGATCTTGCTGCATTCAAGACCCCTGCAATGTGGCCCACCCTAATTCCTAAGCACATAATCTCCCCAAAAAGGCAAACCTGTATCCAAGCCAAACTGAGCTACAAGGAGTTTTCCAAACATTATTGGTACTTTCTTACCTGCTTGGCTTTGCCATGCTGTCCCCCAACCCTTGAGATGGGGGACAATCCCCACCATCCCCACCTGTAGAAAAATTTACCCCTTCTTAAGTCCTGGAATCCCCCAACTGGTAACCATCTCTCCATCCTCTTTGTATTTAATCATAATAACTACATTCATGCTTACTGAGACCACGCACCAGACACTGTTCTAAGTACTTTACATGGAACCTTCAAATGAACTTATGAAAAAGCACCACTAACATCCCACTTTTCAGATGGTGCTAAAGGATAAAGGAGTTACAAAGCTGGGATGACACTAGTACATGCCAGAGTTAAGACTCAAGACCAGATAGGTTATCACCAGAGCCAGTTCATACCAGCATTAGAGAGTCTATTATTAGGATCTCTTTCTAACTCTCCATTCAGTGATGTCAAGTTGGTAGCTTAAAATAAGCTATAGTGAGAGTATTTACACCATGGAGATAGGCATGAACTACACACCAGCGTACCCTCCCCCCACCATTCTCTTTCACATCAACAATTGTTATTGTTAAATATTTAGCAATGTCTGGGGCCCACCTTCTCAACCACTGTGTTACATTGCCACATCTATTTGTGTGTTTAAATATTAGTCTCACCACATTGTGAGTCCCTCAAGGTAAGGGGTCATGTCATACCCATTGATATCTCTTGCTCTCTTGGCATACAGCCTTCCATGTACACGATAAATATATAATTCATAGTTATTGGAATGATTTATAATTCATTCTCAAGGTGGCTAATATCAATATTCTATTGTGAGATGGAAAAAGTGGCAGCTACTCTTCTAGTTGAATCAAAACATTTCTAGCTCCCTTAAATATTATCTACTTGGAGATGACCTTGCCAGCATGAACAAGCCTTGAGAAGAGAGTCCTGGAATCTGAGCCCAGAAGGAATCTTAAATACTATCCAGCGCAATCCTATGTTTGACCAAAACTGAGTTCCAGCATCCAGTGTTTGTTCTTCTTGAGAGCAGGAATTGACTGATTGCCATCTGGGGTTGCAGTGGAGTAAAACCTTTTCAAAGTAGAATCTCCACTCATCAGTGCTGATGTCTGCCCCACCACACCACTGCACCTCCTCCCTTATTGAGGACCATGGACACACTGAATCTCAGTTACTGACAGGGGGTTGGAGTCAAGAAGGAATACATAAGCAGCGAATTCCTCTGGCGATTAAGAACAGGTCAAGATCATCTCCAGAAAGAGAAAATTATGCAATTATTCTAAAAAACAGTGCCAATTTTATGGCACAGTTTCTCCAGCTTCTCAGCCTGAATTCTTCTAAGTAAATCTCCCCCTCACCGTGTGCTTTCCCACCCCCATATCTTTGCTCTCTCCTTTTTGTCCACAGGGATTTTGTTCCTTCCCAGCTCTGTCTGCTGAAGTCATAAGAGTACTAACATCTTACCAGGCCTATCTTATTGCCGCTCTCTCTGTGATTACCACCAAGATGAAGAAATCTCTGCTCTAAAACATAAGCCCCTGGCTTTGGGAAGCTTATACTGTTCTTATTTGGAAATCTATCATGAATCCTATTGGGGAACACATTGCTTCTCCTTGATGGGATCTAAAAGGCCATGACCTGTGCCGTGCCTTCTTTAAGATCTAGGCCCAGCCCCACCACGGTGGGGGCCAATAAGAACCAGGTCTCCTTCACATCTGGGGAGCTTCTCCAGCTGGCACAGGACCTGGAACAGGCTGGCAGGTCCAGCCTCACTAGGAATCAGGGTGAACAGAGACTCAGGTACCTCCTGATGCCTATAAGGTGCAGCCTCTTCACTCAATTCCCATCGTGTGTGTTTGGTTCTCTGATGGGTCTTCTGTCTTAACATTTGGTTTCTCCTCAAGGTCTTTGCAAAGATTACAGTGCAGGGTTGATTACGGATTAGACAACAGGACCCTCAAACCTTCCTACTTCCTCCCACAGTCTTCCCCAGGGCTGGTTTAAACAGTCAGTCACAGCATAGGCACCAAGCAGGCTGAAGCAGGAGAGATTCTGGGGAGACATCAGCCTTTGCCGACCTCAACAGACCTCTGTCATTTCCACTGAAGCATCTTACCTGACTCCTGGACTGCTCCATCCCCACCTGAGGTCCCACCGCTTTTCGCCCAGAACCCTTGGATAGTGACCCTGCCCAGGTCATAGCTGAGTTTGCCGAGCCTCTGGCACTGGCAGATTAAACTACTGACTTTTCCCATGAAAGGGCCAGCCTTGAGGCCTCCGTGGTACCCTCAAGTCCCTACTCCCCACACCCTACATGCTTATACTTGTTCTCCCTTCCCTGTTGGAAACTCCCAGCATGCCACAGGACAGAGACAGTGTTTTCTACGTTGTTTTGCTTATTGATCACTCTTAAGCCCCCTGAGGACAAAGACTGTGCTATTCATATGTTCTTGTCCTGTAGCACTTAGCACAGTACTGGCCCCAAAGCGAGCATTATTTATGAATGAAAGAAATTATAACATATTAGAAGGTAGACAGTGTCCAGACAAAGACATTCAAGTTGGTGACAGCTTCTGTGGGGCATCTAAAAGAAGTGAGGGATGGATGAGACTCCACTGGATGAAATATTTACCTGGAACAGTAGAAAACGACATGATCCAGAGGATTTGCACTTTATATAACAAACATTCGTAATATTTACTACGTGCCAGGCATGGTTCTAAGTACCTGTGAAGCACTAGCTCATTTAATCTTGAGACACAGGGACATTAAGTAACTTATCAGGCAGCTATGTTGCATAGCCAAGAAGCCTGGTAGCAGAGCTTTGTCTTAACCAAGACGTGATGCTGCTTTTGTGAACCAGGCAGTTATGGGGGAAGCCTGTGGCCAAACCAGTGTGGCAGAATACAGTCTGAGGGTTTACTGTAAGGGCTAGGGCCAGGGCAGCAGAGTGTTAGGGAAACTCGTAAGACAGCTGTGAGTGGGGCAAAAATACTAGAGCTGTTCTCAACAGGCACGGACCTGGCTGGGGCCAGCAGTGGGCAGAGCTCAGGGAAACAGCTTCTCAATGTCCATTCCATTCTGTCTAAAGAGTAGAAAGGCAGTCACAAACAGCATGGTGGCTGGAGGGGGCACTGGAGGAGGGGCTCTGGGAGCAGACAGCCCTGGCTCCGCATCCCACTTCCACTCCTGAAGAGCTGTTCACTGTGGATGAGCTCCCCAGCCTGCAGAGACTTGGTTACCACACGGAGGACATAATAGTTCCTCCCTCATGGAGTTGTTATAGGACCAAATGAGTTCACGCATGTAGAAGGCCATGAGCACGGTAGACACTTACTAAATATTGGTGAATATCATGACCATTAATACTGTTATTAATTTCAAACCCCCCTTGGTCTTCTCTGTGCTGATAAAGCAAATTTAGGATTTGTAATTTGCTCCTAAATTATATCTGGTCCTGGTCTCGAGCCAAGTATTATCTTCCATTATGAGGAATTTATTCATCCTTAAATGTTTTCGCATGCCCACTGTGTGTATGCACCAAGGGCTACCTTAGTTGCTGAAGAGACAAAGATGAATAAAGCACTTTGGGCTTTAGGGTAAATAAAAATATAAAAGTAAACAAACAAAAACTCCTTAGAGGTCATTGTAATAAATGGTATCCTCATGGTATAAATAAGGTCCTGTGGGGGAATGGAGTAAAGAGTGCCTGAATGCTTGGGTTGAGGGCTGAAGTCTTCCCATTTGAGGCAAGTCTTGAGGGGTAAGGAGTAAGGAGGAACCCTCAGGGAGGGAGTAGTATTGTCACAGAAGGGGCAGAATTTGGTTGTGAGTAGGATTGAGGACAGAGATAGGTTTGGAAGAGGAGGCAGGTGTCAGATCCTGTAGACATTGGAACACTGCTGAGCAATTTCATGTAGAGGCAATGATGGGATTTAATTCATACTTTAGAATGATTATCCTGGCAGTTTTACAAATTAATAGTGTTGTCAAACTTTAGTAAATACTTTGGTAATTTGTATATGCCAATCACGATGTTTTGTCCTATTCTGTACTCTGTGCTCTGTACATGAGTACCTATTCTGTACTCTGAATTCCTTAATAATGTTCTCCAAATAGACTGCCTCTTTCCCTAACATTATTTTAAAATAAACTTTATATAATGAACATCATAGGGAAGTCAGTGTCATTTGCCTTAAAAACGAACACTGTGGTGTGCACCTGTAATACCAGCTATTCAGGAGCTGAGGTGGGAGGATCCCTTGAGACCAGGTTTGTGGCTGCAGCAAGCTGTGATTGCACCACTGCACTCCAGACTGGGTGACAGAGTAAGAAAGCCTATCTCAAAAAAAAAAAAAAAAAAAAAAAAAGTACTACATTTGATATAGGGAGGTGGCATTTATAAACCCATTTCTTGTGAGTTAGTTTGCTGTGGATCAGGCTTCTCAGAAATTGGCCAGCTCTGGGATGACTTTTGAAAGGAAAGCACTACTGCCTAGAAAACGGGCTTCTGGCATCAGCCTTTCAAAGCCACACATTCAGTAAGCATCAAGTTTGACTGTGTTGTTTTTTCCACATTGGAAAACATTCTATGCAAGTTTCATTCACATTATACTCTTCAAGAATCTTCAACCATGAACACATTTGAGTTTTTAAGTCTATACAGTAATTGTTGTCTTGGAGGATAGCTTGTTTTGTAACCCTCTGGTAGCCAAATGAGTGTGACAGTGATGGAATTAAAATCATAATTACATTGTACTCAAATTGTTTGTTTGAGTGAGACTTGATGACAGGATTCCCTTCAGCAAATGCAAAATATGAAAATGTTTCAATTTTATAAGGCAAGGGAAAAATACATTTTCCTGAATGGTTCTGGAAAGGCCACCTCTATTTTCACAAGTGCGACTGTAAAATAAACAAGCTTCATCTTTAATTTACCTTTGCTACTGCACCAAGATGCCTAGGTGTTAAGAAAAGACTGTACAGCGATGCATTTGCCAGACAAAAAGCTTTCCCTGTTATTAATGACTGGTGGCGCCCCAGTGTAATCAAAGGGCACAGCTGCAGTGATATACGGCAGTGACAAGCCCTGGGATCTTTCCTCCTCAATGCTACGAGCCTAACAGCTAGCAGCAGAGAACTTCCAGTGCTGTATATCTACAAGATAAATAGCACAAGATATGAATATACGTATGGCTTACAGTCCTGAAAAGTATTGTTATATCCTCCCACACGCAATCATTCTAAATATGACGCAAGTGCATTTTTCACCATTTCAGTACAATCTTTGTTGTTTGTAAATGGCAATAGTTTTCTCGTAGAGATTTAAAACCCTCCAACTGCTCCAGTTACTGCAGTCTGATTTGAAAACTGGTGCCTATGCTGCCGACAGTACAGCAGGTTTCCAGAGATTCATAACCCTTTTTATGGTGACAGGCAGCATCAAAAGAAGGAATCACCTCAAGAATATACTAGAAATCATTTTTATTTTTGCTCCTCGATGATGCCAAGATGATCTAAAGGGAAAACTGCGAGTCACTCATGATATGAATTTGACATGAAGGAATCCATAAGAAAAATTCACTGATGTTTTTATTTCCAGCTATTAAGCCATTTTTTTCTCTCTCCTGCTTTGAACTTGTGACCAGTAAGTGCCATATTGTGCTTTGTTAAGGGTTCAAGAAATGCATTTAATTGGGAGTTATGACGAAGGTTAAATAATCAGCATGAAATGAGGTTAGCTTTCTTCACTTACTCAGGCGTGAATTCCACTAGAAACATTTTATAATTACTGATTAGGTTTCCATTAAAAACAAAATGAACAAAACCACAGAATGGTCTTTTCCCAGATCAATAGCGAAGACACATCCATGCACACACAGAGGAAGTCAGCACAGCTCCATGACCTTTTCATGAACTTTCTGGGAGACGGAAAGATCATTCAAAGGGCAGAGGTCAGCATTCATGCTGGTCACAAACAAAAATCAGATTTTGCGTTGCAATGAAGGCTCTTACCTACGAGTGCAAATTAAATACTATTATTGCACATTTTCTTCCATTATCAATGACAGAATAACCTGCTTTTGTATTTGCAGCATGTGTTAATATTTACCAACTCATACTATTTTGTTTTCTTTATCAAGCATCACAAAATGAAAGATGAGAATTAAAAACTGGAAAACTTCAGTCAAGATAGGAATCTTCAGCTCATCCTAAGGACTTTGCCATGCTAAAGATGCCCCTCTCTGGGTCATTGCTCACCTTACCGACCCCAAAATGCATAGTACAGAGGGAAGAAGGATGCCAGAATGACAAGATAACAGTGAATTAAGGATGGAGCTTTGCTAGAAATAAATTACACAGGTCATGAATTAGGAACATGGGTGCTGCTCCTCTGTGGATGCAGGTTCACCTCACACAGAAACAATGCAGCTCTCCAGTTTTGCCCCACAGGATGTTGAGGACTGAAGAGACAAAGGTAGGAATAACTGGGAATCTGAAGCATTTTTAAAAAGACCCTCATTTCCAGCAGTGCTGACTGAAATCGGCATCACTGTGAAATCTGAAAACTCAACACGGTTTCTGGATGGAAGGTGTCCACATAGAGGTGACAATTGGGAACTCCTAATGTCAGTGTTCTTAGACAAAGGGGAAGCCAGATAGACTGAAGCCATGTGTTTGTTAGAATCAATTAGAAAGTCAAAAGGCACCTTTAGGAGCTTTAAGAAATCAGGCAAGTATCAAAATACAGAGATCCTACTCTTCTGGAAATCCAATATCCTAACTTGATTAAGAAGAAAAAACATTTTCAAAGATCTGGATGCAAGCACTACAAGTCACAGATCGCTTTGTAGCACTCTTCAGACAATGCAAAGCTTAGAGAGTTCTGAAGCCTTTTATAGAAATAAATTCACATTTGACATACAGTGATATCTGGGCCCTAATTCTTTTGTGTTCAAATGTGTGTCCTAAAGACACACATTATTCCTGTCTTTTCATGTTCTATTTTCCTGGCTACAGCATTTGATTTTCATAATCATTTGATGTATGACATAAGTGAATTGAAAAATAACCCAAGGCTATTCCTAACAGTAATAGCTTCATCCAACTTTAATTCTTAATACTGTGTGCTAAATCGGAAGTTAGCTTTTATTAAAACAAGTTTATCTACGTGAGCATATGGGATGTAGGGTAGTGCCGGGAGGCTGGAACTTGAAAATTAGAAAGAGACTTGGGAGGGCATTCCTTTACCCTCTTTCGCTTTTTAGAAAAGGAAACCAAGACTTGGTGAGTGTGAGAATGTGTGTGCATGTGTGTGTGTATGTAGCTCTGATCAAATAGAGGGTAGGCCTTATCCAATCAAAGTGGATTGTGGGTCTTGGAGAGGGAATCCAGGAAGTCTTCTGAAGGTATCAGTTCAATCCTTTGGCTACTGAATTGTGGGAAGTGGAGGATATCCTGGAAAACGAACAGTTAGCTCAGGTAATAGATAACATAAAGTTTCCTCCTCGTCCTGGGAGAAAGATGGTGTGTTCATTGAAAGCTCATCTGCCTGAGTTAGGATGCTGACTCCACCACTTACAAGATGAATGACTTTGGACAAGTTGTTTAACTTCTCTAGGCCTCAGTTTATTCATTCGTATAATGGAGCTGGTAATGGTAACCTCACAGGATCACACAGCAAAGCATATGGATGCTGTGCTAAGTGTTTTAAGGTCACTCTTCATCTATCCTCAATAACTCTCTCAGGTGAACATTTTTTATTACCTGAATTTTACAGATGAGGAAACAGAAGCTCTGGCAGTGTGATTAACTTGGCTCCATCTCACATCTGGTAAGAGGAAGAGAAGGGACTCAACCCAGGAGCCCTGCATCAAACACAGCCCTGTGTCAACCACAATGTATCACCCTAGAATCTGTATTCAATATTGATCCTAAAGGCTCCGTTTAGATGGCCTCCCACTGATAGCATTATTTATTGAAAATAAATAAGATGCTTATAAAAGGACTTAATGTAATGAATTCTGTCTACCTTTTTTTAAAGAGATGTTGAAAAAAATCATGAAAAAAATCAGGTTAAGGGCCCATCTTCTGGTCTTTGGTCCAGTGTCCTATCCACCCTACACACTGCCTTAAATAGAGCTTTCAAAACAAATGGTAAGATCACTCTGAGAAGCATGGCAAAGTGGATAAAAATGTGAACGATCCAACCAGACAACCTTAGTTCGAATCATGCCTTTACTGAATTGTCTTGTGATCTTACAAAAGTCTCATGATTTATCTGTGCCTTAGCTTTATCATCTGGAAAATAAGGTTGATAATAAGAATATGACCTATCTCCTCCAGATTATTGTGATGATTACATGAGAAATGCACATAAAGCACTTAGAATAATTCCTGGACAGACGTGTAACTCAAGCAATGTTAGTTATTATAATATTATTTTTTTCACTCAGTCATATAGACTCTATGTAATACTGTTAACAACTAAATTTCAGAAATGTTGCCTTGTACTTTTCAGAAATATGATGAGTCAGAAGGACTGGTGTGGATATATGGTGGAATATATAAGAGTTATTTTAAGTTTCCTGAAAAGGACATGGTTAAAGTCTTAGTTCTGAAATCAGATAATATTTCAAAGGATTTTAGTAACATTAGAGAGAAGGAGGTCTGAGAAAATATTCTAGCTGAAAAAGGAAAAATTTGGAGGGGAATTCATGAAAGCATACCACATCCCAGTGACATTAAATTTTGCTAAGGGAAGGTTTGGGCTTGCAAGAATCATAATATTATTCAAATCAGAAAGGGCGATTAAACTCAACTCAGCTAAATGTAATTTGTATTAAACATTTTATTTAAAATGTCTATTTTTAAAGAAAATATAGGATTTAATGTATATTGGAATGAATGGAGAATTAGAATTAGCCCAAAATACACATTAAATCCAATTTTTTGGAGAGAGCATAAAGATTTTTAAAAATCTCTCCTTCCTTCAACGCTCACCAAAATTTAATTCTTCACAGAGCACAGTGAGTAGATTTCTGCTTCTTCACCCTTTTAATGCGTTCAACTTGGTTTTAAGCACGCATCAGAAAGCAGCTCATGATGAAAGCCTTTTGTTGTCTGCAGACAGAAATGTCAGAAACTTAGCCCTGGTCAGTGCAAGGTATAAAAGAATCCCCCCCTAATGCCATCTGTCCTTCAAGATCAAGTTCTGCACAGCTGCATACCCAGGATGGCCTGGGATCACCTGGGTAACCTCTGGGTGATGTTCATATTTGAGATGTGACCTAAGATGGGGAAGAAAGGGGAGAAATAGCAACATGATACTTAACAGATTCTGGCCCAAGCAATCACACATTTGGCTTCTTGCAACTCATAAATCCATTATCTTCAAACTGGCCTGCTCACATTGCAGACATTCCTCTTTAACAGCTGCAAATGATAAGCTTTACTCTATATAACTTTTTAAAAGTACTTTAGAGAGATGATTAACCATATAGCCATATATATATGATATATGTGATATATATCATATATATATTATGATAGTCCCTTTTTTTCTGTTTGTCTATAAAAGATCTAGAGACATCAGTGGCCCATCATTTTTTATTGACCCTATGAATGGGTCCTTCAAAGCTTCCCCATTCTACAGAGACTCTGATTTCAGTCATGAGACCATATCTTAAAAAATACACCTTTTAAAATTATAGAGCTGGATCACCCACTACAATTCACCATTCTACTATTACTCAACCTGAAAAAAAGAAGGAAATCCTGCCATTTGCAACAACATGGATGAACTTTGAGGACATTATGCTAAGTGAAATAAGCCAGGCACAGAAAGACAAATACCAGATGATTTCACTTATATGTGGAATCTGAAAAAAAAAGTCAAACTTATAGTAACAGAAAGTAGAATGTTCACTACCAGGGGCTGAGGGGTGGAGGAACTGGGAAGATATTGGTCAAAGGGTACAAACCTTCAGCGATAAGGTGAGTTAAGTATTGGAAACTTAATGTATAGCTTGACTATAGTTAATAATAATATATTACATACTTGAAATTTGCTGAGAGTAGATTTCAAGTTTTCTCATCACACACAAACACACACACACAAGGTAATGATGGGAGATGATGTATGTGTTAATTAGCTTGATTGTGGTAATTATTTCACAATGTATACATATATCAAAACATCACATTATATCCTCTAAATACATACAATTTTTATTTATCAATCATACCTCAATAAAGCTGGGAAAAAATAATAATTTACTATTCTATTTTTCCCCATGGAGAGAATTTTTTTACCTAGAACATTCTGTTACAACCAAGAATTTTTAGAAAAAGAAATGTGCGAGAACTAGTCTCTTGCAGTGCTTGGGTAAGGTCAGCACATATTGATATCCAAGGACAATATTTAAATACAATTGTTTTCATAACTTTTAGGTAAAAAAAATAAAGAAACCAACAGAGCTCTCCTTTTCCAATCTGTTAAATAATCATAGAATCATAATCACTTAAGTTGGTGGGGAGTCTACAGTAACATACTCAAGCCAACTCATAACTAGCTGGCAAGGGCCAATGTGTGCATGTCTTCCCAATGCCTTATTCAGCAATAGAAGGTTGGTAGTTTCAAATCTGCTATGATGTAGGTTTTTACACCTTGAACACTGGCAAATGCTTCCTCTCCCTATCCCCACGCCCAGGAACTGGCTGTGAAATATTTACCAGCACACCACAACTTTAGCAGAACTCTGTCCAGCCTTGGACTCCAATGCTGCTGAAAGTTATTTCCGGGAATTCCAATCATCAAGAAGCATTAGATTCTTAAGAGTGACTATTGTGCTCAGCCATAAATAGACATGGATGAGTAACATAGAGCAGGGGGAAAATGCAAACGATTATGCTTGTTAAACCAGTGTTAATAAAACCGCCTTCTCACTCAATATAACTACTATTAAACAGGATAAATTCAACCTCCCGCAACAGTGACTGCCAGCAAGGGCCTCTTAGAAGTGTGGAAAAATTAAGAGTAAAGAATCCTCTGAAAATAGCCTTTCTTAATAAAAATAAAAGTATCGCTACTATGTGTATTTGTTCTTTTCTTTCCTCTGAAGAAAAAATTACCTCACACATTAATTTTAAAAATGCAAACAAAAACACCAAGAATCTTTCCATATGTTTTACATTAATAGAAAAACTTTCAGAAAAAGGCCGTTAACTAAAGTGGGTTTACGTTTTACTCATCATCATTCATTCTGCCTACTTTCCCGTTTTGCCATTCTTGACTTTCAGTGTTACACATCCTTCCAGGAAAGTTTAGTAGTAAAACCATGAAGGGAGTTTAGCTTTTATTGATTCTGAAAGAACAATATAACAAGATACTGACAATAATAAACAGATACAAAGTTGTTTCAGCCTGGAAACAATTGCAGCCATATAACCCTTGGTGGCCTGTTTTTTATGAACTTTTATTTTTCTCTCCACAATGACTAGCACGGGAACTATCATCCATCCAATCTAGCAGCTTCTAGTTGCTCAGGAAATGGTTAAGCTACTGCAGGTCAGCCCAGCACCCCCACCCCCCTCAGCCCCGGTAATGCTTTGATTTGTTTCTTGCACAAAACAAATTTGAGTCATTTATTTTACTAACAACTCCCAACAGAATCAAGCCACTGGACGAGTCTCTTTTTAAGAGAAATTTACCCTCACACTTGACTCTGTGAAGAAAAGGTTTCCTCTGAGAAGGATATAGATTTCATGGATTTTCATTAAGTATCTGTAGAGCCTTTACTTAATATTAAGGAATTGAACAATTTAGCAATTTTTTAAAGCAACCACACAATCCCAGTCTGGCTTAAATTAACGCTGTTTCTGACACATAAAAGTTTGACTCAAAAAATCTCTGGGGTAAGCAATCCATATGCAATAATTACTCCAAATGCTTCTAACCACAGAACAGGAGACTGTGCCTCCCTGAGTCTTGAATTCAGTCAGTCAACAAATATGTGATGGGTTCCTTTACACAGGTGATCTTGTAATAGGTGCTGTATAAGTTACTCTTATTTGAAGGTTGCAAATATTTTGTCTTCCACAACAGAGTCTCCAAGGAAAAAAATCAAACAGTTAACAATATACTTCTCCAATAACAGCTCTTGTTTCAAAATGGGTGATTCATAGTTGAGTCAGTGTCTGCTTGCTGGAGGGTCACTGTAGGAACAGTCAGGAGGGAGGGTGACTTCTCTGGTGATGCTACTGTCCCTCCAGAGTTATCTTGAAGCTAACTAGCCAGTGGCTTCAAACCACTTACATCTGAGTGAGCAAGATTTTTGGTGATGGTTGAAGAAGAGAAAGGAGGAGGAAAAGAGGAAGGAGACCAAGAAATTTCTGGACTTTGAGATTAAAATTATGATCTTTATTTTGTATTCCAATTTTAAAGTGAACTAAGTTTGCCACAAGCCACCCTCAAACAGTAAGCACACCAGCCTGCATCAAGTCATTAACCTTTTAGAACCCACTCAATGCAATGTAGTGTGACTTTATTAATGAATACTTTAATGTGGTCTATAAAAGCTAACAAACACAGACACTTGCTATGATTCATCAAATTTAATATTCCATCAAACCTTTCAGTTTAAAGACCAATGATGTTTTTAAAGAATACCAGAACCCCAAAATGGAAGTCCTGTGCTCCAATTAAACTTAATGCATGAAAAAATAAAATCCATAAGAATTTATTGCTAGGTCAAAATTTTGAATAAACAAACAATAAAATAAATAACTGCTATGCAATATGAATTATGACTCCAGAAAATATTATTGAAACTGTAGACAACCAAGAGATGCAGCCCTTGAAAATAGCCTTGCTATTTAAGGCACACACTGTCTTTGTGTTGCTAGGAGGCAAAAGACCCTATTGTAAAACAGCTGGGTATCTTGTTCCAGGCAAAGGCAAATTCCACAATCAAAACCAAATTAGAAACTTCTAGAATTTTTGCACTGTTTTACTCAATGACATTCATACTTTGGAAATCCATTCTTATATGCCTGACTTTTCTATAAGATTCCTTTTTGTAGAACTACAATATATACATTTTCCCATGGACACTTTATAAGTTGTCTTACAAAAAGACACCTTGCCATGTTGACTTTTGGTGCCCATTTGCAAGGATTCCTGGACAAAGTTTTCAAATGTATTTTTGATTTAGAGATGCCTTTTTTCATGTTTTTCTCTTTTAAATATGTATGTGCTGTAGCATAAGAGGAAAAAATGATGCAGGACAATTTTAGTGGTCTAGTCCGGCCTCATTTGATCTTCTGCTCAAAATCTAGGTCATGGTCAGGGCCTGACACATGCCAAAAATTAGTACAGTTCCAAGGAAACATAGTCACAGAGCCTAAGGTCCTTCTGTGGACAAAGAAAGAGGCCTATAAATTATGTCACCAGGCCAATCTGCCATGTCATCAAAGAATAATCCAAGTGGATTATTATCTTTTTCTCTTCAATTCATTCTGTAGATGTCTTAAGTGCTTTGCAAACTTTATTCCTCTTTATCTGGCTGTCACATAGGTTATCTCTCATTTTACGAATGAAAGATCAGACACAGTGAAGTTAACTGATGAGCTGAGGCTCCGATTAAACCAAATCAAGAGGCGACTGACATTAGGATCTTCCTATCAGTCAGAATGACATTTCTGAGCTCCTGGAATAGAGAATACCAGGTTATGTGAAATTTACTTGGTTCAGTTCTTTCTCACAAACACATCGTTCATGGTGCCAAGTTCTCAAACATATTCCAAAACAGAGAATATGTGCACGTTCCTAGGTTTTTTAAAAATATGGAACATAGAATGTAGGAGATATTTTAACTGATATGGGAAATGAAAAACTACTATGTTACCACTGTGAAATGTGAATAATTCACTTATATCATCTGAGATTTGTGCTGCAAATTGACCCATGAATCATAGGATAACCATAACAAAATAATGTCCATATGACAAAAAGTGGATCAATTTAAAAAATTTAGCTATATGTCAATCTCTCTTAGAAAGAAAAAAGAAGGCTACATTTCTGGTGAAAGATAGACTTATGTATAGAGAAAGTATCTGACATGATTAAAAAATCATAGAATTTATGCTTAGCCAGGACTTTCAAAGACATATATTCCAAACCATTCATCTTAGTGTTGAAGTTGCTAAATTCTGAGAGTTTAGACAACTTAATTAACTTCTACCACCCTATTCAAGGCCACAGTTGACATAACGAAGCTCAACCCTTTCATTTCAATGGTAAATGGGCCTCAGTGACAGGAAAGGGTTGGGCTAGCCACATTCTAAGCTCCCTTGCGGCTCTAACATCTGACTAGTTATTATCTCTTCTCAGGGAATACCCACTTTCCCTATTCCCATTAGGTGCTCGATCCATCCTTATCTCATTCCTTAAACATTGGGAAACAGATGCATATCAATGTGTAGGGTACATTGCAAACCATGTTTTTGTGAACACTGGGGATTGTCGGTGGGGATTTTTGTTAGAAGGGACCAAGAAAACCCCAGAAACCTAGAGCATGACTCTTGTATCTTTAAAGGAAACCAGAAGACCATGGGAACAGCCACTATGCTCTGTGAAGCCTGGTGACAGAGTGGGGTGAGAGCCCTGAATCTGCATGGCGGCCATGGTGACAAGGGGCCACAGCCTCCCACGTGTTCCTGGGTGAGCCTCAATACTCGGGCTCCATTCACACCCATAGGCCTTACTCCCACAGATGCAGCCAAGAACTTGACATTTTGGCCAAAGATGGAAGGGTGGGGCAGCCACTTGAAGCCAGGAATATGGAGGTGGAGAGGAATGAGAGTTGTAGAAGATTCTGTTTTAGGAACTGACTGAGCATGCTCTCATACACAGCCGTGAGTCCTCACAAAATGCATTTTAACATGCTGGCCTAGGAATGAGAAACCCATAGGGCTTGTGCTTCCTTCATGTAACCATTATTTAACGCAGCACTGTGCTCAAGACTGCAGATGCAACAGTGAGCAAAACCCAACAAGGTCACTACAGGCTTGTCACTTGCCTTTACTGGGCAAAGCTGCCTGTACAGTAAACTCACTCAACACAGCAGCAGACTCAGGAGTGTTTTGTCCTGGGCTCATCTTTGCCCAGAAACTCAGCACCACTTTTGCCTCTACACTCCAGAAATACTGAACTAGAATGGTTCTCCAAACTCTTCAGTCTTCTCTTTGCTTACTTTTCTTTCTCACCACTACTATCTTCCTACTCCCTCTTTCCTGGTGAATTCCTTTGGATCCCTTCTTAGATACTCTGGAATCTCTTTTCCTTCAACCTTCACCCGGATGGAGCCTGGTGCCCTCATGGGTGCTCCTAGGCACCCCAGGCCTCTCTTATCAGAGCCTTCACTTGCCTCCTGCTCAGCGGGCTCCTCCACTGGGTCCTAAGCTGCATGAGGACAATGTTCCTCCTGTAATTCCTGCTATTTTATAGCCTGGCATCAGCACAGGATCTGGCCACAGGATCCAACGGTAAACTGTATTTCAATGTAATTAACTTTCTTGTAATCCTGTGTATTTTATTGAATGCTTTAAAAAACATTCTGAGTAGGCATCCTTAGGTTTCATCTGGCCGCCGAAGGGGTTTAAAGTACAAACAAACTTCAGAACATTTATTAGATGCTCAGTAAATATACTACAAATGAGTAATCAGAAAAACAAATGAAAGAACAAATGAAATGAAAGAAACTCCTCATTGCCCAGCAAAGAAGAGGCTTGACTCCAGGTCTGACATAGTGAGAACCTATCCACATGAACATGATTTTAATCCACAAGGGGGTGGCATGAAATTGCAGAAAAGGTCCACAGTTTCTTGAATACCCAATACATTTGTGTCCTATGGAAAACTCTGTTGGTTGCCTACTCTACCACAAGTCCCCTCCCCTTTCTCCCATACTAACAAGACTGCTTCCTGTATAGCACTAAAACAGCCAATACCCTTTGTGGCGTGTTATGGCCATGGGACCCAGTTCTGGTCCATATGATGTAAGCAGAAGCCCCAGAGGTTTCTGGGATATATGTCCTTCTCTGACAAGCAAAGAGTGACCTTGGAAAGAAGACTTCTTTACCACCCTGCCTTTGAACACAACTTTGTGACTGTGTGAAGTCTAGGACTATGGTGTCCGTCTTATGTCCAAGACGTAGTAAGTCTGAGGATGAAAAGAAAATATGCTGAGCATGGCAAAGTAGAAATGGAGAAAGATCCTGGGTCCCCAATAATCCGATTAAATCACAAAATCATCTATGAAACTCCCATCCCAAACATCTTTATATATGAGATTCTTAAATTACTTACTGTCTTCCCATCTTACACAGCAATACAACCCAATGACAAATTTTTCTACCATGGGATTCAGGGCAATGATACTGAATCAGTTAAGGATACCACTTCCTGTTTTCAGTTATCAGTTAACACTTCCCTCAGAAAAGTTCAGATTCACTCAACAACTATTTTATCCCTAGAATACACCAGGCAGAAAAAAGGAGTGTTGGCTGTGTAGTGGGGAAATTATTTTATGATGTGATAGTCACTATCACCAGCAGACCATTCGGAAGAACTTCTCTGTGTCTAACCCTCCTGAGCAATAAAGTGACAGGCCACGCCTGGATTTAAAGCGGTGTGCACAAAAGGTGAAGATCCCATCTGAAACGGGAGTGGGGAGGCTGCTGAGACTCACATGCAGCCTCCACGCATCGTTCTCCCCAACTCTAGCCTAGCTCCTAACATAACCTCCTGACGTTTTTTACTTTCTTATTTCTCAGTTCTCTCTGGGTATTGACGTATCTCCCTATGGACTATAAGATCCTTTGAAGTCAGGGACAGTATTCCACGAATCACTGTTATCTTCCTGTAATATCAGGGGGAGGAAGGGGTCAATAAACGTGGGTTCAAAAATACTTTTTAAAAGGCTTAGGACTATTTGTAAGAGAGTTGAGAGTATATTACAAAGCCCCTGCAGAGAAAGCACATGTATGAAAAAGATCATTATAATTTCAAGTAGCACTGCAACAGCTGCATGAAGGAGAAAGTGAAAGTCACGCAGGTCTGAGTTGGAAAAGGAAGGATTTATAGAAGGTTTGTACTTCTAACTAGTTCTGGAAGTGAAGACTAAGACACGAGGGGGAATAGAAGGGCATATGAGGCAGGACACATGGTGTGACAAGACAAGGGACCATTTCAGGAAAGCAAAGGATCAGAGTAGGGAAATTAGGAGATTAAATGGGAAAGGGTATTTCATGTCAGATGGTAGACATTGGTCCTTGTTGCCAAGCTAAGGAGTTTGAACTTTATCTTATAGGAAATGTGGAATCCATTGAAAGTTGTAGGAGAGAGTTACAAACATATACTTTGCAAATACTATTTGCTACACTCTTTGCTGTGAAATCTGTGTCACTCATTGATAATGCCAGAGGCTCTGTTATCAGTCAGGAGATTATTAGACAGTAGAATTATCTGGACTAAAGTTTCCATCTTCCTGGCAAATAGGTTATATAGGACAGACTCAAAAGCCTTCTTATCTATGAAATTATTGTTTCCTGCTCACAATCATATTTGATTTGAAGGAAAATTTTTCCATTACTTTCCCAGAGACAGAAATTAAGATTACAGTCACACTTTTATCCTTCATTTTTGACCTCAAGGGCAGAGGTCTATAATAATGCCACACCTCTTTGTATACCATATCATCACATAACTCCACAAAAGATCCTTCTCATATTTCATTACTTTTTTCCTCCTCACTCAGATCCTCATCCCCGTTCTTCTCACCCTCATAATAGTCAATATTTTGATGTGTGCATATATTTTCATGTATCTACTGTTTTTTACTCAACACATTTTTACATTTGTTTTAAAAATTTAGACAAATGGAATTTTACTTTAAATATCATTCTTTCTGTATCACTCACAATTTTGCTTTAAAAATTTACCCACATTGCTATATTTACATAAAAATATTGCCTCCACCTGCTGCACAGACTGTGACAACCCAGTGTATCCATTCCCCTGGTAGAAGGCATCAAGTTTGATTCTCCATTATCACAAATGAAGCTAAAAAGACATTTGCATACATGATCCCTTTGTGAAAATTTCTCTGGGATATGTGTTCAGAAGTGGGATTGCAGTTGTAGGGTGACTATATAATTTATTTTCCCAAGAACATCCTGGGAAATGAAAAGGGCACTATTAATAATGATGTCAGAACCTCAGACTTTCCCTGCTACCCTGAGTAAGAAAGGGCTGCTTATCACCTTAGTCTTAGGACATACTCATACTTAATTTCATCAAGACTGTCAGGTTGCTTTCTGAAATAATCATACTCATTTCCTCTTCCCTCAATAACGAAAGAGTTTTCACAGCCCCACATCCTTGCAAAAACTTGGCATTACTCAGTTTTCTCAGCTCTGACATTCTCATGTGTTTGGAGTAGCCAATTGTTCTGATTATCAATGAATTTGAACACCACTTTCAACATCAGTTCATCATTTGAGCTTCATACTGTTTGCATATACTTCTATGGTGTTTCCTGTTGCATATATTTCTGATCAATTTGCAGGAGCTTTTTATAGATTCTAGATATGAATTGTGTCAGGTTTTGTTTGTCAGAGTCAGTTTTAAGCATTGCAAACATCTTCTCCCAGTCTATCATCTGTCCACTAATGCGATGAAGCTTATGGGTTACTGTTGCCAGGGTCATCATTTTCTCTTCAAATAAATAGATAATGTAAATTTAAATAATAGATTAACAATTCTCTTTAAATCTATAGGAAGATATTATCTTCTTCCCCAGTGTCCGGCTGACTCTCTAGCTCTTTGCACATTCTTTTGAAAACAATGATAAAGTCTGTAGTGACTTTAGGCAAGTCACTGCCATCCCTCATGACAGTGGTTCTTAAATTGAACGCCACCTGAACCACATGGGGTGGGGCCAGACTCCGCATCTTTAACCAGCCACCCAGGGAATCAGGGAATGCTGATGCTGAAATCCAACAGCCACACGTAAAGAAACATGGCCTAGGATACAAAACACTGGGGCCAGCAACGTGGGATAACAGTGCTGAAAGAGAACTTCGAGATCCCCTAGTTCAACCACGCACACACATTCCAAGTCTTAAGAGGACAAGCACCTTGACCAAGAGGCCAAAGCTTCAGGCCTCCTGCCTGATGCCAGGCCGGGGCTCTTGTCATCACAACAGGAAGGATATGAAATACCTCTCTTACTCCAGTGCTTCCTTATTGACATATCCTAATCGGGAAGAATCATTCCATTTCATATACTGTATAGTGAGCCCTGTTTTCGTTTCACTGTCGAATTTTTATCCAAGGCTTCGGGTGGCAAAAAGATAAAATGCCTTCATCTTAGGATGTCATTATTATCAGCACGATCTAATTAGGAGAGCAACATGCTTATTTCTTGCATTTTCAACATTTTTAAAGTAAAGCAAAAGATCCTCCTCCCTTGCCATGAATAGCATCTCTGAAAATAGTCCACTAAACCTCCAGAGTCCAGTGCAAACAAAACTCGGCTCCATGGCCTCCCCCTGTTTCGTATTCACACGATGCAAAACACATGGGCCAAATTTATGTCACCGCAATTTGCCTTGCAGCCAGCATTTAAATCACCAAGGTTTGCAGCTCCACGTTTTAGGGTGTCGTTTGCAATCCTGTAGCCAAGAGCTCTGAAGGAACAAGCTCACATGAAGGGTCGTTAGCCAGCCGGATGTGATGGGGCTGTTTTAGCAGAGAACTAATTAGTATGCTGCAAGGTATCTGCATATCTCTCAAATAGACATTGTTTGTGTCTTTCCTCAGTGACAGGGGGAGATTGTTCAGTAGAACACCTTACCTTTTAATATGCGGGGTTTGTTAGAAGAACAGCTCAATTCATATTTCTCCTGGTTTGATGGTAAGTGAACAGCAGTGGCAATATTAATCTGTAGTAACCTGTCAGTGAACTCTACAGCTAATATGATGTAGTTATGATTTTACCATCAATCAGGACTGAACAGGCTCTGGGCAATCCTTACAGCACAGCCTCAAAAAATCTAATTGTGCAAAAGCTTCATTGGTTTCCAACATTTCTTTTTATCTGTCACAGGCTTTAGGCCTAATACACAACCTTTTATTATTGGCCTTATTGCATTAGCTTGTCGGACAAAGAAGAAAAGGCTAAAGCAGAGAGTTCCCCTGCATTCCATCATTTGTTTGCATGTAGGATTTTATTTGACAGTCCCGTATTGTTTTAGATGTAGATAAAAATTATTCAGACATATGGCATCATATGAACTTTTGAACTGTCAATTGCCAATGTGTCCTAAAGGACTGGAGGCATTTACAAATTCTGCTCTACCTACAAAGATAGAGATGCTATATGGATGAGCAAATAAGGTCTCCTGGGGGAACTGTATTTTAGAATCAACATAATCTTGCATGTTCTCCTTGACCAATTTTTATGCAGGGGAGGAGTAAAATCATCGAGAAATGGAACATTAGCAACTGAGATAATTTTTAGCCAAAATGAAGTTGAATATTTGAGAAATTATAATGGAAAAACAGTTCACTTTCTCTGAGAACCCGCATGCACAGCATGAAATAGTATGGAACCACATGGTGTCCCTTCATCCCTTCGTGTGCAGAACATTTTTCTGGGTGTCTGAGATGCAGTCAGATTCTGTTCCAATGAGAACATGTGCATAAAACACAAATCCACATCAAAGTAGCTCCAGCCTTGAGACTACAGGGTTGGAAGGAACTGTAAGACTTAAAACATATAAAAGCATTTAGGAAGATGAACTATTAACTTTATCTATTTAGGCATTTTAATCTTTTGCATCTTAAATGCAATTGGCCTTTTGGAACTGGGAAATGGCTAATCAGCACGTTGGGTAAATGTTTCTATTTTAAAATGTGCACATTTAGAAATAACAGCTGGCCATAAAGTACATATTTATGTTTGTGATTTAATGTATCACAAACTTTATACTTTATTTCATTTAGTTTCACAAAGAGACCACACTATTTTTTGCAAGCATTATATAACTTTTGCAGCAGCTTTATGACTCAAGAAACACATACAGCAATAAATCAGATATGCATACAATTCCTAAGTTTTTCAAATTTGAAATGTCTATTAATGAAAAAATTTAAGGATTATATCCATCTCTTACACTGTCCTAACTCATTTAAAGATTCAACTGAAAATTCCTATCCATTAGTCAGGAAAAATCTGCATAGGATTATAGTGATTGTCTTTTGAAACACTGCACCCTTGCTTCAAAGGAAACATATTGTGACTAAGGGCACATCAATAGCACAACTGAGTGTTAACCCTTCACAAACCAGTGCGCACATTGTCCACAACCTAATAAAAATAGCTACACAAAATGCGGAAATGGCTATGGCATCCTGCAATAAGTGTGTAGGAACGCGCCTTGGGACTACTGAGGTGGCTGCTGGAGGAGAAAGACGAAAACAGGATGTTAAATGGTTGCAGTCTTGGTGGCAGCTTTGAGAGTTCTCTGGCCCCACCTTCATCATTGTTAGATGAGCTTTTTCTTAAAAAGGTTGTCTCTAGAGGGTTCTTTTCAAATATTTAAATCTAAATGATCTTGAGGAAGACCACCTGAAAACATCTCAGCTTCGTTAGATCTCTTAGAAATTTATAGCTTCTAAGGTTAGCCTTCCTGACAATGTGGCCAGCACGCCACTCACTAGTGAAGGCCTTTGTCAGTGCAGGAAAATGTTTGCATTTGTCAGAGTCAGTTTAATTCCAAGGTATTATAGCTAAAAGGAGTATTGGATTCTCTTGTGCTGTCCTTGGCAAGTAAAACATGACAGAGAATGTCCATATGAGCAAGTTCACAATTTAAAAACTAGAAAAGATTGTGAAACTAAACAACTTAAAAAATGGGAAATTTAGGGTGGGGCATGGTGGCTGACGCCTGTAATCCCAGCACTTTGGGAGGCCAAGGCAGGCATATTGCCTGAGCCCAGGAGTTCGAGACCAGCCTGGGCAACACGGTGAAACCCTGTTTATACTAAAATACAAAAATGTAGCCGGGTGTGGCGGCATATGCCTATAGTCCCAGCTACTTGGGAGGCTGAGGCAGAATTGCTTGAACTCAGGAGGTGGAGGGTGCAGTGAGCCAAGATTGCACCAATGCACTCCAGCTTTGGCAACAGAGCAAGACTCAGTCTCAAAAAAAAAAAAAAAAAAAAAAAGAAGGCGGGGAAATTCATACAGTCTAACCCAGATATTGCTTAAAATACATATAAATATATCTACAAAATTTTTAAAATTAAAAAATGCCTACAGACACACTGATACTATAGACGTAATTTTCAAGCAAAATGATATTAACAGTGAAAGTTCTCTCCAGAAATAAAAAGTGCTAAGCAACTGAAAAAATGTCATTTCATCAACATTCTCCTTGGGACAAAAGGAGAGTGGGATAAAAAGTAACCGAATTCATCTTATGAATGTCTCTAAAACTGTAAGTTGAGAAAATATGTCTTTCAAAAGAGTTGACAGAAAACAAAGGCAAAAGGTTCATAGAAGAAAATTTAAAGTGAAGACATGGGGGCAGAAGGGTGAAATTTTTTTTATAAAGGACTACCTGATCATAGTGACAAAGGTAGATTCAGAGTTATTGGGGAGGAAAGGAGAAAAGCTTAGAAAGCCAACACATTAATTAGTAAGTTTGAAACATAGATAATAAATATTACTAAATAAATTGTTTATATGTTCAAACCTCTCTCTCTCTCTCTCTCTCTCTATATATATATATATATATATACACCATATGTAATATATTTTACCATTTTATGCTAACAAAGACTTTTTCTAGCAAAATATTACCAGTGTATCTTAGGTACATATAACTTTAGTGGATTTCAGCCCCCTTGAGAATATGTTCTAGATCCCAGAGAATTTAATATAGTTTCATATAATTTATGTTTTTAAAAATGTACTCATGTTTGGAAGGTATAAAGAACAATAATTACTCCAGCAATATTGCTGAACTGAGAATAGAAAGAACTGAAAAGTAATATAAAAGTCATAATGGCAAAATGTGTTGAAGTTCAGCAGCCAAGAGGGAAACACAATTATAAGCTCAGTTGGTCAGGACACAATAAAGCTGATAAAATACAAAGATTAAATACAAATTTATTGGAAAACATCAAGTAATGTATGAATCATTGACATAGGATCAGTCAGATTCCCTTGGTATTTTGCAGCAGAAAAATGAGAAGAATTGAACTAAAGTCTTCAAATACATTTAATTGTATTCCTTTTTGGATATGTAATATCAACACAAAAAGTTTAGATCAACACTGTAAGTCAAATGAAACCTATGCCATGGTCTAATGAAGCATTTGGTTGTAGTATATGAAACTGCCATTTTGCAGGTCAAAATTGGTTGAACTTTAGCAATTTCATGAGGTTCATTTATTGTAATATATGTTACAGCACAGGCAATTTAGGATAGTTTTTGAAACCAAATGGACACGTATGTATCCCATTTCAGTTCTACCACTTTACTAGCTGTGAATTCTTAGACAATTGGATGCATTAATTTCTCTGAGCTTTACTGTCCCTACTATACAGTAGGCATAATAATATCTACTCTTGGAGTGTTGTGTGGATTTAGATGAGTGCCTCACACAGGGCTTTTTCCCCATATAACAAAAAGGTAGTTCCCAAAACATTTATTTTAAAGTCAATAGTTAAGAACTCAGAAAGGAGGGAGCTGAGGTTCTCCTAAACCTTCTGAGATGCCCCACAATTTTCAGTGTTCTGAACTTTTGGTCACCTCACAGGGAAGCCACACTGAACACAAGGTAGCTGTCCTTAGAGGTGAGGACAGCCCACCAGAATATCTGCTTGAGATCAATGTCAGCTTTATTTTTTTTTTTTTTTTTTTTTTTTTTTTTTTTTTTTTTTTTTTTTTTTTGAGACGGAGTCTCGCTCTGTAGCCCAGGCTAGAGTGCAGTGGCCGGATCTCAGCTCACTGCAAGCTCCGCCTCCCGGGTTCACGCCATTCTCCGGCCTCAGCCTCCCGAGTAGCTGGGACTACAGGCGCCCGCCACCTCGCCCGGCTAGTTTTTTGTATTTCTTAGTAGAGACGGGGTTTCACCATGTTAGCCAGGATGGTCTCGATCTCCTGACCTCGTGATCCACCCGTCTCGGCCTCCCAAAGTGCTGGGATTACAGGCTTGAGCCACCGCGCCCGGCCGTCAGCTTTATTTTTGAAAGATAACTTGAATTTTGTTTCCACATCTCATTCTGCCAGGGACAGCAGTAGGATTTAAAATAACCAGAAAGACACACAGAATAATTCTTTGAAATTCAATAGCTATTAAATTAGGGGAGGAGGTATAAGAGGGGGTGCGGGGCAGGAGCATATGTAAAGCCCCTCACACTTTGTAAGCAATCTGATAATTTCTGAATGCCTGATTGCATTATTGCCATTTTCCTTACATATGTGGGTTAATTTCCTTCAGGGTATACTTTCTCATACCCCATCCAGCCAGAGAAGCCGGTGCATAGTAAACTCTGTAGGGTGCTGGTGGGTGATATCTTCTCAGTGGAAAACCGGTTTCAAACACCTATTCTGTTTTTCTCAAACAAATCTGCAGAGGAGTACATCCACTGTCTATAAGATTTCTGTATGAAAAATACAGTGCCCTGAAAGTTAATCCAACGATGTGCCTGGGGCCGTGATAAGTGATCTCCAGGCAAAATTTCTTTTTTTTTTTTTTTTTTTTTTTGAGACGGAGTTTCGCTCTGTCGCCCAGGCTGGAGTGCAGTGGCCGGATCTCAGCTCACTACAAGCTCCGCCTCCCGGGTTCACGCCATTCTCCTGCCTCAGCCTCCCGAGTAGCTGGGACTACAGGCGCCTGCCACCTCGCCCGGCTAGTTTTTTGTACTTTTTAGTAGAGACGGGGTTTCACCATATTAACCAGGATGGTCTCGATCTCCTGACCTCGTGATCCGCCCGTCTCGGCCTCCCAAAGTGCTGGGATTACAGGCTTGAGCCACCGCGCCCGGCCAAAATTTCATTCTCACAAGTCTATGTGCTATCATTGCCATTTAGAGATGAGGAAACAAGATCAACCTTACCTACATCACACTACTAAGGTAGTAGGGATCCTTGAATCTGAGATCTCAGCCAATACACCCTGGTGCCTCTAAAAATCAAGACAGGTATCTGTTATAGAGGTTTTATTTTTTTCTTTTGAGTAGAATTTCCACATCAAATAATCAATAAAGATAGACTATATTTTCCTATTTCATTTCCACCATCCTTCAAAATGGGTCAAAATCATCCTGCCTTCCACTAACGACTAAAAGGGTGATCATTTTCTTATGTGATTCTCACTGTTTTACCTTTAAAGGGGACTCTGTCAATGAACTGAATTGTTTTCAACCTTAGCTTCCCTCCTTCCATTTTTCGTCACTGGGTATCATTCCACTTCAGCAACGGTTCCCCCATACCATAGGTTTTCCTGGTGTTAAAACATATCAGACATTGCCCACTTGCACCTTTAGGAACTTTGCAAGCCAAGGCTCCCCAGCACAGATCAATATTCCGCATTAGAGAAATGCAGGAACAAGCCAATAGAATTAGCACAGTAATTTACTGTGCCTCGGCTGCAGCTGGCAGGGACCACAGAGGGAAGCAAGCAGATGTTTGTTTGCTAATGGTGGCTTCCTTGAGTTGTCGGAGCCCAACGCCCCAGACCTTCATTACCCAGTCTGTCCATCTTAATAAAAAAGGATAAGGGGGGTTTGACTGTGCTCATTTGGTAACGTCAATTGATTTGTTTTCTACCACTCATGTAATGTTCCGGGCTTTCCATAGTTACAATGTGGAATGATTGTACAAAATTTTTTATTTGTTGTAGTGGAAAGGGGAAAATCTTTAATGCAGCCAAGTCAGAAATTGTTATTGGGGTCATAATTTCCAATATATGTGTTCAAGAAATTGTGACCAAGTATGGGAATTCCTCCCATGCCAAGCTTGGAAGACAGAAAATAAAATGGCAGCAAGAAACACTTGGAAGAGCATGTGGGTTTTCTTTCGTTATAGCAATGCAGCAATTTATAGAAGTTTGATTTTCTCTCTCCAAAGCACATGAATAAACTTGTAACAAAACATAGAGTTAAGGAAAACTGTGTTTCCTTTAGATTAACCTCTGTCTTGCCTACACATGCAGCCTCCTAGGAGGAAAACCAAGACTTCAAGGGGAACAATGCCCTCTTTTGAGAGACTGCTGCTGAGATAGTACACTACAAACCCACGGTGAGGCTTGGTATCTGCTTTTGTTTACTCATCTGGATCTTACCTATTATATTGAGATTTTATCCATCAAAAAGTTTTTACCCAAGATACCTCTTCTGAAGCTTACTACGGCAAGGTTCTAAGCCAGGTTCATGAGGGGGACAATCTCATATAAACAATAACAATTCAGGAAGACTGGTATAAACTTTGGAGGACAGAGTAAGGGGAGGGTGTTTAAAACAGGAAAAGATGAAACATTATTTAAAAAACGAGTGCCACTTCAGCTTGAAATCTTGGTGAAACTTAAACAGCCAGATGGAAGGAGAACATTCGAGGGAGGGAATGCCTCAGGCAAGGTCACAGACTTGAGGAAGAATGAGATTTCTGTATTCTGAGAACAGAGAGGAGTCGCTTTGGTTGGACAAAAGATGTGGGTGGCAAAGTGGTCAAAGACAAGAGGCTAAAGCTTGAAACACTTTGAATGCCAACCTCAGCCATAGGGACTTCATGTGGTATACCCCTGGGTACCACTGAGGGACTCTCAGCACCATCTGCCCAATGAGTTCTGTGATGCAAGAAGGTCATTGGTCATCAATGTGTAGGCTGAATGCATGCGTACAGATTAGCAGGAAGTTAGAGGACAATGGAGGCATGAACTAGAGTGATAACAATAGGAATGAAATGGAAGTAAAAGTAAGGGTTACATGTTAAGGTAATAGAAAATGCAGTACTTAAGGCACTTATGCTCAAGTGGTAAAGGGCACAGACTTGCGCTTTTGCCCGAGGCATTGCCTCCCTCAAAGGCTCTCCAAATGACTAGCGGGATACAGTAGGAGGGCTGTGGTCCAAGAGGAAGAAAAAGTCGGTGTTAACTGAGACTGAAAACCTTGCGAACTGGGTATCATTAGACAAACAGACCATCAAAGCAATGAACTGATCTGCAGACTCTGTCGAGCACCTCAGCATGTCAAGTGCTTTTCGGGCACCATTTCATCTTATGTTCACAATTTTTATTGGTAACTATATTATTCCCACTTTGTTTCTGAGGAAACTGGGACTCAGATAATAACCAATTTGCTTAAATTCACACAGATAAAATGTGACACAGTGCTTGTTGGAACTCAGCTCTGGCTGGCTCCAAAGCCTATGCTGTGTACCTATTCCAGAGGTTTTCAATCTGTGTTCTGAAGAATTCTGGAGATCCTCAGAAGGTCCCGGGGTTACTCTAGAAGGGCATGAAGAAGGTTGGGCCCTGGGCCCTCATCTTGGCTTTCTTTCTTAATATTTCATATTTCATTTGATGAAGGAATTCTAAGGGCAAAATCAGCAGGTTCTACTCTATCTCAAAAGAAGAGAATGGCTTGCTTTCAGACATACTGAATTTGAGGGGCAAATGGGACAAACAGAGGTGTCCAAATGTAAAATATAAAGAACTGATCTGAGGGATGAAGATATAGGTTCAGGAGCATGTGTGTGGAGGAGATCAGTGAAAGAAGCTGCCTAGTGCCATGCTGGTATTAGCTTTCCAATATTAGGAGTCACATTCTAGTGGGTCTAAGATGTGTGATCACATCCAACTGGCATGCGCTGGAAGGGCTAAAAGCTCCTAGTTGCTTTGTAATGCTCTCTGCTGTTCTCTTCAATGTCCACACACCTCTGCTCCCGCCAGTTGCATATCCAACCCATCAAGAGCACTTGTGTTTATTCCCAAACCAGTTTTTGTCAGTTCCATTTGTTTTGTAATTCATAATTTTGTTGAATATATAAATCAATGCAATATGAATGCAAAAGGAAATAAAGTGGTTTAAATGAAAAATAAGTTGAATTGTTTGGAAACAATAAGGCAAGTTACTTTGCTTTGAGTAAATGAGGTAAGAATGAAACTGTTGTAATGTATCAGGGGCAGGACATTAAAAACTAGACAGATTCTGGGCTTCCCAAGTGTCTTTAAATTCTTACAGCACTAAGAAATTAAAATTGGAAGTTGTTGATGATGTGTTGTGGATGTAGCTTATACAAGAAAGGTGACTTGGACTCCAAGCATCAGACCTTGGCCCTACATCAAAAGCATGGGAGATAAATGTATACTTGTAAATTTTAAATAGAAAGAAAATGTTACCTGGTTTTATATGTGTCACTTTTTATGATGCCACACTTCAAATGGCTCTTTTGTTAACCTACTACTACCAGTCTGGATCAAGTCAGATAAGAATGCAATCATCATGTATTTCTAGCCTGTGGATAGAAAAGGGATTTTTATCTCTTGAGCCTAAGTCCATCCCTTGATTCCTTCAATCCTTTGGTAAAACCAGCTAGAAAATTTGGCAAGGAACAGAAAATTGTTGAACTGGTTTGAAGCTTCCCAGGACTCGTAAATATGGGATGGAGGCAGAGGAGTGAGAGTTTAGCTTTTAAATAACTTAATTATCATTTACATTTGTAAAACCATGTGAAAAAAATGTCTCCTTACCGTAAATACATGTAAGTAGTTGTGCCTATTACTAACAGGCATAATTCTGCCAATCGCCATGATGACATAAAATAAGGTTCCCAGCTAGCAGAAAATGGACTGTTGTGAAGGCATTTGTGTGTGTGCAAGGTCGGATTTTACTTTCCTGCCCCAGAGAAATACGAGGAGTTGGAGCACTCAGAAGGCGAGACTATGCTGCTCCACCGCAGCTGCTGCATTGTGACCCGGAAGCCCTGAGCACCCAGCACCATGAGGCCTGTGTGTCTAATTGGCACTGCAGCCAGGAAAGCCTCCTCCCTTTGTGGGCCCCATGCAGGACTGCCAGAGTCAAAGAAGGGGGTTGGGGAGAATATGGTGCATGCGAGTGTGTGTGTGTGTGTGTGTGCGCACGCGCGCATATGTGCATGTGTGTGGTATGCGATCACCTGCTTCCCTTCTCTTGTTGCCATGGGTTACGAAGCCCTGAGCTGGAGAGCGGGGCCAAGCACTTGGGGTGGAAATAACTGCGTCAGCCTCTGAAAAAAGAAATTAGAAATAGGGAGCCTGGAAACAATGGCAAAAGAACAAAAATCAACATCCTAAGGCGGACCGACTGTGAGCAAGGAAGCCAGGCAGCCAAAAGGAGGGCAGCTCTTCATAAATTTCACGTTCACCAGACATGCTGGTCTAAACAGTGATGATGAGAAAAGAATGAACGCAAATATCTATGGCAATCCTGTGTCTCCACCCGCTTGGGCCTTAGGTCTATAATCCAACTTGGAGAAAAATAAACAAAGTCTGTGAAGAGTTAAGTCAATAGCTGTCAGGGAGTCCAGGACACACATGGCATTATAGAGTACCAGGAGCTGAGGGGAGAGGTGACACCACCAGGAAGGAGGCTGTGACCTTGGGAAGGCCACCATTTAATTGGGCATCTTGTATCTGTAAGTCAGGCTTGTTGTGCACCCTGCACCCAAATCCTCATTACTCTTCTTATTTGATGGCCCATCAGTGGAAATAATGTGTTTCCTTCTCTTCCTGTGGCCTCTGACTATTTTATATGAAATGAAATAGGGCATTAGAAATAGCTCTCGTAGGAGAATTTTCAAGAAATTTTGCAAATTAAAAAATTCAAACATTTTGCAATCCCCTAATTTTGCAGATTAAAAAACAAAAAAAAAACCAGGTTCAGATAGGTAGCCCAACTTGGTTTTTGTTTGTTTTGTTTTGTTTTCAGAGAAAAATAGGAAAAAAAGAAGACTTAAATGGTGCGGTGTATGTTTACTTGTATCAGTCTCATATTGGATGGTAAGGAGATGAGGATCCTGCATCTCTCCAGACTGAGCTATCAGGAAAATGAAGAACTTGGATCCTTGCTTTTCTGATGGGCCACCACTGCCTTTGGATGGAAGGACAAAAGCTGCTTTCCACCAAACCTCATGGCTGGCAGGACATTTGGAGGCACAGTAGGAAGGACATGGTGGTGGGGTGTGGTCTGCAAGCCTCTCATGTCACAACATCCATGTGAGCTTCCAGGAGCAATTTCTTCCTTCTTTGACCCCATTAAAGGAGATGAATCCCAGGTTCTTGCAGTGCATGTTGATTTCAGCCATCTTCTCCTTCCTAGGTTGTGGCAAAACTGTGTTCTGTGATCACCATCTGGCATTGGTAGGAAAGGATTCCACTGAGGGGTGTGGCTAATTTGTGTGCCTAAAGAAAATGGATTTTGAGGTGCTGTATTACTGACTAGCCATTCGCCATCTTCCTCTCCTGCCCTATCTCTCACTGGCTAAATATCATGCAGTAGCCATTTTCATTTTGGTTTCCAGTGTATTTTGCCACTTCAGAAATTTAGACTCTCACATTCAAACCTATGGGAGAATGGTGTCACTTGCATGCTCAGGCAGCTATTGTGGAAACTCACTACCTACCCTGTGCCAGTAGAGTAGAGATAACAGATATGGATATAGGACTGTCCTAGAGAAAATTCATGTCAGAGAGAGCTGAGCCTGTCTCTTTCACAGAGGTACAACAAGGTTGCCAGCCCTTTTCTCTCCTCTGAGTTCCAAGGGCAGAGCACAAGGAGGAGAGCACAGGCTAAGTTTCTTAAAGGGCAAGTAAACTATTCTGCAGGTGTCTGTGAACCTTTATCAAGAAACACTAGAGAACTCTGGACACTGAGAGTGGTAGACTGCACCTTGGAATGCAAACTGTCCCAGGAAGCCCCAGGTAACAGGTGCCCGGGTTCATAACCCATTAGAACTACCACAGCTATTCCAAATATTTTAGAAAAGAGTTGAACTTCTCTCTGCTAAAGAAATTAATCCAGAGTCCAAATCCTGCTTTGTTAATGGCTAAATAGCCTTGAGATGGATTCCTCAGCAAAGTCCTTTGATCTCAGTGATCCTTCTGGGAGCTGCATATTTCTCTCAGCAATCAAAGTTTATAGATCTTTTTTCTTCCTTCAGGGGTCCATCTACACTCTGTGAGTTTTTCAGAATCGTTATACTACATACCCCTTAATTTCACTTCACTTGTTTCCTCTTTTCCCTTTCTACAACCACTCCTTTTAGCTGCCTTCATTTTGATTCCTTCACAGAAATGATAATTTCTTGGAGCACTGGGATTTAACATCACAAGAAGAAGAAACATTCAGAGAGCACCCGCCATGCACCAGCTGTGCCAGTGCAGGAATACAGCTGCAAACGTAGCAGATGAGCTCCTCATCCTCACTGCACCCATCTAGGGAGTAAGAAACATCTGGGGAAATGAACTTTCAGCTGAGGAGGAGGAGAGTTGAAAAATGGGCAAAGGGAAACACAGGTACAAAGGCCCCAAGTCAAGAGAGAGTGCGGCATGTATAAGAAACAGACAGGAGTTGAGTAAGGGGGAGCATATAAAGCAAAGGAGGGCTGGGAGCGCAGATATGGGAAGAGGCTGGCCGGGACCAGGTGATTATGGAAGGCTGTCAACCCCTGAAACCACATCAAGGAATTAGACTTCAACCTGTGGGCAAAGGGAGCCATTGAATGCTGTAAGCACAAAAAGATTCATATCATTGAAAGATGAATGCAAAGGGCCGGGTGCGGTGGCTCACGCCTGTAATCCCAGCACTTTGGGAGGCTAAGGCAGGTGCATCACAAGGTCAGGAGTTTGAGACCAGCCTGGCCAACATGTTGAAACCCCCATCTCAACAAAAAATACAAAAAAAATTAGCTGGGTGTGGTGGCAGGTGCCTGTAATCCCAGCCACTTAGGAGGCTGAGGCAGGAGAACTGCTGGAACCCAGGAGGCAGAGGTTGCAGTGAGCCAAGATCATACCACACACTCTAGCCTGGGCAACAGTACAAGACTCTACCTCAAAAAAAAAAGAAAGAAAGAAAAGGAAAGATTAATGCAAGATTGGAGGGGCATAGGATTGTTAGCAGGGGGACTAGTTAAGGAGTAATTATGGCCTTCAGTAGGGTAGTGGTCATCATGATGGGAAGAACTGAACACATCAGAGATGTATTTAGACCATGACACAATTATAATCTAGGCAAATCCAGTTGAGGTAAGATGAAGTCAATATTGTCATTGGGAAAACTGAGAGGCATGATGATGTCAAAGAGTAAGAATGCAAACAGGAAAGTTGAAAATAGGGTGGGACGGGGCAAGAAAGAATCTGCAGTAAGAATTCAGATATAAGCTGGTTACAAGAGGCAGCATAATTAGGGGATTTGGGAGAGTCTGGAGCACTGACATGATAGTTGTGTGGGCTTGTGGATGAGTATAGCATGGGCTGCCTCAAGACGCCTCATTAATTATCGAACAGGAATACAAGAGTGACCTCAGATGTCAATCACTGTGCCTGCCTTGATCACAGCCCTGCTGAAGGGGCAGGTCTAGAGGAGCTTGTGTTAGACACTGTAACCCTACTCCACCTGGTCACAGTTGATTAGAACAGGGGTGAGCACCTGATCCCGAGGCAAGCCATTCATAGGCTGGCCAGCAACCAATGATGCAGCCCGTCCCCTAACTGTAATCTGAACCAATTAAATTTGCTCTCTTGGGAGTACGAACTATGAAAATGCTAAGAGAATGAGCCAGTTAGTAATAAGAGTTGAAGTTTTAAAAGGACATTAGAGACAGGATGGAGCAAAAGGGAACATGTGCAAGCTGAAGTTACAAGGAAGGGGAAGTTTAGGCCAGTCCACAGAGAGACTAGAATGGCAATGACAGAAGTCATCATTAAGTAATTAGATCAACTAATAGAGGGCAGTTGTCTGGCTCCTGAGAGCAGCAGAGAAGCTAGGTGATTTCTAGAACTATCTCCAACTCTAAGCATTTTCCATTTCCAATGCTGTTCCACAAGCATCTTTGCAATAAATCCCTTGCATAACTTGCAAGTCTTGGTTCACTGCAACAAAAGGTCATAACCAAAATACTCACCTAATATGTTGCCTGGTGTCACATGCTTATCTCTGTGCATCTTCTGGTTTTTCCCCACTGGGCTCCAGAGATGCTAGCCCACACTAGATGCTTCCTGAGGAATTCTGCCACCTCTAATGTCTTACCAAGAGCTGCCCTTGGCCACACTGGGTAGGTACATCAAAATCAGAAAGAATGTAAAGCCTCATTCCAGAGATTCTGCTCTATGGCAGAATTTTAAAGCCATGACGTGTTTCAGTGGGTTGAAAATGTCTTTGAACGTGTGCTCCCATCTCCAGAGCTATGATTAATTACTGGCTGCTGCTGCTGGTTATGCTTGCAGCTCTCAGCAAGAAAATGAGTAAAAAGTATTTGAGCTTTGACATTCTCTGACAAAGAGCCTCTTTAAAAAAAGAAAGAAAAGAAGAAAAAGAAAAAACAAAGCTGACTGTAATTTATAATGAGGATTCTATATTTCCTGGGCAGCTTTGGATGAGGCAGCGTTTGTCCTGAGCCACACTAAGCTATGATGGAGGCAGGTGAGGCAGGTTGCTTCTTCCCCACACACGAAGTTATCCTCATCATGCTCCCTGCACATTTCTGAATTAGTTCCAGCTAGTTAGTGTCACTGCAGGACAATTTAGACTGCCATTGTTTGAGTATTCAACATACTCTTCGATGATGGATTTCCAGAAAAGGCAAAATCCATTATTTACACACAGTAGGAAAATAAACCTTCTCCCCCGTCCAAGACATGAAGATCGAGAAAGCTTTTCATTTTAGACAGTTGGAAATTTCGCATTCAAGTGGCTTTGTCAACTCCTTTAATCAATGTCCTTTGGAAAAACAAATTTAGCAATTCGGCTCCTGTATTCGGGAGGGGTGAGATGTAACTAAGGATATTAGCTATCAATGGTTCATGGTCTGTTAGCCAGCATCGGCTGGCAATAAAGTACAGCTAACTGACAGCCATGCCTTGAGGTAGCATCAAGAATCACAGTAAGGAAAAAAAACCCTCAAGATTTTAAAAGTACAGGTAGGAAGATGGGAGAAAAGGATATACCTCTCCAGCTATAAGAAAAATATTTTTCTCAGTAGATCAAAGGTGTTCTTACAACATAGTCATAATAGTTTCTCAAGTCAATATAGTAGGTTGTTGATGTTCTCAGAGCTCCATTTCAACAAACAACCAAATGCGTACAAGGACAGCGAGGGGAGAGGATATGAATAAAGTGTCCATGCCTTTCTGTGGACCTGGTTGTCAGAAAGGCAAGGAGACCTCTACTTTATAGCAAGGGCTCTGCAGGCACCACCTTCATGACCAGGGGGACTTCAGGTGGGTGGCCATTGCAACCAGGCTGGGGGAAAGAGCCATTAAAGTTCCCAAAGTGTGTTGCTAGGAATGGAATAGGTATTATTCCCAGAAGATCCTGGTACTCACTCTTTGTCCTGCTCCAGACTCTCCCAAATCCCCTAACCATGCTGCCTGTTATAAACAATGTATTTCTGAATTCTTACCCTAGATTATTCCTTGCCCCTGTACCACCCTATTTTCAACTTTCCTCTTTGCAGCCTTACTCTTTGACATCACCATGCCTCTCAGTTTTCCTAGTGACAACACTGACTTTGTCTTACCCCAGCTGGGTTTGCTTAGATTATACTTGCAGTTGTATTCTTCTTAGCTGCCTTGAACAAACAGCTCTCCCTGTTCTTCCTCACACAGGATCTCAGGGCCATGGTTCACTGGGTGAGGCCCTGCTCAGCCCACCCCGGTTCTTTCGGCAGGAAAGCCAGCACCGATTATGCAGTGGCTATACTGAACAGTCAGGTGTGGTCACCATCTTCCTCTACCTCACTTCCAGGCTCCTGATGGAGAGGAGTCTGAGTTGCCTCCACCCTCTGCTTCCAGAGCTGCCTACACACACACAAACTCACTCTCTCTCTCTCTCTCTCTCTCTCTCTCTCTCCAGGGCTCCAAGATGTCCTGGGGTGCTTACAGACTCGAAGAGGCTTTCAGGGAACAGAGCGGAGCCAGTGTTGCTTTCCACTTCCATACATTCCCTTCCAAAGTCTGTCACCTTCTTCCTCTAATCACAGTTCCTTCTTGCCTTGCATAGGCAGAGCCTGGCTTGGGGCAAAACGATGAAGTAGGTGCCGCTGTCCTTCCAAACAATGCTCTGTTCCTTATGCCCCAACCCCTGAGTCTCTTCCCTCCCACCCTCTTCTATCCAACACTGGGGCCTTTTTTTCCCCCAATGCAATCGGCTCTTATCTAAGATCAGTCTTTTATACAAAAGCTAATTTTAGGTCAATTTTTACCTCTCTGGGGACATCTTTTTAATATTGGGGAATTAGGGAATGGAATGAGAGGCTTCAGAAAGTAGGTTAGAGAGACATATTCCCTGCATGCTAAAACTCACAAGATTGCCTTGGCAGAAGGCTAGTCCTGGCCATGACATGAAGTAGGCAAGCAAATTAGGGAGAGTCTGAATAATTCTGTGCTGCTAGCTTGGCTGCCAGGAGTGGGGGTGGATAAGCACACCTCATACTTCAAAAAAAGTGATACCTGGAGCTACCCATTCAGTGCTACAGTTATGGCTCTTACAGCTGAACTTTCATTTCATTTTTTGAATATTTTTATTTCTTGTTCTATAAAAGGCCATTATTACTTGACTATGCAATATGGGAAAGAAACAAGCAAGTGATCCAGAGCTCTAATAACACATTCTCTATTTTAACATTGCTGGGTTGGTCATCATTTAGACCTGGGAACCCAACACCTCCCGAAACTGAGAAGAGAGGGCGGACGGGAGTAGGGAAAGCCCCACGGGCCCCTGCCTGACCACACAGAGAACAGCAGGGCCCTTTGTGGAGAATGGTGATTTTACACACAATGCCAGGCAGGCAATCTGGCAGCTAAGAGAAAAGGAAATTGCTGAGTTAGGATATATTCAGTTCCCCCAGAAGTCGCCAAAAAACCCGTTTTCTAACTGTGTTATAAGCCTTTTTTGGATTCCTTGGTCTGTGGCATCCACCAGAGCTGCCCACAAAAGATGTGCATGGGGAGTCACCCTTCAGCCTCTCTGCCAGCTGGCTGGCTTCTGCACAGTGTGAGAAGACAATGAGTTTTAGCACCATTTTCTTTCTGAGTCCAGCTCTAGGAACGTCCTCAGCATGAAACTTTCTTGGTATGGAAATGAAGTTACATATTAATACTGGGTAGCTGGGATCCATCAGCCATCTTTGCCTTCAGACTCTCACATACATCACTTCTTCACAGAGGCCTTTCTGGACCCCTTTACCAAAAATTGCACCCCCCCCCACACACACACAATTCCCCCATGCTTATTTTCTCTCATGTATTGCCTTTTAATAAAGAAAATTCCCATCTCTTTGTCTTTTTTTTTTTTTTTTTTTGGACAAGGTCTTTCTCTGTCACCCAGGCTGAGGTACGGTGGCACAACCAGAGCTCACTGCAGCCTCGAACTCCTGGGCTCAAATGATCCTCATGCTTCAGCTTACCAAGTAGCTGGGACTACAGGCAAGCAACACCACACCCGGCTAACTAAAAAAAAAAAAATTATAGCGATGGGGTCTGGAACTCCTTACCTCAAGGGGTCCTCCTGCCTTAGCCTCCCAAAGCATTGGGATTACAGGTCTCATGAGCTACCGTGCAAAGCGTAAACACAATTCTCTTTTATTTTCTATTTCTGTTTCCTCCACTCATCTCCAGAATGTAAGTCCATGAAGGCAGGGGTTTTTACATGGTTTTTTCCCTGCAGTTTCCCCAATACTTAGTACAGTACCTGGCACATAGCATATGCTCATTTAACATATATTGACTGACTGAATGAACTAATCACAGAATCAATTAAAGTGTTTAACTCTCTGGAAACAGACATTCCCCGTTCTTAAATTATGGAGTCTTTTATTCCGTCTTTACCCACTTAAATTTCAAGCACGTTTTTGGAAATGTATTATGTCCAAAAGTAGGGTACTGCCAGTATTACTACTTAAAACTAAGTGCTAAATTTTAGTAGATTTAGCACATTGAAATAATTATTTCAAATTTTGCACCTCAGGACATCATGGAGACCTGTACAGCAGCAGTCCCCAGCCTTTTTGGCACCAGGGACTGGTTTCATGGCAGACGATTTTTCCACAGATGTCAGGGTGATGGTTTCGGGATGAAACTGTTCCACCTCAGGTCATTGGGCATTAGTTAGAGTCTCACAAAAAGTTTGCAACCTATATCCTTCCCACGTGCAGTTCACAACAGGGTTCATGCTCCTATGAGAATCTAATGCTGCCACAGATTTGACAGGAGGTAGGGCTCAGGCGGTAATGCTTGGGACTCCTCTTTACCGGGAGCCTGGCAGTGAGGTGGAGGAAGCGGGGACCACAGCTGACTGTGCAGCATAGCCAGTGGATAATCAATGCAGGCTTTCTGGTGAAGGGACCAGGGTAGGCTGAGTAAGGCCTTACCCAGTGAACAATGGCCCTGAGATCCTACATGAGGGAGAACCATCATTTCAAAGTTGTGAAAGGTTATTTCTCTTTCGAATGTAGAATAAATCTTATATCCAAAGGTTTTTTCCTAATATATACATATACACTATTGGGGTAGTGTCTCACTTGCCCTTGACCACAAATGTTTTCCTGTATTTTCAGCTTTCTCTGGAAATTTCCTGAATGATATCTAAGAAAATTTCAGTATTTAGATAGCAAACTAAGGAGGAGACGTAAGACCCAAAAAGGTCAACTGACTTGCCAAGAATCACACGGCTAGAAAAAGACGTATTTACATTAGGAATTTAGCATCGCAGTTTACTCACGAGTGAGATTTCTGCTTAACAGACATGTTGCATTAGAATGATACCATGCATTAGCACATCATTTACTAATAAATAAGTTTCATTAGATATTCAAGATTGAGAGCGACTGCCAGAGGAAAGTCTTATGTAGACCTTACAGGGCACATGTATAAGAATCCATAGTTCTAAAGCATTCATTTTGAGACAGAAGTCTATTTTAAGTCATGTGGAGCATTTCTAATGAACTTTTATCACCTACCCAGTAATTAGAAGCCAATACCACGAAGAAACCTTTTAACATTTGCTTTATAAAGATAACACTAAAGAGGACTTGGCCATCTGCTGAGCCTCTTTTTCTTCATATGGGAAATCTAAGATACTCAAAGTTCACATCATATCACAAGTGAGTTCGTGCCAAAGTCAACACTAGGGCACATCACTGACTCCCAGTCCAGTGTTCTTCTAGGTACCTCCTCCTGTCAGATTGCCTGCTTGGACAGATGAAAACAATCATTAAACTGCCTTTCAGTTTTCCTTACTTCAGAGTAGCTAATTCAAATCACATTGATAATCTGTATTTTCCAATATGGTGTGACTTTACAGATACTCAAGTACTGAAGAATTAAATTGTCTAAGAAAAACCTAGCAAGGAGGACTGAAAAGAGCGGAAGTGAGTTGTGCCAAGTCTCTCAACTGGAACTGGTCCTTGTCCTTGGGACTCTAAAGAGTGAGCCTGGCCTTGGTTGTCTGAGGGTCCCAGGAGAAGACCCGACCTTGAGATCTGAGGACTGGCACTGAGCAGTGCACTTTGTCAGTACCTGTAATTCCTTCATCACTCAGCTCAGTGCCCAATAATATTTGTTGAATTAAATCTGTATCAAATACAAAACGGAGTTGGAAAAAACTCTATCTGGTGTGTTAGAGCAGGGGTTCCCAGCCCCGGAGCTGCGGACCGGACCATCCTGTTAGGAAGTAGACCACACAGCAGGAGGTGAGCAGCAGGTAAATGAGCTTTATCCCCTGAGCTCCGCCTCCTGTCAGATCGGCACTGGATTCTCATAGGAGCGAGAACCCTATTGTTAACTGCGCATGCGAGGGATCTAGGTTGTGAGCTCCTATGATAATCTAACTAACGCCTGATGCTCTGAGGTGAAACAGCTTCATCCAAAACCAGCTCCCCCATCCATGGAAGAATTGTCTTTCATGAAACCAGTCCCTGGTGCCAAAAAGGTTGGGGACCACTGTGTTAGAGGACAAGACATCAGATGCATTATCATTCTTCTTTTATTAATTCTCCCCTGTTGTCCTTTTACATTGATGCAGTCGTTTGAAAAAAAAAAAAAAAAAAGTAATATCTACTGGATAAGCAGTTAACACAAGACAGACCTATAGAGTTCAGTAAATGTGTGTGATCATGATGACATACACATACCTTCTTCCTGCCATAGACAAGGTGCCTGGGCTCAAGCATATATTTCAATATTATAAAGGGGTAGCACAAGGTATCTTTGTGGCAATGAACCAATTTTTTTTACCTTGATTGTAGTGGTGATTCATGCATCTACACGTGATAAATTGCATAGAACTATGCACACATAAAAATGCATACAAGTAAACGGGTGAAATCTAAATAAATTCCATGAATTGTACCAATATCAATTTCCTGGTTTTGACATTGTATCATAGTTATGTAAGATGTTACCATTGGGGGAAACTGGGTGAAGGGTACACAGGGCTTTTCTGTACTATTTTGTAATTTCTTGTGACTATAATTATTTAGAAACTAAAAATTAAAAGAAGATTCAAGGTTTATCTTTTTTTAACCACTAAAAGATTTCATTAAAAATATAAATGTTTTTGTTTCCTCCCTTACTAAAAAAATTCTTAAAATAAAAATTTTCACCTCTTTCTGGAGACTACATCACTTAAGTGGAAACCATTTTTCGCCAGTAAATGAGGTTCCAAGAATTTGAGATGGATTATGCAAATGACTGATTTGTACTATCATACATTTTAAAATACTTTACACATAACAATTATTGGTGTTGAAATTTAAAACATTGATGAGCAGCTGTTAACTTTTAAAATTATAATAAAATTAAAGTGGCCATTATCAAAGAAAGGAAAACCAAGCACTCATCCATAGAAACTATTTTTTAAGATACAAAGCTCCAATATGTTATTAAGGAAAAAAATGCACTTGCCTCTTCTCCCAAGTAATATATTTTAGCTTCTTATTATGAATAATCCATCTTTCTCTATGTTCATGGAAGGAGTAAAGCTCAGTCTTTATTTGCTTCTACAGGAAATTTTATTTTCTGTAGAAAGCTAGTCAATTCAGAATAAAGGGACTAATTTATATTTGACCACTAGGTGTCACTGTTGGTGGTGGCGTGGGCGATAAGGAGGGGGAGGGGAATTGGAAGCAATCTTAGGGGATTTGGGGGGTTGAAACATAAAATGCTCACATCATTGCCATTCTCCCTAAGTACGGCAGGGTGGTAGGAAGGAAAGAGAGACGTATGAAGACACAGCTTTGGCAGCAGTTCGGTGCTGACCGGCCCTCAGACCACCCTAGGAGACTGCTGACTGCAGAGCTGCAACCCCAACAGAAATTGACTCTTCAAGTCCATTTTAATCATTCCCTAACCACCTCGCAGGAAAACAGAAAAACGTCAATGACTCCACGCTGGGAGAGCGAGGCTCTCCTCGGCCACGCCTGCCTGGTGCTGAAGAAATCAGATGAATAATTTATATCACAAAGCAGTGTGCGGGGTGTCAGCTCGTGTGTGAAGGGGCTCTGAGTGACGAGCTCTGGGCGCACGTCAGAAACATCATCTATGAGGCCAACATACAAATCCAGGCGGAAGAGCCTCAGGAAGTGGAATGGGAATTTTTTTGTCAGCAACGGTCAGTGAAGTCCAATTTACTTCTGGACTTGGCTGTGTGAAATGGGAACTTTTTCAAAGCCCGTGGAAAATCAAACAATGAAAAAGAGATTTTCCTGACGTCGTACTTGGCTCAGACTCCAAGGATAGCAAGACGGGCAGTGCCTGCCTGGCCCCCGGAGGGAGCTCGTGCTTATCTTCAGAACAGCCCAGGCCCGACGCCAAGCCTCACGGCCAGGGGTCGGTTCCCGTGCCCAGCAGCACACCCAGGATCTGCAGGCGGGGCGGGGCTCGCTGGCAGAGCCCTGCAGAGGAGGCTGCCGTGTGCCCCTGCTATTTCAAGCAAGCGTCTCTAGCTGGAGCTGTTATTCTTTCACTTTCCTAAGGGGGAGAAAGTTAAGAAAACTAAGGAGTTGGAGTGGAAGGGACGTTTGAGGAGAGAGCCTAAACAAGGGGTACTAACCCCCTTGTAAGCATCTAGAGGAGAATTTTTAAAAATGGAGGAAGGAGTTGAAATATATGGCCCAAAAGTTTTCATATTTGAAAATAGTTTCTTGCTCACTTATGTTATAAACTATTGCATCAAATGACCATTTCTAACCATTGTCTCACCAAATGAGACATTTTTCAGGACAGGATTAGTAGTTTATACTTAACCACATTCACTGGAAGCAAGTTAGTGAGATAATCACGTAATACATTAAAAAAAAATTAAAAACAGGAAAAGAGGTAAGCAATGAACATTGAGTGCCAACCACACGTCAGGTATTATCCTCAGTGTTTTCTGTTCATCAACTCATTTTATCTTCAAACAACACTACAAAGCAGGCACTCATATTATTCCTATAAGAGATGAGAAAATGGAGAGAGAGAGAGAGAGAGAAAGGGGTCAAATGGCTCTCCCAAGGTCGCAGAGCCTGTAAGTGGCAGACTGCCTCCAAGTCACTCAGCAGCAAACACAGGTCCAGAACTCAGAGCTCTGACCCTCACCATCCAGGCTCTCCTTATGGATCTTTTACCACCTTGTGCCCTGTGAAATGTCTACCAAGTTCAGATCCTAACCACTGACAGCCATAAAATGTTTGCACAATGGAATTTCTCTACTTGCTACATTCTGACAAAGTACTACACCAAAAGATGGAATGCAAACTAGGCTGTGAGGCCAGCCCTGGACAGGCATGCGTTTTGTGGCTGACAGTTTCAACCGCTACCTCAGGCAAGCCCTTGAGACATCTCTCTGGACCAACTTCTGTTCATACAGCCACGTAATCTCTGGTCAGAGTCAACTAGCTATATGAGACTATAGATCAAATGTTCATTGTGATTTACGTGAAATTAATTTCCAGAAAGTGTAATTATACTCTGTATGAAAACACATATTTTCCAGGAATTTTTTATTGCCCATGACACACACACTAAGATTTTGCCAAAATAAGTTCAAGCCAGTTGTGTAAATGTACTCAAAATAGCTGAGGCTACATAAAATGTCTTTTGGGCACTGACTCAGGGGAAAAAAAACAAATGTGCTCCTTAATAACCCTGGTAGCTGTACTGACTCTAACAGATAGTTTTCTAGTCCAGCAACAGTATTGCAGTTTGTCATTAATAGATGTGAGGAATTTATTTAGTTGGAATGAAGCCACAATTAGTAGAGGTCCTCTACCCCTACACCCGCTCCACCCCTCACCCTGCCAAAAAAAGCAGCAGCCTCTGGAAACAAACCCAGAGGAAGTATTCACTCTGGGAAATAAACGTGGGTATCAAAGTACAGTCAAAGGTTTTGTGGAGGTTCTTATTGTATTTCTTTTAAGATAGACGCTAAGCATAAACAATCGGATGATCTGTCAGATTTATCATTCCTGTTGCACTTCTAATGAGCCAGGATTATTCCCCTACCAATGATTTGCCTAGTGTATTAGGTAGGGCTCTCTAGAGAAACAAAACCAGTAGGATATATGTATAATATATACATGATGGAAACTGGCTTATGCAATTCTGGAGACCCAGAAGACCCATGATACTCCATCTGCAAGCTGGAAAACACGGAAAGCCAGTGCTGTAATTAATTCTGAGTCCTAAGATGTCACTGAGGGATGGGGAATGGGAGGCACTCGTGTGAGTTTGAAGGCCCCATAACCAGGAATTTGATGTCCAAAGGCAGGAGAAGATGGATGTTTCAACTCAAAGAGAGAGAGGAATTCATCCTTCCTCCATCTTTTTCTTCTATCTGGGCCCTCAAGAGATGGGACAATGCCAACGCATATTGGTAAGGGTGAATCTTCTTTACTCAGTCTGCTGATTCAAATGCTAACCTCTTCTGGAAACACTCTCACAGACATACCCAGAAATAATGTTTCAGCAGCTATCCAGGCACCACTTAACCAGTCAAGCTGACACATAAAATTAGCCATCACAACTAGGAAGTAAGGTTCACAGCCAGAATTAAAAGGACTTTAGAATTAAATTGTCTTCAATTCAAGTGGCCAAAGAAACTTAACTTTCAAACTTCCCCTAAATTCTGATAAACTTTTGAAAAATGTTTTCTCTTTTATTTTGCCACATACATATCCAGATGCCAATACCACATTATTACCTGGGAAATGATGACAGAAAAGGAAAAATAAAAAATAAACACAAAATGTTTATTAAGATAATTATGATTGAATACAAAGTTTCAATAAATTAATTCTTCCATATTCATGAAACCCAACTACAATAGACAATCAACTGTCAATGTAAGGCAAGTCATTTTTCATTAGTGATTGTGCTTTATATTCATATTTTCAAGAAATATTATTGGACTCTGCTATGGACTGAACTGTGTCCCCCATCCCCAGTTCATAGGTTGAAGCCTTAACCCCCATTGTGACTGTATTTGGAGATAGGGTTTTTAAGAGGTAATTAAGCTTATGTGAGGTCATAATGGGTCCCTAATATGATAGAAGTGGTGTCCTAAAGAAGAGGGAGAGATCTCTCTCTCTTTCCACACACATGTACCAAGGAAAGGCCATATAAGGATATAGCAAGAAGGTGGCTGTTTGAAAGCTAGGAAGAGAGCCCTGTAGAAACTGACCCTGCTGGATTTTAATATGGAATTTCCAGTCTCTAGAATTGTGAGAAAAATTCCTGTTGTTTAAGCCGCCCAGTCTATGGTAATCTGTTACGGCACCCTGAGCTCCTCTTCCATCAAAGACATTACCAAGTGCCAGTCCACATTTGTGTTGGTTCAGATGCAAGTCCCTGTCTTCTTGGAATTCATACTTTGGTTGAGATGACAGATATTAAACAATCATAAAAATGACTATATATTTATCAGGTAAAACAAGTGAAAGTGACAAATCAATGGGTAAGTTTGTAAGAGCATGACAGGATTCAGTTTAGTTTGAGGAACCAAGGAAATAACATTTAACCTGAGCCTTAGAAGTTAGTGAACAATTAGCCAGATGATGAAAAGGAGAGAAAGTTCTAGAGAGAGCAAACAGTATTTGCAAAGGCCCCATGGCAGGAAAGAGGATAATGATGTGGAGAGAACTGAAAGAAGTGAGTGGATTGAGAGCAAAGGGGGAAGGACACAATACAACCCATGTATTTAAAGACACTGGGTCTTCTGTGTAGATAATACATACAGGTGATGAAGAGTTCATGCAAAATACCAGCTAGGTGTTTATTGCTGTAGGCAGGGCACAGAAAGATGATGGCTTTGACTAGGGTGGTGCTTGTGAAATTTGGGAGAGGCATAAGACTCTAGTATTTGGTAGGTGGAAACAAAAGGACTTGATGATTTCATGAATATGGGTAGAAGTGGTTACTGAGAAGATGGTGTTAAGGATGATTTCTTGGTTTCTGGCATGAACAACTAGTGTCCCTTTGTGACATGTACAGAAATGGGAAAGACTATCAAAAAAGCAGAATTGGGAGGTGAGCGCCACTATTTGGAATTGTTACTGCAATTGTTTCTGTTTATGAGGCTGATCTTGCAACTGTCTATTTTCTAAGATGAGACTTGGTATATATTATCATAAACAACAAATTCAGCAGGTAATGAGGAAAAAGAACAAAACCACCCAGACCCGATCAATTCCAGTCAGACTCCTTTGAAGTAGGTTAATGCAGGCTTGAGTTGGGATCTGTAGGAGATTTCCTACAAATCTCCTTCCAGGGGCAATGTCTATTGCTGAGTGGGTGTCAGGGGAGTGTCAGGACAGGGAGCTTCTAACCTTGTCCCACAGAAGGGCTAGATCATACAGGAACTAAGGAAATCCTCTAATCTGAGCCAATTCAGGACTCAGGAAGCCAGGGAGAGGAAGCAAGTATATCCAGTTTTCGTTGCATCCCTGGACTTAAGGGGCTTTTAGAGTGACTTAGGCCCCACTGTTCCTCTCCCCACAGGCATGGCATCGCCATCAGTGATCAGTTAGACATAGTTCTTAGGAACTCCTTTGCTAAAAGCATTGAAAAAATAAGACCCTTCCTTGGTCTCCTAAATGGTCCAGTATCAAACAAAAGGATGCAAATTTGAGAAACATAATGTTTTATTGATTATTATACTTATCCTAACAGTTATAAACCTACAGTTATTGTAACAGAGACTTTGCTTTCTTCCAATTTCCACTCTTTCCTCCCTCCACACTGAGGGGACTACAATTTTTGGTGAGTTGTGATAGAAGCTTGGACTAGGTTTATGGTGGTAGAGATGAAGAGATGTGGTGGGCAGGAGAGCTGCCTAAGAAATAAAACCAGCAGAAGTTGGTGGTAGATGGATATCAGCAATGAGGGAGACAGAAGGATTTCAGATGACCCCTATGTGTCTGACTTGCAAAAGAGAACAAATAATGATGCTGTTTCTAGAGAGAGAAGACCAGATTTGGAAGGGGAGGTCATGAGCTCCATTTTGGATCTGTTGACCCCCATGAATAGATAGGAAGGAGATGGCTGGGTATACAAGTCTGGAGTTGGAAAGTATGGGCCTGGGCAGGAAATATAAATGTGTCAGTCATCTGACTATAGAAAGATCACCTAGGGAAAGATCACTGAGGGAAAAGGCAAGAGGGTCTTATGGAATGCTTGTATATCTTGATTAGGTACTGAAGGATGACCTGCTGAGGAGAATGAATAGAAGAGGTAAAAGATGAAGGAGATAACTAAGTTTCCACATGATTACAGACATCACAGGAAGAAAGTATTTCAAGTAGGAGGGGCTGGCTGTGGCATACGATACTTCTGAGAGTTTAAGTAAAATTGACTGAAAAATAGCCCTTAAATCCAGCCATTGCAGGTCACCAGTGACTCGGGGAGAACTGTTTGCACTGATGAGAGAAGACAAATTAAGCTGAATTGCAGTGACTGATGTGTGAGAAATAGAGCCAGCAAGTGTAAGCAGCTCCCCATTTACCTTGCCAAAGACTCCTCTTGTCAGTCACTATTATTTATTAGTCGAGGTCAGATATTCCTCTTAGAACAGTTCTTTATATAAAGATCACTGTTACCATCAAGAGTAACACTGTCTGGAGCACAGTTTTCAGTTCTTCATTGTTTTAAGATGATGTTCACTTTTGATAAAGCAAGAGTTTAAGTTGTTTTTATGGCAATAAAGACAGAGGTGAACACTAATTTGTTCACTGCCTTTTACTCAGTCTCTTTTGTAAGAAGGTTGAACATAAATAGGTTAGGACTGCAACCTGTGGCCATGGAAGTAACTGAAGCCTCCGTTGGATTTTTCTGTCTAGTGTGCTTGGTTCTCCTCCCATTAGCATGCATACAACCCATGGAAGTCCCTGGTTGTGGCAGCGAGTTAATAAGGAATCTAATAACAGATCCCTGCTCTGTGGGCTGATATAAAAAAAAAAAAAGAAAAAGCAAATGCATACATTAAGGGCAAATCAAGGAATCATTATTTTACTCAAGGCAAACCATAGAAACCTATGCAGAATATTCAAGTTCAGAGTTGGTGGGGAAAGGAATAAAGGATGGAGGTGGCGAATTGGATAAATGGAATGTATCTACCAAAAACAGGGTCCTGAAGAAAAGGCTTTAAAATGAGAATTCTATAGTTTGGCACAGATGAGAAAGGCTATCTATAGCTGAGGAGAACAGAATACTTGGAAATGGCTTGTACGTCAGCAGGACAAAAACAAACAAGGTCTGAGGAGTTAATTCTAGCTCCAGGGTTTCTATGGGTCCACAACCCCCTAATCAGCAATCCCCAAATTGAAAAGTCTCTGAAAACTGAATATTTTTCCCAAACTCATTTGGCCATTGATGCTGACTTGACTGGAATACATTTGGTGACAAAACCTGATCTGAAAAGAAGTGAAGATATTTACCATTACCCCACTTTACGGTGAGCAATCATACATTTCACTGTAGAAATATTAATGTGTTTGATTATGGAGTGCTGCCCAGAGTCCACTGGGGTGTTAGGTACCATAAATACAGACAACTCTGAATGATCTTTCTGAAACATGGAAAATTTTGAACTCTGAAACACATCTGGCCCCAAGGATCTGGATAAATCATTTAGACCTGAAATGGGAGGGACAAGAGGACTACGTGCCTGGGAGTGTCAGAACCATGAACACAGAGCATACAGAGAGACCACAGCCGGGGCAAGAGGTCCACCTTCATGGAGCACAGATGGGGTCTGTGCTCACATAATACTGTGAGTCCTCGAATGGTCATCAGAATCAACCTGGGGCTGGCCCTAGCCCCATGTTCTCATGAGAGGAAAGTCTAATGGGTCCTGATGGTCTCTAGTCAGGAGATCCATATTTTTTGAGGGCCTGCTGTATGCCAGGCACAACTCATTACCTCATTTTATTCCTCACATCTGCCCTCTGAGAAGGGGAAATAAGGATCAGCAGATAAAGTCACAGAGTAAATGGCACAGTTGGGGATCAAACCAGGTCTGTTTGATGACACCAAAGGCCATTCCTGGCCCATTACACCATGCAGATCTCTTTTTGAATATAAGTCAATTGGCAGCAAGCTAAAGAGAGCAATTCTAGCAAATGCTTATGGAATATATTCTACATGCAGGCTTGTTTTATTCGCAAACAATCAAGCTGGGTTGGTATACTATGACCACCATTTTCCAGGAGGAGAAATTGAGGCTTAGGAAAGAAGTAACTTGTTTGATGTCTTCTAATAAGTGGTGGAGCTGGATTTGAAACCAACATCTGTCTCTCTCCAGACCTAGCCATGCTACCCTGCATGCTACGCCTCCTCCTGAACACAGACTGCTGATGCCAGTGGATGGAAATTTAAACACACACAAACATACAACCTCTTTCCTTAAGAGCCATGTGATTAACCAGAGTGAAGTGTCAGTGGCCTTCTGGGATCTCTCTGATGGGTGAATGGATAAAGGTCATAGCGATGACCACAGAAACCTGTTTATTATCAGGAGATAACATTGCCTGTCACTTTAAATGAGCCAGAGACCTCCAGACACTCCAGCAAGTCTCCTGTTGCACAGCAGAGCAGCTTCAACATCAAAAGTGAAAGAGAGATAGGCAAAGGAGGGGGAGGTGTGCTTTTCTTCAGCTGTTGATGGCTGGTCAGGTGAATCTAATGGCTTATTAATAAGAAGCAATTAATTGTGTAGCCAGCCCAGTAGTTCTAAGAAATGAAATCCCAAATCTGATACATGAAGGGCATCAGGGATTGAATAACTGTTAAAAAGCAGTTTCTGGCACTGCTTTGCATCAATAAAGACATAAAGAACAAAGGAATAGTGTGCAACTACTGCACGATCGATAGACGTTTGAAATACAAAAGCTGAGGAAGCGAAGAAGCATGGAACCTTGTCAAATGTTAATATCTGCTTTCCAGAAGGGAAATCAGAATGTGGGGACAGAGTTGGAAAGGAGCTCAAAAGGTCATCCTGTTCCACAGCTTACGTTCTCTCCAGCAGTGGACAGCTAGCCTCTTATTTTAAAAGTCCAGAGAATTATGACAGACTGTATTCCAGAGAAATGGGAGAATGTGCATTTACTTATTGCAGGTACTGGACAGTTGGCCCATCAGGAATAGTAAATCAGATCCCCAAACAATGAAATACAATTAATTTTTGGATTCATTAGACATCCTGTCATGAAGAAGACTGACAGCTGCCTACATTCCACAAGAAATCACAGGAAATCAAAATTTCAGCCCAAAACAGTCTGGACCTCATAATGGAAATTCTTATTCTAAGGCCAGAACTCATAAATATCAGCTACTTAAATGAAGGCATCCAGAGGCCACTTGGGGAATCCCCTGGTCAGTGTGGTAGTTGTGACAGTCTGTGCTACTTGGCAGGAAATAATATCCACATGGAATGGATGATGGTAGTTTATAGCCATAAACTAAGAGAATTTTAATGCCAGACTGAAATTAAAACACACACACACACACGCACACACACACACACATTTAGAGACTCCAGGGATGTAAGAGACATTGGACAATAGCATTTGCATCACAAATCAATTGGTTGGCTAAGCCTAAAATGTGTAAGATTTCCATTTTCACAGAATTTGCACCAGCAATGTCTCTGCTTCTAAAATGTCCTCAGTTCCTATTAATAAGGCAAAAGGAAGATTCTTTATAAAATGTTTGGAATGTTTTGAGGTTTCGGAACCCCTTGGGAACACGAGGCATAATAATGGAACAGATGTAATGATCTCTGTATCACACAATGCCGGTTGCTTAGAAACATCCCCCAAAGATTAGTGGATGCTCTTTTTGTCCATACTCCTAATTTCTGAGTCTTTTACACTAGTCTATTTAATTAAAGAAAGGATATGTAAAATTTACATCTGTTCAGACATTGCTTCTTTTCTGGGTGCTTTTCAGGGAAGTGCTAAAGAATTTAGAGAACCTAGGGCATTGTTTCATTGGTTGTCAGAGCATTCCTGAGAGGTTGAATACATTTGGTAGTGAGTACTGCCCGTATCAGTGTTGTAGCTGAGGAAATCAAATCAAAGAATTGCGGTAGAGACCAACATTTGGAACAGTGATCCCTTTGTTTCAGCCTAGGAGACTATCTTGGTAAGAACAATCCTCTTTATGAGACATAAAGCTGCCAAGCAAAGGCTATTTGTAATGAGGCTTTTTCCTTAGTTACAAGATTGAATTCTAAATTAGTTTAATCTCATGGGCCTTAAATATAAAACTGGCTGACACAACCTAATTTTAATATGGCAATGCACCATAGGATGTGTGAAAGTGATTGGATTTTAGCTCTGTTTTGCAAAGGGGTTTGATAGCTATTTGTACTTAGACAGCCTAACCTCTGAAAGGCTGGTCATTCTGTAAGTTGAAGCTATATCCAGCTGCAAAAGAGGAACTGGTGGTTACTCTGGGATGGCATGAGGCAACAGGACATGCATGGCTGGTACCATGGTGCCTTCTGAGATCCAAACTATCCTTTCATCCTAAAACACAAAAGGATGGGCTCAGTGTCTTAGGGACATGAACTAGTTGGAGTAACTAATTAGAATGCTCTATACCTTGCCTGGATGGTGAGAAACACTTTACATTTTTCTTTAAATACATACACATTCTCCATTTTCTTTACCACTGGGTCATGGGAAGGAAGAGGGTGGCATTAAAACATGCTCATGCTTTATCGTGTCTGTGGGTCTGTAAAGGATCCCACTTTAAAAAGAAGAAAAATCTGGTTTAAGTTCAACTTCTGGAACTAGAAAGTTAATATTTGATTAGAAAAATTTTAAAAAGCAGAGTAACAGAAAGTATTCCTAGAATCTCATCACATTATAAGGTCTTATGAACACATTATGTCTCTTGAGAGGAAAGGAAGAAATGCTAGACCTACTCACCTCCATTTGGCTTTTTGAGAAGGATCCAGAAAAGTACAATGACTGTAAAGATACAGGGATCTTTACATATATATATTTTTTCTCTCTCTCCCCCCCAGTTACTCTTTTTGTTTGGTGGTTATGTGAAATTGCAGGAAGAGTCACTATTAGTGAACATACATTGAGTGTCAAAGACGTGCTAAGGGAATTCTGAAGTACAGAAAGAAACATAATATTGTGAGCCAACAGATTCATGCATGCACATATTTTATTGTATGTATCCTATGATGTTTTTATGCATTGAGCTCATGTTATAAATCAAACAAATAAACAAATATACTTGGCAATAGCTCATGTGCATCTGTGGACTGTTTAGACAATTGCAAATGAAAATGATTGCTTTTTCTTTTTGTGTTTACCAAACTTGTTAGTTTTATGATGTGGATTGTCTGCTTTTTTTTCGCAGGGTTTAAATGTTAAAATTCTTGTGATGAAAACAGAATAAATGAATTGATAAACTAGAAAACAGTTTATGAAATTGAACTGCAAAATATGCTCTTTGCCTCATGTACAATGTTATATTGTGTTCATAACCATAAACACCCTGCAGTCATCGCCATGTGTGTGCTGGATTGGAGACACAGTTGAAACCTTGTACAATGGTGATTTTTTTTCTATTGATTTACAGACTGAAATAACAGAAACCATCTCTGATTTTTGAAAGTATAAGCTGAAGAACTGAAAAGATGAGAACTCCTTCATTGCCTAGGAGTTAGAATCAGAGATAATGACACAACTGGAAAACCAAGATGAAAACATATGAGACTGATATTCTCAAAGTATAATCTTGAAAAAGAAGTGAGTCAAGCACATGTATGGTCAGGCAATGTACTGATGCAGCGGACCTCTGGTGTTCCGGCTGGCCAGAGTCACCTTTTCCTTATTCTGGTAGGCATACCTTTGGTTTCCTGGGAGGAATCACATCCCTTAACCTCAGTGTACACTGAGATTGGGCACACTCCAGCACCTGAAGGAGACATGTAAAACCCAAGCTTTTGCCATGAACATATTTCCTCTCTTTGGCCCCAATGATCATCTCAGGAGTAGGCACAAGACTCCACTCTGGTCAGTAATAATCAGACCCAGAAGCTCTTGGCTGAGCTGCACATGAACCCAGGAGGGTGTAAGACCGAAGGTGCTGGGGGCTATCCTAAGAAAAGGATCCCTCCAAGAGTTAAGCCAACAAAAGGGAGAGTAAGAGACTGAGCCCACATAAATTTGAACTCCAGAGTCTAGCCATGCCTGAAGCCAAAACTTCTCCTAGTTTTTAGGATTATTATATAATCTCTTAAATCTTAAAAAAAAAAAGAAAAGAAAAGAAAAAAACTAATATCACCTTAAAGATGACTTTTTTGTCCTTTGTAACCAAGACAGTCCTGATGGGTATACTCCAAAATAATGAACATGAACCAGAGTGAGCTAGTGAGCATAAAGTCTGGATCTACTGTCTGGCAGGTGACACAAAAGAACTCCCATCTGTGCTCTGGATGAACCAAGACCCTTTCCTTGCTGGGTCCATGTGCCAAACATAGAGTGAGTTAGAGGAAGAAGGATATGATGAAAGATTACAAGGCCATGTTGGGAAAAATTATCTCCAGGCTGAGAGGGGTTGGCACAAACTGAAGTTTGAAATGACACAGACAATCTCTGGTTTATCCACTGCCAACAGCAAATAAATAAAGGAGAAGACATAAAATGGAGACCAGCTGGTGGACATGTTTTAGATTTGCAGAGCATCAGAGCTGTCTGGGATGAGAAAACAGAATGGACTGTAGAGGTTCTGCACCAGCAGACCAAGCACAGACTTCCAGGAGGCTCTTGGTAGGCAGACTTCCTTGGGCTGCCTCCACCATTCCATCAAATTTCCTCTGACCCTGGTTTGATATGATTGACAAGTATTCAACATTTCAAAGAGAAATAGAGGAAGAGAGAAGGAACTGCTTTCCTTTGATCAATCAGATATAGTTTTATAACAACATATTAAGAAAACTATAAAATAAAGCATAAGAATTATAGTGTAGTAAATACATATAAGTGTATGCAAATGAACAAAGGTCTATATAGGAAGAACTGGATGCCAGGATAAGTGCATCAATGGGTGGCCTGCGTAGAGAATCTAAAACACAACTCTCTCTTTTTATTTTCTGTCACCCAGGCTGGAGTGCAGTGGTGTGATCATGGCTCACTGCAGCCTCAAACTCCTGGGCTCAAGCGATCCTCCCTTCTCAGCCTACAAAGTAGCTGGGACTACAGGTGCCCACCACTGTGCCCAGCTAATTTATTTCTATTTTATTTTGTGTAGACATGAGGTCTCTCAGTGTTGCCCAGACTGGTCTCAAGCTTTTGGACTTAAAGAATCCTCCTATCTTCACCTCCTAAGATGCTAAGATTATAGGCATGAGCCATCATGCCCAGGTTAAATTCTTAAATGTTGACAATTTGCAGGGGAGGAAAAAAAACTAGAAGGAGAACAAGAGACAAGTGAAACGTAAAAAGAAGGAGTTTTTGTTTGTTTGTTTTTTGAGAAGGAGTCTCGCTCTGTTGCCCAGGCTGGAGTGCAGTAGCCAATCTTGGCTCACTGCAACCTCTGCCACCCGGGTTCAAGCAATTCTCCTGCCTCAAGCCTCCTCAGTAGCTGGGACTACAGGTGTGTGCCACCAAGCCCGGCTAATTTTTTGTATTTTTAGCAGAGATGGGGTTTCACCGTGTTAGCCAGGATGGTCTCAATCTCCTGACCTCGTAATCCGCCTGCTTCTGCCTCCCAAAGTGCTGGGATTACAGGTATGAGTCACCGCACCTTGCCAAAGAAGGAATTTTAATATAAGTGATAGGTAATTCAAATCTCAAGAACATTATCCAGGGTAAAAAAAAAAAAAAAAAAAAAAAAAAAAAAAAAAAGAAAATGGAGGCTGAATCCAGACAGATTCAGGGGATGTCCCTGGATTCTGCATTTCCCAGTGTGATTTTGGAAACCAGACCTTACCCAGAAAACCAGGTACCCCTTAATTTTCATCACCCCATCTAGAAAAAGCAGGAACTTCAAACCAGATTGGGACAGGAAATCCTTCCTTCCTTCCTTCCCTTCCTTCCTTCCTTCCTTCCTTCCTTCCTTCCTTCCTTCCTTCCTTTCCTTCCTCCCTCCCTCCCCTTCTCCCCTCCTCCCCTCTTCCTCCTCCTCCTTCTTCTTCCTTTAAAATTCTCAGGACCTTCCACAGTGCCTGTCATATATTGTTGAATTGATTGATTAATTCCAACTGGAAGAGACAGTGGCATTCTGAACTAACCCCTAATTTAACTGATGAAAACTAAGGGTCAGAAAGGTGATGAGTTTAGTTCAAAGTCTCATAGCTACTTAAAGGATCATCCAAGACAAGAATTCAATATTCCTGAACTAAGGGAGAAAAAATGTTCTTATGCCTGAGAAAATACATTGGCTGGTAGTGATTCTCCTAATTAATTAGAAGACTGTTACCACACAGAAGAGGGTGATATTCTAACAATTGCAGGAAATAGAACATTTCTTCCTATCATGCTTTGCACAGAGATGGTTCAAGCAAGAATAGCCAGTGAAATGAAGAAATACGGAATGGAGAGGGGTGGTGATAGAAAGCAACCTTCACAAATACATTGTCAAAAGGTTTAGTTGAACTCTGTGTTTGGTGGAAGCATCTAGAGATGTCAACCTCCCAGTGCATCAGATAAAATTAGTGCCTTTTATCCTGTGGGCCTTAGGTTAGGGCCAGGGGAGGAAACCAGAGAGACAGAACACAGTGCTGAAGAGAGTGAACACCCACTTACATTAACAGGTTTAGTTCCACACAGCTCCTTCGACTGGAAATTGTTAGACCTCGGACTTAGCCTGTCTTCATCACTATCTAACTGTGCAGACCTCTTTAGACCTTAGTGTCCTCATCAGGACTGAATGAGCAATAAATACCACTGGCATTGCCACATTCTGAGTGCCATGAGGATGTGGCATAAAGGCATAATTAAATTCAGTTGAAGTTAATCTAGAATTGTCCATCCTGCCCTCCTCTTCTGCCTTTTACTGATGAATGGATGTAAACCTGAAATTCATTTTGTTTCTAGAATGCCTGGGATGTTGAAATTATTCACATTTTAATCGGCTTTTAACAAGAATAGGTAAGAAAAAAATTAGGACAATTAAGAAATAATGAAGCCATTATAAAAACAGTAATGATTTAAAAGCAGGTAAGGGAATACTGTTATTGGAAATGTTGAATACCTGCAAACGAACAGTCGTTTGACAAGCACACCATGGGATTAGGGATTTCACTAACGTACAAATGGAACCACTTATAATAATTTCTTCCCAAAACTGAGGATAATGCAAATGTCCTGATTATTCCTGGAAATATATATCCTCTTGAAAATTGACCATGCTGCACAATGTTGGATATTAGATCTGAAGATGTTATCAGTGCTTTTTACAAATTTATTCTCTTTTCAAAGATAGCAGCATCCTAGTTTCTTTAAGTCAAAAGACTTCTCTGAAAACTACCACAACCAGATTTGTTTTCTTAAAAAAAAAAAAAAAAAAAAAAATCCCAGATACGCAGTTCTGATGTGATGCTAACAGTTTTCATAACCCTAAATCTCTGGTGCTGCTCACTCAGACCAGTGTGAATGTCTCTGGCCAGGCAGCTCACTTGGCAGCACCTCTTCCTAGCAGTGAGACACGGATCTGGGCCCTCCATCATGAGGATCCTCTGTCTTCTAGGGTCTCAGAATATCTTACTTCCAGCCCAAGGACAGTGAGAAGCAGAGCTTGGAAGATTGCACAGAAGGTTTAGTGGCCTGGTAGTGGCCAGCATAGCTTCTACCCACATTCTGTTGGCCAAAATTTAGTCTCATGGTCCCACTTTTATACCCCAGGCACAGGAAGAACAGTTCAGCTGTGTGTTCAGGAAGAAGGAAGGAAAAAGGAACTCTCTTCAAGGATTTCTATGTGGGAAATCATTTCTACTCATCTTGGCTGAATGAAACCAGAAGCTTTGACATGAAGAGGGAGTGACAGCTTATACAGAAACAAAGAGAATGTTTCCTCATGTGCCACTAAGTCTAGAACAGGCCGTTTGAAAGACAGATAGGGAAATTGTGTTTCTCTGTGTGAGACATCCTCTATGCAACACATTTCAGGGCCTCTGATTCTGAAGGAGGGTGGGAAGGTAGACAGGGAAAGGATAGAAAACCCAGGAACAGTCTCAAAGGAAGCCACACTGCCCCTCTGTTGAGGAACGGCTGACTAGGCCTCATAGGCTACTTGGTAGATAAAGAAAAGGGGTAGGGGTGTGGTAGATAAAGAATAGGGGTAGGTGTGTGGTAGATAAAGAATTGGGGTAGGGGTGTGGTAGAGAATACAGGTAGGGGTGTGGTAGGTAAAGAATAGGGGTAGGGATGTGATCAGGGCAAAGGAAGGAATCCCCAGCACACCATTACCTAGTCTCTCTTTTCCAACTTCTTTTCTTTTTCTTTTCTTTTCTTTTTTCTTTTTTTTTTTTTTTTTTTAGACAGAGTCTCGTTCTGTCACCTAGGCTGGAGTACAGTGGCACAATCTCCGCTTACTGCAACCTCCGCCTCCCAGGTTCAAGTGATAATCCTGCCTCCGCCTCCCGAGTCGCTAGGATGACAAGCATGCACCACCATACCTGGCTAATTTTTTGTATTTTTAGTAAAGACAGGGTTTCACTGTGTTAGCCAGGATGTTCTCGATTTCCTGACCTCATGATCCTCTGCCTCTGCCTCCCAAAATGCTGGAATTACAAGCATGAGCTACTGCACCCAGCCCCAACTTCTTTTCATTTTCTACCAACCTCTCTTCTCCTCACTGTCAATGTCTGTTAGTCTCTCTCTCAGTCTATCTCTCTGTATCCTTAAACCACACACACACACACATACACACACACACACACACACACACAGAGAGAGAGAGAGAGAGAGAGAGAGAGGGAGAGGCGCTATCAGAACCCAGAAACATATAGACATGAAACAAATGGAACTGAAAGAAATCCAACACCACAAACCCCTGGTAATGATAATAATGAAGAAATGCTGCTGCTAGATGCATCTTGTGATGATGCCAATGATCTAATTCTCTTATTATCAAAAGATGCAGGTAAAGGCAGCCTTGACAGAAGGTGTTAAAAAATCAGAAGAGCACAGATCACTGAAACTGCATTATCTGATTTATGCCTTTCCAAAGACCAGGCTTGTGTAATATGCTGATAATAGACTCTAGCCATCAAAACATTATTTTATCTGGTATCTTGATTTTTAAAAATTGTGGAAACTAGCAAATGGAACTGGGTTATTTATGTAGTGTTTGAAACTATGTTAGTCCACTAGGGGAAAATGACTACACGCACACAACAAAAGTAAAAACCCAGACTGCATAATAATATAATGAAAAGCAGCAGCCTCAATGTGGTACCATGGCCAACAATGTAAAATGTAATTTCCAAATTAGAATGGACATTTGTCTTTCATAATTAATGAAACTTTGAAAGAGGGATAGATTGGCATGTGGTTGCCCACCAGATGAGACCACTACCTACTGGTACTCAGGCACAGCCAGAATTCAAAGCCATCACTGCCAGCAGAGGAAGACCCCTGTTAAAGAAGGATCCACATCAGAAAATAGCCCCATCTTTTTTTTTTTTTTAAACAAGGTCTCGCTCGGTTCTCCAGGCTGGAGTGCAGTGGTACAACCATGGCTCACTGCAGCCTCAACCTCCTAGGCTCAAGTGATCCTCCCACCTTAGACTCCCAATTAGCTGAGACTACAAGCATGCACCACCACACCTGGCTAATTTTTTTTTTTTTTTTTTTTTTTTGGTAGAGATGAGGTCTCACTATGTTGCCAGGTCTGCTCTCAAACTCCTGGACTCGAGTAATCCTCCTGCTTCAGCCTCCCAAAGTCCTGGGATTACAGGCAAGAGCCACCATGCCCGGCCTGCCCCATCTATTGAGTTATGCAGGGGATGTGAGAGTCTCCTTGGAGCACACAACACAAAACTTAAAAAAAAAACAAAAGTTTTAAAAAGTTTAAGCAATTGGACATAAAAACTCCCCAGAAGCATGACCTAATCATTTCATATTTCATGCAATTTAAAGAAGACATCTTTTTCCTTAAATGACTAGACATTAATCAAATGGACCTCCACACTTGAGAAGATAAATGCCGACCAAAGAAAAGGAAGCCTTCGGTATATTTACCTTTCCTTTTAAAGCACAGACCTTAGAAATGAATGGGATTTTTGATCATTTATCATACACAGAGACCAACTGTCTCCCAGAAATTTTTATGTCAAACCACACCTGGCCATACATGTTTGTCTCTTGATTCACAAGCTCTAAATATCATATTGCAACATTGTTGGAGAGAAGCCAAAAGTAATGTGCTTAAAACTCCTTTGCAGTCTTAAATAAGCTGTGATACTGGAAGAATAAAAGCTGCCTTGATGTTCCAAAACTATGGATAACGTAAGTGTTATTTATTTAGTGTTTTAAACATATTATTTAGTGAGATTATGGCAGTATATTGACCTTCCTAATGAGGTCTGACTAAAGCCAATATTAAAATTAATGTGCCCTCCCTTGCTCCCAGTGACAGAGTGTAAAAGGAGCTGGCTTAGAAGGATCTTGTGGGCTGTGAGAAATCAGAATGGCATTAAAAAATTGGCCATAGATAATCCATATGCAGATGATCAAGATGACTTCATCACTGTTAGGATTCCAGGAACCATCTTTTCAGAACCGGCTCAGTGCTCAACGACCAGAATCTATTGGTAGGAAATATTGATTATATTGATTACAGTGGTTATAGTTTATGAAAACACAAGGAGAGTGTGTAAAAGATCCTGAAAGTGGTTTTAAGTGGAAAGACCCATGCCACATGCATCAGAACTATATAGTCATTGGAAACCACTGCAGCATAGTAATAATGCTTAGAACTGACAGTCCTGCAGCGTTTCTATATTCTCCTCCAGAGCCTGCATGTTTTCCAGCCTCACGTGCATTTTTAAGCAGTTATTAGGATGCCTACTTGTTAACTGATCTCAGATAAATCTTAATTCTCATTCCCAAGCGTCATGGAACCACATCCAGATGTCCCCTTCCTCTGACTGCACAGCCAGTTTAGGCCAATGGTGATGTAGGTGAATTCAACATCATTTCTACATTTCTCTCTCCCAACTTCCTCATATTTTACCCTTCATTTTCCTCCTCTTTGGAGTTAAAATTATTAACAAAAGCTAAAACTATAGCCTCTCCCTCTGGTAATGCCAAGGTAGATTTCAGAGCATGGCCTCAATAAGCCTGGGGTCCATTTACATATGCTTGCCTGCTCACTTCACAGCTGTGTAACTTTGGGTGAGTCATTTTACTTCTCTAAGACATCGTTTCTCAGCTGAAAAAGTGCGATACAGATGTAATGAAATTACGTTCACCAAGCTCGTAACGCCAAGAGGCATGTCTCTGTAATAGAAAGGACATAGGTGAAACAGCGTTCTCCCCATCATTCTAAGGCCGTAGATTTGAGAACTGTGTGCTCATTTGTTCAATATAATCCGACTGGATATTCAAGCTCCAAAGGGTATTCAAGAGGTCAAATTACCCACTTCATGCTCTGAGTTGCTGTATTTACACTGGCTGCCTATTCCACAGCCTCCCAAACAGGATGAGTTTGTTCTTAAATCTACTTTGGTAAAACTCCCTGGCCATGTTCTCTGAGCAGATGATTACAGATGCTCTCCTTTTCTTTGTATTTGAATTCCCAGCCCAAGCAGACAAGACAAGCAGGACAGAGGAGCAAAGGACTAGATAAGCAAAAGCAAGGACTGACTTTCCGGAGAATCTGCCTAACTTCCATTTCACATTTAAGATGCCAAAATAGTTCCTCAAGTACGTGTGCCAATGGCGGTGCTGCCCTTGAACATGTTCTCCCGGCTCCCGTCTGAGTCAGTGTAATGAGTCTGCGTTTTATAAGAGTTGAGCCTGGTCCAAATGGAACCATGTAACTGTTAGAAAGATTAATGGACTGTATCATCCAACAGTTGACTGTAAACTTCTAATTGTGTGAATCTCAGTGTGGTGTCTACAGCTAAATTGGCGCCTGCTTCCTCAGTCACTAATATCTGCTGATATTCTTCATTATTTTTCTAATGCCAACCCTAGGTACATCAGTTCTGGGCAGATCCCTGAGGAAAACAACAACTTTTGTTGTAGGTACTTGAGAGCAGTCATTATCACTGTTGCCAATTAATTCATCAATCAGCGTTTACAGAGCTGCCACTGAGAAAGGGGAACAGCACTGTGCCCTGCCGAGTAATAGAAGGGCGGAGGAGTCTCTGAGACAGAGGCTGCACTCTAGGGGAGCTGAGTAGGGGAGAAACCATAAACAGAAGCTAAGTGATGTCCTTCCTGCCCCAGACTGCTGGACACCAGGCGAGCCTTCACCTACCCCCTCCAAGCCTTAAAACTGGAAGCAGGACAGCAGCCAGACCTACTTACTTGAGGAACAACCAACAAAACCCACGTGAAACATGCTTTGAAAAACATTAAGCTCGGCCGGGCACGGTGGCTCACGCCTGTAATCCCAACACTTTGGGAGGTCGAGGCAGGTGGATCACCTGAAGTCAGGAGTTTAACACCAGCCTGGCCAACATGATGAAACCCATCTCTACTAAAAGTACAAAATTAGCCAGGTGTAGTGGCAGATGCATATAATCTCAGCTGCTTGAGAGGCTGAAACAGGAGAATCACTTGAACCCGGAAGTAGGAGGTTGCAGTGAGCCAAGATCGCGCCATCGCACTCCAGCCTGGGCGACAAGAGCGAAACTCCATCTCAAAACAAAACAAAACAAAACAGATAAAAAAAGAAAAGAAAAACATTAAGCTTGACATAGATGAAATCATTTATCCTAGCCTATAATAGAAAATACAGATAATGGAGAGTTAAGACTAAACCAGGTGACTTGGGTTTGCCTGTATCCATTTTCTTTCTTATAAATTCATGCCCTTCTCTTCCCGTATTTTTAGAACATTCTTAGTAATTTCTCCACATAAGCAACCCTGATTTTTTTTTTCAGCTTTGAAATTGTCTACAGGGGCTTCTTTAAGCTGCATTTGCTTTGTCCTCAACAAAACCACATTCTGTTAAAAGAACCATGGCTGGGGTCAGAGAGAGCTAGAAGTCCTCTCTAGCTCTACCCATCTGCTCCTTCCCCTACTCTCTTTTTTTCCTGGCTCCCTTCTGCTTCCTCTGGACAGGAAACACATAGCTGTCAGCCATATGATGCCTCTCCATCCTACAGGAAGCTGGAGCACCAAGCTGAGACCACAAGTGCTGGGGTCTTCATTGCAGGCACCTAATTGTTTAAATAGCTTTTTATCACTTTGCAAAAATGTCTCCCTCACCTTCCTTGTGGCTGCATTAAATAAACATATCCCCTTATGTTCTAAAGAGTCCTTTCTTTGCAGAAAATCAAGGAGAGAGGAATATTAGTTATCTGTATTGCTAGGTGTATTGTGAAACTCTGGATGGCATAATACTTGGCAAGTAGGACTGCAAGTCTCTGAAGTTAATCAAGTTGTTGAGGTTTTCAGGATCCAGATATTGGCAGAATTTCCCCCACACTCCTAATGCCAATTTAGATGTCTACATATCTAGGGAATAGTAAATATAGAACATGAAACTGCAGCATTAAGAAAGAATCGTGGCTGCAGTCCTGTCTAACCAGCGTGCTCCCTCCTATTCTCAAAAATTCCCTTCGACTAAATGAGGAACAATAATATATATGCCCTCCTCAGTCCTGGAAAGAGCTACCTTGCTGTTCTCTAAAAGGAGATCATGACCTATAATAGAAAATATAGGTCATGTAGAGGTAAGACTACACAAGGTTACTTGGGTTTGCTTGTACCCATTTTTTTTCTTATAAATTCATGCTCCTTTCTTCTGACATTTTTAGAATATTCTTAGTGGTTTCTCCACATAAGCACCCCCTACTTATACTTGCATGACATATCATTGATAGCAACCAAATTTATACAGTCTGTAGATCAGAGACATAGGCTGATTAGGAACAGATTCATGTTGATTTCGACCTGCACTTTCCATGATGGAAAAGCTAAAGCCTATTGCACTCTAGTTTAGATATAACTCTGATTCCATAAACTGTCTCTAGTTGTTACAATGAAGCCTATAAAAGAACAATCCTAAATAAGCCTGAAAATAATGTGTTGGTACAAAGTGCAGTATCAGATTTTACCAGCGATACCTATAAAGTTCTTTACCAGAATATGTAAAAGGTAGTGTGCTAGCCAAGACTCCTTTTCATCTTACTAAAGGAATAATGGCCAAGTTAGGATGTTAAGACTTATCATCAAATGTTTTCTGTTGCTTCCCCCATGGAAAAGTAACAGCGTGATTATCTCGCCTTGCTAGAATTACTCTGTTGTGTGAATAGGGGAAGAAAGTGTGGGAAGGGGGAAGTTAAAGCAGGAGAAATAATGGAAGGCTATGAATCCTAATACCAATTAAATTATGCCATTATCAAATGTAATTTTTCCTAAAATCCAGACCGTGTGAATATTGGTAGGTGAACAAAACTTCCGGGATGCCATGGGAATGAGGAGGAAATGGCTAAAGCCCACAAGACCCAAAGAAAAGGGTCTGTGGAATCTGAAGGCACTGGTGTTTTTCCTCTCATCCTTATGAGTATAAATTGTGGAGGAGATGAACAAACAAAAAGCCCAATGAGACTATTTATGAGGAGAAGCAATAAAATCCACCGATAATGTATGACAGAGAAGGGGAAATGAACTTTCCCAAGTAGAGTATAATGCGCTCTTCATGGGTGCAATGCACAAGATTAACGACGCCACCCTCAGACTCCTTGGTGGCATTTCAGGACCTTACAATGCAGCTTCCTTTCATTTCATTGGGATGTAAATAATTGATAACTTGAAGGGACCTGAGAAACCCACTGCAACAGAACACAGATATTTTTTATGACATCAATTACAGGGCTAGTGATTTGATGAGAAAAGGAAAATATTTCAAACTACACTTTAATGATCTCTACCAAGAACCCCTAGTGTTCCAAATGAAACGTGGGTCTCTGGGCCTGGAGTTTTTTCTCTCTCTCTCTCCATTTTTTCTCCTCAGAGGGAATATAAGTTATAGCTGAACAGAAGAGATGGTTAATTATTTTCATGTCTGTACTTTGCAGTAGTGGGTTGTAGGCCTCCGCATTCTAATAGAGAAGAAAAAGCTTGGGAGAGTTGAGGCTCTGGGAGTTATGGGGGCAGAGTTCCCTTGTGTGTGCCACATCAGGGTCGCCTGTTACGTGACAGAGGTGTTGTGGAGTTAGGCCTGGCAACTAGAGCCATGATCATAGTTGAGCTTGTCATTTATGGCATTACAACACCAGGACACGTTAAAATGATATGGGAAGCAGTACCATTAAGGCTGTTGAAAGGAAGTCAGAGTTCAAGTATTTGTGCATGAGGCACTTTATGTGGTGATGACTTCTGAATTTATAGTTGTCAGGGGAGGGGTAGATGTTGATTTGGTCTGAGAACAGGTCTGTTCACGCTTGTTTCTGGTTGATCATGAAGTCCAGTTCATTTTATTTTTTTTCATAGCAAAATTCTTGCAAGTTTGCTACTGCTTTATGGGAAAGATTCAGAACCATACCTGGAAGGTTATCCAGAGACTCCAATGAGGTAAGGCAGTGAGAACTGTGCTGAATCCTCATTGTGCATTGGTCCTGAGGGACACGTGCGGTGAGGTCATATTGGGATCAGGGCAGAGAGGGCATGGGTATGTGATAGAATGAAGGAGGTGGGGGGTAAAGAAGATACTTCAACCCAATTCCAAGAACAATAAAATCTTATTATTCTATGACCCATTACATACATTTGAATTCACCACAAGTCAAAAAAAGATGCCTTGAAATATCATTACAGGGTACAGGAAGTCTCTCTGAATTAGCTTTAATAGGGGTTTGGATGAGTTTCTCCACTGCCAATATCGTCATTATTGGATTGCATTTCTTTCTTCATAGAGGCCTAAACAATCAAGGGAGGAACTTGGTCTGTTGGTTTAGAACTCCAGAGATCTGCCAGACTGCTTGCTCTTGTGTTGAAAAAGATACTGGCTAGTTGTTAGGCCACAATATTGAAGTCCTCATACTTTAAAGCAACGGAATTCTAAGCTTCCATGTCTTGTAAATAGCTGTTGAATGACTTAGCTCATAAGTGGGATGGAAAGGAATAGATAGTGGTTCAATGAAAAGAATTCATTTTTCCTTCCAGTTTTTTATGCAAGTACATCCTTGTTTCTCTAGTTTCATTTCTTCACCATTGCTCTGTACCTTCCTAATATTTAGTATAATCTAATGAAGTCAAACAAGCTATAGGATGTTAGATTTTCAAAATGTCAGCAGCAAAGTACTTATTGTGGTTTCCTTTCTTATGGCACCATGAAATAATCAATCTATTTTTTAAAAGTCTTCCAACTCAACTTTGTCTACTTAAGAAAAATCAGTCTCACTCCAAATGAGATTTATTGAAATGTTCCTAAAATGCTTCCTATTTACCTATCACAAGTGAAATATTATTCAAAATGTGGAAGTGGTTTGTGGAGATGGGTCTTTTCAATTTAAGCCTGTAAGTACAGTTCATAATAAAAACCTGTCAATGAAGTAGATATTTTATCACATCTGTGTTAATTTGGGACTGCTAATTTATCATTAATAAAGCATTTGGCTAGAAAACGATGTCCATATTTGATGGTCTGGTAACTTCTTTCTCCTATTTTTATGCCACAATAACTGCCCAGTCTTATTGTTGCCCATTATAAATGTGTAAAGTTTTATGGACTAAGTAATGTCAAATGAGGCAGTGTCAAGCAGATCTGGAGACAAGTTGGGAGTGTTTAGATGGAAAAAGAAGCTGTGTGGTCTATGCCAGCCTTGCTTGTAGTTTTACTGTGTATTGATCCTTTTTTACACACTGATTTAGCATCCTGAATTATGATGCGGTATTTAAATTTAAATACCAATTGAGAGCTCCTATCTCAAAGGTTGCTCTAAGTCATAGCCATTTTTGACTCTGATGGGCTCTGCTTCTCTGGAGTGGGTATTTTATTAGAAGTGCTCATAAAAGACTGCATGGCAGTTAACAAAGCAGTGGAGAAAATGTGTGGAGCTTCATAAGCTTCTAGGAAGCAATGAGTGGATTGGTATAACAAAAACATTCACAAAATCACAGTCTTGAAAGGATCCTTCGGAGGTCATTCAGCTCAGTCTGCTGTCTCTGGGTAGAACAGAATTTAGAACATTCCCTGGAATCTTCAGAAAAGAGATTCCATAGACTTCCTTCTTTGGTAACAAAATTTACTATTCAACAAGCCCATCACTAGGGTAAGATTTCCCCAGCACCTCCACAAGCCCCTGCAGTTCACATTCACTCCCATTTCTCCCAGATGAAGAGGCACTGAAATCCCAAGTGGTCTACCACAGGAAGAAGTAGAGTACATTGCATTGGTTAAGCTTTTTGAAAATTAGGGATCCGTAAATTTGTAATCAGATATAACACATTCAACTCCAGGTGTTATTATTTAGCTTCTGTTTGTTGCATATGCACCAGGGCTATTTTTGTGAGTAGAATATGCCTGAATACTGTGCTAGAACTTCTTTTTTAGAATCAGGCAAATAGGATTGGGTTCTAGAGTTGCTTTTAAAGAGGTGTCAGTTGCCAGTATTGCAAAATGGATACTATATCCCTATGATATTTAATGTTCAAGTATAGGAAAAATGGAAAGAGGAAAAAGAAAGGAGGGAGATAGGGATGGAGGGAGGGAGAGGAGGAAGAAATCTGTTAAATGATTTTAAGTCCATGTAGAACTCATTCCCAGGATTCTTGAGTCTGCTATGAGGCCATGCCATGTCTCATTGCCCAGCACTGCGGCAATGAGGGGAGAGGGAAGGGGCAGACACCCAGTGGACCACGGATTGTTTTGTGTTCCCTGCAGATGAGAGGGAACGCTGCATTGTTAGGGTGATCCTCCATCACTGGGTCTAGATTCCAGGAGGGTATGGGAGGAGGATGGAGGGGGTAGTGGAAGAATGCAATGTGATTTTATTCATGGCAATATAAAATGATTCCTTTCTAGCTCATGTTTCCTTCCAATGTCTTATGACAAATCTATTAATTATCCCCTTATAGCAGTGAAAGAGCAAGAGATCCAAAGTAAGACCAAAATACGGTTAAGGTGTGAGTTTTATCTTTTTCATTATAAAAATATATAGGTTGCAGAAATGAAATAATTTAATTACATGTGGAACCTCCACTAATCAATACTATTTATACAAATGCAATAATTCACTGGGCTTTATAAAGAGGTAAACGTTGAACCTCTAACAAGTTAAATATAACTTTTTCTTGCAGTCAAAATGACTAGTTCACCGCACCGTGTGTTTTACAAAATTATCATGTTTAACTTTCATCCAATGGGTTACACAGTTGTTCTCAAAGTGTGGTCCCTAGACCAGTGACATAACCTGTGAACTTGTTAGAAATGCAGATTTCTAGACCCCATCCCAGACCTACTGAATCAGAAACTCCGGGGATGGGAACAGCAATCATGTTTTTACAAGCCCTCTAGATTATTTGGATGCACACTATAGTTGAGAATTACTGAGTTAAGGAGTATTCCTATTTTAGAGATAAGAAAACAGATGTACAAAGAGTTTAAGCAATTTTTTCAGCACCACACAGCTAGAAAGTAGTCAAGGCCGCATAACTCCAAAGCCCTCGTTCTTAACATAGCATGTAGGTTTGCTATGTGATGAACCTCAGTTTACTTGGGAATCCAATGTCAAAAATACAGATAAGTAACAAATACACTACAGAGAAAGAATTTAAATTAAAAAAAAAAAAAAACTTAGAACATATGGCTTTAAATGTCTTGCTTGGCTCCATTTTTGGCTATAAAATATTTAAACTGAAAAAGTTATAACTCAAAATGTTAAACTCAATGCCAGGGAGGTGATAAGGAAAAAATTACTAGAATCAGAAGCTCCAGAGAATTAGCAGATTCCTGCCCCTGTGAAGGGGACAGCCCTTCAATTTTGTGCTAGCAGACCAGTGCTAGACCAAAATTATATCTCAAAAGAAGCCAGGAATCCAAATTTGTGAGTGGAATATTACAATTTTAAAACATTAGTACGGATTCATAAATTGTGGGGAAAAAAACCTATACGAATTAAAAATGAAACAAAAATCACATAGATTTCACTTACAGAGTGCCATTTTGCAACGTCTGGCTGAGAAATCCTTGTAACATTTTATGAACCCAGATTAAAAGACTGAAGGGATATAAGGTTGATGGAAAATATGTGTGGGGAAAGGCGTGGGAAATTGAATTCATGGAACTATGTTAAGTGATCACTTTATCGAACATGTGCCTAAACCTGATGGCTATGCCATCATGGCCACTTTTATTGATTCATAGCTTGGAACAGTGTTTCATAATATCTCTAGGCTTGTACAATCTTCATTGGGATCGTGTGATTGCAGACCCTGGTTTCACGAGCAACTGTTTGAGTAAGTGTTGGAAAATTGCCTTTTGCGGTGTATGTCAAGTGTTTATGTGGGCACCATTTTAAATTTTCATTGAGAAAGCCACTCTCTGGACTGAAAAACATCCAGAGGAAGCAGGTTTGGAAAGGTTACTGCAAAATCCATCTCAACTGCAAACAGAAGTGATTTTAATGCCTATTATTTTGGAAGCAGTTCAAAGTTGTTTTTTCCATTGTAAATAGCATTAAAGTGCTCTTTGGAGGCAAGTATTACTTTTTTCTTGGCCCACTGCACTTCAGTAATGGTTCTTATACACTGAAGGCACAACAATAAGACTCAGGAAGTTATGTACAATATATCAGGGACAGCAGGGGAGAAGTGGGAGGGGAGAGAAGGTCATCTGGTAAGTATATAGAAGAGAAATTTGGGGGTGGAGATTCTGTGCATGAGAATACCAGCCAAGACAGGGAACATCTGGAAAACCTGCTCTGTATTATGTGGTCATTCCACAAACTTTTCCAAGGAATCACATAAGGAGAATATTACATTTTAATTAGAGCTGGGATCGCTCCAGAGAAAAGAGGAAAAAGGAGGGTGGCTTGGTGAACAAGCTGCCTTTTAGTTTGGCTGAGTCCAAGAATTGCAATTAACCACTTAGCTGCCTCTTGATGCATGCTGCATTTCCAATAGCTCAGTGATTTAGCAGAACATCACATTGGGCTTCTGCCCAGCCCTAACCTGAGAAAGGAGAGCAGAAGCAATGGGTGAGTGTCAACTGAAGAAAAGAGGTCAAATCTGGGACATTTTTGTATGAAAGGAGCCAGAAAGCCAATGTGATATCTTCTCTTCCCCCTTTTATTATTTATGTCATGTGGCAAGTTCATCAGTTATTCTCAAATAGTAAGGATGGAAGCAAGAATAAGTACAAATTTTAATGAAGGTAAGTAATTTCCTTAAGGTAATATTATTCTACTGCATTTTATGAGAAAATACAAGTATTATGCCAAGAAACAGAGTAGTTCACATCCCTTGGGCCCTCCTTCCCTCCTTCACAGTAATTAAATATTTTTAAAAGCTAATAATTTATTAGTTTTTTTAATTAAGCATCTAACAAATTTAAAAATTAGGTTTTGGCCGGGCGCAGTGGCTCACACCTGTAATCCCAGCACTTTGGGTGGCCGAGGTGGGCGGATCACGAGGTCAGGAGATTGAGACCATCCTGGCTAACACAGTGAAACCTCATCTCTACTAAAAATACAAAAAAATTAGCTGGATTTGGTAGTGGGTGCCTGTAGTCCCAGCTACTCAGGAGGCTGAGACAGGAGAATGGTGTGAACCCGGGAGGCAGAGCTTGCAGTTAACAGAGATCATGCCACTGAACTCCAGCCTGGGCGACAGAGCAAGACTCTGTCTCAAAAAAAAAAAAAAAAAAAAAATAGGTTTAATAAATCTAATATCATTGGGAAGAAGAAATTGCAAGGAATGGAAAAAATGTTTCTTAGAACTTAGAATTTGTTTTTGTGGTTTACAAATTTACCATTGTACATTGAGCTCCAACTGTGTATCAGGCACTGTCCTAGAGCCTGTGGAGAGTATAAAGATAGAAGACCCAGCTGCTGCTCTCAAAGGACAAACAGCCACATAAGAAAGATAAGGCACAGCACCTCAAAATGTTAATAACAATATAAGCAATAATATATATGATGGCATGTAGTAAGTTGCCAAGCTAATGATTCAGAAAGAAGCGCCATGGGTTCTCAGGGTAGAGAAAGCAGGGGGAGCTTCCTAAGGGAGGAAGTATTTGTGCTGGACATTGAAGGCTGGGTAGAATCTGGAAATGGATAAGAGGAGGATCAAGTAGAGATTGAGTTATGCTCCGAACAAGTGCAGGAAGGCATGACAAGTGTTCAGAAGACGAAGCAGCATGGATGGCTATGCAGAGGTTTCTGGAGGCAACACAGGAAGGGTAACATTTGAAAGGGGATAGTGGCCAGATTGTATAGAATGTTGACAAGTGTGGAGGACCTTGGTTGAGGATCCCTAGTGTAGGAGAGAAGAGCTTACAAGGGAAAACAGTCCAAAGCTCGTAACCAAATATTTCAGGAATACACACACTAAACATGTACTAGCAGTAACAGAAGTGGGTACAAGAAATTTTTTTCTCAAATGGTATCTCTATGGCATATGACCATTTGAATATGATGTCTGCTGTGATTTCTGTTTCTCTTCCTTGATATCCCAGATCCAAAATTGTTCTTCCATCTGAAATACTCTAAATTTCTTACCCTTTGCATTATTGACCCCATGCCAATAACATGTCAACTCCTTCTCTTTCCCTTTCCAGCATATCTTCTCCAGACAGCATTTTGCACTTGCATATGAGCTGTAGCCTTTCCAAAAGTTGGGGAAATCCTGCAAAGAAGGAACATGGCATCTGATTCTTGGAATAACATTCTCTCTACACTCTTCCAGCTGCTGTGGATACATATAATGACTGATTTTATTTAATAAGAAAGCTCAAAATGTTTCCCAATTCAAAACATAACCCTGCATGCTGTTCCCTCTAGTCTAACCAGAAATCCCATTCTCCTCCTCCTGTAACTCAATAAACCAAATCTAATTGGAGAATAATTATAAAATACACTGATGTGCAATTTGTTTCACTTGCTCAATAATTAATTAATACACTACTTATGGTTCAGAAGAGCTCTTAAGACACAGCACAAATTCCACTGGATGACAGACAATATCAAAGACATAAGCCAGGGGCAGCATCTTTACATAAGATGGACTAAGAGAAAAAGATAAGAGGGAGAAGAACACAAAACCTATATGGGCTTTTTGAATCTATGATGGAATTTGTTTTTCCCCATTTGAGGATTCTCCTCTTGCCCTTTTCTACAAATGAGGTTGATTATGTGTTTTGTCGATGAATTATCAGCAATACTCACAAAGCTGAATCAAGCTAACAAGTGGACTTTTTTATTTTTAAACTTTCTACCCATCAGATGCTTTCAGGAGAGAGAATAGTCTTAATCAATGAAATCCAGCTCCTATAAACCCTTAGTTGATTTGAGTATATACACCCTATGCTTATTTGGGCAATACACTACTCCTAGCCCCTTTTGCCTTCATACAATTGAATCTTGCAGCAGGAAATGCCTTAGATTTTTCCTTCCTTGTTTCAAATGTGCAGTGCATATAAATTGCTCTAAAGATTTCATGTAAAATAATTATAAAGCTAATTTCTATTTCCTTTTGGAGACCTGAGAGTTAAATTGATTTCTTTCTAACTATTGCAATGAGCAATTATTAAATGATCACTAAAACAACCAATTTTAAAAAATATATTTTCTTTTTGAACAATTGAACTTATTCCTCATAACTGGGTACAAGATTCTGGGTGACATCAGGCAAGATCCACCAGTGCCTTTATAAATTAAAGGTCGTTACATTTTATTTGAGTCCTTTCAGTTCTGTCTTATAAAATTGTCCCTTATCTTTAGAAGTCTAGTGAACTCTCCTTTATAGTACCAACCTTTGGGGAAGCTACAGTGTTTCTCACTTAATAGTGGTAGAACCTCAGGTCATCCAGAATGGTTGATGTCTCTATGGCCTCTTTTTCACTAGGATCCTGACAGCCTTTCTTTTAATCGTCCATTTTCCTTGGCAAGGCATGCTTAGAGCATTTTCCCAGCTCAGGCTGCGTGTGCCCACATCAGAACATTGTTTTCCTGGAGATCTTATGTTTGTGCAGCAACATGCCTTGCATTGGCAGGCCAGCCTCTCATATGACGAATGAGAACTTAAAACCTACAAGTTCAGCTGATTTCCAATCTAAGGCCTATACAAAGGAAATAGTAAATCCATTACAATATGCTTCTTTGCCAGTGTCTGCAAGAGTACTACTTTATGTTTTTATTGCTGTAAACATGAGACTGAAAATACAGCAGAGAACTGACCAACCTATTGTCTGCAACAAAGTGTGTACTATGTTAAGTCATAGTGGTTTTAATCCAGGTTTCTTTCGTGCAAGGATGTTATATACAGATGTGAAAGGCTTTCTGTTCACATGCAGCATAGTTAACTTTTCAAATCTCTCTTCAGTGTGTCACTTAATCCTTTACATTGCATTAGAAATCTCTTGAACTTGGCAACAAGAACAGTCTTTATACAAGCTTACTTTTTAGGAACATGAACCTATTTCAAGAGATTTTTTTTCTTCTTTAAAAAAAAATTTCTTTTACACCCAAGAGATTTTTCTTACCAAAGAGAATTAGTCAAGCCAAATAGTCTGGACTTAACTTGTGTCAATTTGTAAAAGGAATTCTGATTAGAATTCATAAAAGGAATTTCATTTTATTATGTGAAGTCATATTGGACAAAGATAAGACAAACTTGCTTAAACAAATTACTATTTCAGGACTGAATGAACTTCCAAACTACAGAAAACTGAAAGGAACAATTCCCTTCTCCCTTAACTCTTTAGCTAGGTTCTAAGCTTTACATCCTCAATGGTACTGTCATATTTCAGATTTTCTGTCTAGAGTTTAGAGGGAAATATTTCTACCTGTTTTTCTCATTCTATAGGAAACTCATCATGATACAGGATGTGTATGAATGTTTTTAATAAAGATGATTGCGGTAATAAGGCAAACAGATGCATTCAACATTAGAAAGCATCAAACAACATGATAAAATAGATTACAGACTTCCTACAGATTTTCATACAGTGAAGACTAAAATTTGCAATGAACATAGTGGTTGCTTCATAAATGTTTACTGATGGTAATGATAATGTTCACAGAATGCAATGCTCCTCAAACTCCTTCGTAAAACAGAATCACATTGGGTGTATTAAAAGTGCAGATTCCTGAGCCTGTCCCCAGAAATGCTGATTTGGTAGGTGTAGAATAGGGCCCAGAAATCTGTAGTTTTCACCAACACCTCAGGTAATTTGGATGTAGATGGTGTGTGGGCCACACTTTGAAAAATACCACTGCACGGTATGAATTGTGAAGAAAGAATAACGTATTTCCAGTAAGCCAAGAAGCACTTTAGAAAGCAACATGGAGACAATTGCTCTCTGATGAGCAGAAGAAAGATTGCTAGTCTGGAAGGAAAGGGCATTCTATTCATTTGTTTCTTCACTCATGCCTTCATTCATTTGAACAAATCCCACTGAGCACCTATCACAAAGCGCTTCTTTGCTTTCCAGGCCTGTGACTGCTCTTTGAGGCCCATGCATAGAGATTAGCCCATGAGAAGGCCCATTGTCAGAAACAGAGTCATTGGGTGCAGGAAATTATTCTTTTTCTCCTCAAATTTTCCTTTCCTTGAGGCTGCTAGTCACGGTTCTTCAAGTATACCCTCCTTGTTTCCAGAAAAATACCATACACGTGCCCATGTTCTGTTCTCTGTTTTCAGCGTTTTGATTTTACTTCCTGGAACCCCCTTTAATGCTGGAGGTTTAAATGGCTGGCTGTGAGCTTGAGCCCACAATCATTCTACAGCAGGGTGGACTCTGTTGATGAGAGAGGTGGAGCATGGAAGCTGGTTTAACACCAACTGGGGCACAGTGGAGGAAATTCCGTGTTGGAGGAGTTGACACTATTGTCCTCAACTTAGAGTTAGTTTTCTGCTCAGGATAAATTAATGACATCATATAATTCACTTTAAAGATGTTCATTTCCTAAAGATAAAGGCCAATTAAATTTATTCTTTAAAATAAACAGCATCCCAAATTCCTTAGAATTATATGGAAATAAATCATATTTTATACCATCATATGTACTGTCTAGTATAGGGCTGAGATAAAACAGGATTCCTATAAAATTTCTAATGTAGAATTTTATTAATGAAAAATGGTGGAACATACATTGTCAACCAGCATAGGAGAAGCAGAAAATGATCTCCTTGTTCTAAATCTGAAAGCCCTGATTTAATGTAGGCCCTTGCAGTAAGATTTAGTTGACTATCAGATGTTGGGGAACTCTCAACTCAGTTTGATATCTAGAGAAGTTCTATTTTCAGAGATGGTGAGACAGGTTTTTTCAGATGAAATCTCCTGCAGAAAACAACTAAATAGATATAATAAAACGTTAATGTAAAAAGTTTCACAAAAATGTCAGCAAGCTGACAAAGCTGTAAGCAACTACCAGGCCTAAACCTAAGAGAAAGAGGGAAGCAAGAGAGGAAAGCAAGACCTGAGCACCACAGACACTTTTATCCAGAAGACATTTGCTGAACTGTGTTGGTCTTATGCAGAGGTGGGCAGAAGTTAAGGCTCAGGGCCAATGCAAGAAGGAAGTCTGAGAAAAAATCCTTCCTCACGTTAAATGGGGCCCAAAGACTACACCCTCAGAATAAGTATCAACCGTAAGTCAATTAGCCTCTAATACATCCAGAGGTAGAGAAAGGAAGGAAAGTGGGGGAAAAAGAAAGAAAAAATATCCATCTCTGAGACTTTATAGCCACAGGCCAGCCCTGATGTGAATTTGCACCTGGGTTTGTATTGCCTGGAGCTTCCAGTCAGCCTCAACTCCTGAACTTGTTTAAGGTGGTCAAGGATTAGTAATGCTCACAAGTGCCAGGCAGTAGCAAAACTTCTCTGGAGAAAGGTACCTTCATGATAGGCCCGAAAGACTCCCACAAAATAATTTTCAAATACAATGACAAGTACATGCATAAAACTTACTAAACACACAGAAACAAGGCACCTCAAGCAAATCTGTTGTTATCTATTGAGTAGCCCTAAACTGTGCGCAACAGAAGGACGATCACTAGGAGAGGAGGGGACACCTTCCCAGCCCTACCAGGGCAAGTGCCTTTTAATACATCTACTATTTGTAGAAAAGTTTCTGCAGCTAAAAATGATTAAACACCACAGTGTCGTGGGGCTACAAATATTGGGATTTCTCAATGACGTGACTCATAGGGGCACCCAGTTCTCTGACAATTAGGAAGTCAAACAGAGTAAAAGTCATCAAATTCTTTCAGACAAGAAAGTAATCTACTTGGGAACAAACTTTGTATGTGTAAGGAATTCAAAGAGCATGTAATTTTCTTTAGAATCTAAGAAAAAAATACAAAAACTTGACAAGGGGAAAGATTTATTATTTTATTCACTTAAAAGGATAAAATTTTAAAAACTGAGGTGAGAAACAGGATCCCAGGTGATGAGGTCTGAGGCAACACAGAGAAGCAGCCCGTGGTCTCCTCAGGGTTCTATATGGCAGATCTCATTAGTCCAACTGCTGTTGATATAACCTGAATTCCTCAGTCCTCCTGATTTTGTTCATGTGTTTTAGATTTGAAAAATATGTTTTGTCAGAATTATTTGCCCTTAATTTTTAAAACCATGTGTATTTTAGGGTCAATTTGATCTGCATGTTTTCCATTTTCTTATAATTAAACCATCAAAATGTTCTCTAAAAACTATTCGATGTCCACAAAATCTTCTGAGGCCTTTCAATAAGCTTCTTTAAAGCATTCTTATCCCACTTAAAAACAGAAGTTGCACTGTGTCATGGGTGACCTAATGTAGAAACCAAGAATCCCCTTAAATTTCAAAAATTTCAAAAATCTTCACATCTGAATCATTTTTGAACTTTTAGAAAATGAGTTCACCCATTGCTAAACTCTCTGTGTTGCTCAAGAAGACATTTGGAGCAAAGAGGAGTTCCATAAGAGAAAAACTCAGGGCTGCGATTTCAGCTAAGCCCCTGAGGAATAGCTGGAAGCCTAGCTTGTCACATTGCTGTCTACAGAAACAAGGAAAAACTCAAATGTACCAAAAATATACATCAAATGTTTGACAGGACTAAATAAATGTGATGTCCATATGAAATAATATTTGTTCTTGACTTTAAGAAAACAATAGAATGTAAATACATGGATTTCAGCACATCTAATTTGCTCCCTAGTCTAATGCTCTGTTCTTGGCAGCCCATGGAGAATTGTTAATAAATTTACCAACACTGAATAATTAATTCCTCGTAAAAGGTAAATGAAATCTGTTATTCTAACACTAACTCCCGTTACATAGAACTATAGCTTTGCGGTGACAGGGCCAGTGGGTTAAGAGGGTCTTTTGTAGAAAGGCATATGGACAGCAAGCCAGGAAAGTGAACCTGGTTCTGTAGAAGACTCTCTACCCTGCTCTGCTGGCATTGACAACAGCCCAGGAGCTGAGCAGCGCTGCAAGGGAAAGCTCTCCAGTCAGCCTCCAGGGTACCTTCGGCAGGCATTTCCAGGGAACCTATAAATACCTCTGTCCTGAGCAGCTCCCAGCTCTTGGAGTATGAAGGCCTGTTATCACCAAGCATCAAATACCAAGCAGACAGGATGCAGGGGCTTCCCCAGTAGGGGAGCTGGCACACGAGCGCTAAGGAAAAGGGATCTGAGTCCATTTCCTGCAATTGTTAGAGAAGGATGGCAGCCTGGCCCATGAGTAGGTTAGAGTCATATGTGCATTACTGTTCTCATGTGATGGCTAGGATCCCAGTTTATCTGGGCCTTCTTCTACAGAGAAACACCCTCTGCATAGGAGCCTAAAAGAATAAAAGTTTGATTTTTCTATTGTAGTTAATAAAATAACTCATAGAGTGCTTCACAGTTTGTAAAGCCCTAACACCTGCATTAAATCTCATTGATAATGAGATAATGATTATCTCATTGATAGTGTTGATTTTAATCACAACAACAATAGTAGCAATAACAAGGATTATTAGAACAAGTGAGTTTAGCAAAGTTGCAGGATATAGAATTGATACATAAAAATCAATTGTATTTCTACATACTATCATCAAATAATTGGAACCTTTAAACAGCTTTATTAAGATATAATTGACAAATAATAAACTGTACATAAAGCGTACGATTTGGTGTTAGTATATGTGTGTATACATATATATACATACACACACACATATATATGCACACTCATTAAGCCATCACCATAATAAAAAAATGGACATACCCATTATCCTTAAAAGTTTTCTTGTGCCCCTTGGTAATCCCTCCCTGTTTTCCCTCTATACCCTTTTCCCACCCCATTAAGACTCAAAGTTGTCTCGTAGCTCACTGATGCTCTATTCTTTTTAGTTTTTCAGTAAGTTTTCATCTCTGAGTTTCATTTTGGATGGTTGCTGTATTTTCAAATTTACTATTTTTTTAATGTTTTTTATTTTATGTAGTTTATTTATTTATTTTTTTGAGACAGAGTCTCGCTCTGTTGCCTAGGCTGGAGTGCAGTGACGCAATCTCAGCTCACTGCAACCTCTCTTTCCCTGGCTCAAGTGATTCTCCTGTCTCAGCCTCCCGAGTAGCTGGGACTACACACACACACCTCTATGCCCAGTGGAATTCCCTGAACTCCCATCTCTATTTATTCAACTCAGGGCAACTACTGGGCCCTGCCTGGGTTGTAGCTCCCTCTGCCATTACCTGGTGATGAGCTGGCCTCTCCTCATTGTGCTGCATCACTCAGAAATCACCGTCTTTCAATGCCTGATGTCCCATGACTTGAAATCCATTGTTTTATATATTCTGTTCAGCTTTTTAGCTGTTTCAGTTGAGGGGATAGATCCAATCCCTGTTTACTCCACTTTGGATGGAAGCAAAAGTTCCACGATTTGAAATTTGAAATTGAAAAAAAAAACGAGTACAAAAACATCAAAAATATAAAACTCCGTCCAGGTGTGGTGGCTCACGTCTGTAACCCCAGCACTTTGAGAGGGCAATGTGGGTAGATTGCTTGAGCTGGGAGTTTGAGACCAGCCTGGGCATGGTGAAATGTGATCTCTACAAAAAATACAAAAATTAGCCAGGTGTGGTGGCACATGCCTATAGTCCCAGCTACTTGGGAGGCTGAGGCAGGAGGATCAATTGAGCCTGGGAAGTCAAGGCTACAGTGAGTCGACGTGGCACCACTGCACTCCAGCTCAAAATATATATATATACACATATATATATATGGAAAAAATGCAAAGTATGTAAAACTTGTACACTGAAAATTATAACACATTTTTTGAGAGAAATTAAAAGTGGACCTAAATAAATGGAGAGATGAACTGTGTTCATTTATCAGAAGACACCATGTTGTTAAGATGTCAGATCTCCCGAAATTAATCTATAGATTCAATGCAATTTCAATCAAACCCCAAGAGGTATCTTTGTAGAAACTGAAGAGCTGATTTTAAAGCACATACACAAATGTAAAAGAAGATGTAGAAAGTTAAATTATTCTGGAAAGAAGAACAAATTTGGAGGATTATGACAACCATTTTCAAGACATGTTATAAAACTATATAGCTGGGCACAGTGGTGTGGACCTATAGTCCCGGACACTTGAGTTGCAGAGGCAGGAGGATTGCTTAAGCCCACAAGTTCAATGCCAACCTGGGCAACATAGTGAAATTCCATCTAAAAAATAAAATTACACACACACACACACACACACACACACACACACATGCTACAGTAGTAAGAATGGTGTGGTATTGGTGTGAGTATAAACATATAGATCAATGAGATAGATAGTCCAGAAATGGATCTTCATATCTATAGCCAACTGATTTTCAATAAAGGTGTCAAGAAAATTAAATGTGGGAAAAGGTAGTCTTTTTCAATAAATGGTCCTGAAAAAATTGATCATCCGTATGAGGAAAAACACTTAGACTCATACCTCATGCCATATACAAAAACTAACTCAAAATGGATCAAAGACTTAACTGTAATATCTAAAGCTATAAAACTACTAGAAGAAAAAAAAGGGGAAATTGTTTTATTTTGGTTAGGAAAATATTTCTTAGATAGAACACACAAAAATAATGAACCACACAAAAAGTATGATAAATTGGTTTTTAAATAATCAAAATTATAATAAAGAGCCTGACTCTATTTAGATGCTTGATTTTGACTGCTGACATCTTTCAAGCCCCACCACTTCCCCTTCCCCTCTGCCCCACATCTGGGCTAGCTGATAAGAAAACCCAGGTGCACCTACCTTTGTTGCCAACGGGAAGTTCAAAATATGCAAGCCCTGGCTCTCATGCACAGGAACTCTCACCCCAACCTCATTCCCTAATTACAGTAAAAGCCAAGCCAATTTCTTTTCTTGCTTTCTTTCAAGCCATTTTTAAACCTGCCTAGGAGCCTGCCCTGCTCTCCCAAGAAAGTCTCATTCTACGAGCCATAACTTTTTCATATATTCTTCGTGCATGTGTGGTATCAACAGTCTCAACATCTAAACCAAATCTGGGGAGGGGATCCATCCTGCCTCTGTGGTATAACTACAACTAAAACTTTACAATTCACAAGACACTGTTTACACTTCAAAAGAAAATAAAAAAGGCAAGCCACAGACCAGGAAATTGTATTGTAAAATCTCCATTTACATATCTAAAGAATGTTTACCTAGAATTTACCTAGAATATAAGAAGAACTCTTATACCTCCATATAAGGAAACAACAAATCCATTTTACAAATAGGCAAGAGATTCAAACAGATTCTTCACCAAAGAAACAATTATATGAAAAGATGCTGAACATCACTTATCATTAGGGAAATGTACATTAAGAGCACAATAAGATGTTACTTCCTATCTACTAGATTAACTAAAATTACAAATACTGATAACACGGAGTGTTGCCAAGGATGTTGAGCAACTGGAAATATCATATGCAGCTAGTGGAAATGCAAAATGGTATGGCCATTTTAGAAAGTCGTTTAGAAGTTTCTTGTAAAATTAAACACAGACTTACCAGACAACTCAGCATCCCACTTTTTCGTACTTAATAAAAATTAAAACACATATCCATACAAAGACTTATCCTGAAACAATTATAGTAATTTGTTCATGATAGCCAAAAACTAGAAATCACACAAATGTCTATCAACTGATGAATGGAACAACAAAATATTACATATCCACCTAATGAAATACTTCTCAGCAGCAAAAAAGGAACTTACTGATACTGGCAACATCATGGCTGACTATCAGAAGCACTGTGCCAAGTGAAAGAAGCTAGATACAAACAACTACACACTGCATGATTCCATTTACAGTCATGCATTCCGTACTGATGATTTTGTCATTGTGTGAACATCATAGAGTACACTTACACAAACCTAGATGGTACAGCCTGCTACACACCTAGGCCAAATGGTATAGCCTATTGCTCCTAGGTTACAAGCCTGTACAGCATATTACCATACTGAATACTGGAGGCAATTGTAACATAATAAGTATTTGCATATCTAAACATATCCAAACATAGAAAAGGTACAGTAAAAATGTGATGTAAAAGAAAAAAAAATGATACACCTGTATAGCGTACTTACCGTGAATGGAGCTTGCAGGACCAGAGGATGCTCTGGGTGAGTCAGTGAATATGTAATGAGTGAATGTGAGGGCCTAGGACATTACTGTATACTACTGTAGACTTTATGAACACTGTACACTTAGGATACACTAAATTTATTTTAAAAATCTTTCTTTCTTCAATAATAAATTAACCTTAGCTTACTTCGACATTTTTACTTTGTAAGCTTAAAATATTTTTTAACTTTTTTACTCTTTTGTAAAAATACTTAGCTTTAAACATAAACACATTGTACAGCTGTGTGAAAATATTTTTTCTTTATATTCTTATTCTATAAGGTTTTTTCTATTTTTATTTTTTTTTTTTACTTTTTTGACAAAAACACAAATATACACATTAGTTTAGGCCAACACAGAGTCAGGATCATCAATATCCCTGTCTTCCACCTCTACATCTTATCCCACTGGAAGATTTTCAGAGGCAAAATCATGCAGGGAGCTGTCATCTCCTATGATAATAATGCCTTCTTATGGAACGTCTCATGAAGGACTTGCCCGAGGCTGTTTGACAGTGAATGTGGGTGTTTTCTTTTAATAAATAAAAGGAGTATACTCTAAAATAATGACAAAAAGTACAGTACAGTAAATACTAAGTGATAGAAATGTTTCAGCTCCATTATAATCTGTCATAGAGGTGGCCCATCCTTGACTGAAATGTCTTCAGATGGCACATGACTACATAAAAAATTCTACAAAAAATGAAAGCAGGAGTAGGGAGGGAATTGCAATGCGATACAATAGAATATTTTGAGGTGGTGGCAATTTTCTATAATTTTCATTGTGGTGTCGGTTATTTGGCTACATACATTTGTCAAAACACATTGAACTGTACCTTAAAATTGGTCCATTGTCAATGTAAATTATATCTCAATGAAAAATGTTAAGGTCAATTGCTCATGTCTATTGACTGATAAAGCACTGCACTGGGCTCTTTAGATTATTTCTGTGTCACATACACTCATGCACCGCATAATGATGTTTCATCCAGTGATGGCCCACATATACGGTGTTTGTCTCATAAGATTACAATGGAACTAAAAATTTCCCATCACCTAATATTTACTAGAATATACTTCTGTCATTTTTTCGAGTGTACTCCTTTGACTTTTAAGAAAGTGTTAACTGTAAAACAGCCTTAGGCAGGTCCTTCAGGAGCTATGCAGAGGAAGGCGTTATCATCATAGATGACAGCTCCATGGATGTTACTGCCCCTGAAGACCTTCCAGTGGGACAAGATGTGAAGGTGGAAGACAATCATATTGATGATTCTGACCCTGTATCGGCCTAGACTAATGTGTGTGTGTGTGTGTGTGTGTGTGTGTGTGTGTGTGTCTTCATTTTTAACTAAAAAGTTCAAAAAAACCAACAACGTATTTTTAACAGGAAAAAAGCTTACAGAATAAGAATATAAAGAATTTTTGTACAGTTGTACAATGTGTTTGTGTTTAAAGCTAAGTGTTATTACAAAAGAGCCAAAACGTTTTTAAAATTTTTAAAGTTTATAAAGTGAAAAAGTTACAGTAAACTAAGGTTAATTTATTTTTGAAGAAAGTTTTTTATGAATTTAGTGTATCCTGGGTGTACAGTGTTTATGAAGTCTACGGTAGTGTACAGTAATGCCCTAGGCCCTCATAGTCCCTTACTACTCATCATCTCACCCAGAGCAACTTCCAGTCCTGCAAGCTCCATTCATGCTAAGTGCCCTGTATGAGGTTTTTCCTTTTACACCATATTTTTTACTGTACTTTTCCTATGTTTGGATATGTTTAGACATCCAACTACTTATGTTACAATTGCCTCCAGTATTCAGTATCCTTCACAGCTGTACAGGTTTGCAACCTAGGAGCAATAGGCTATACCATTTGGCCTAGCTGTGAAGTAGGCTATACCATCTAGATTTGTAATAAGTACAATCTATGATGTTTGCACAACGATAAAGTCATCTTAGCATGCATTTTTCAGAATGTATTGCTGTCGTTATGTGATGCAAGACTGTACATTATCTTACTTGATCTTGGCACATCCAGTATGGCTCTGTAGGACAATTCTACAAAGATGGGCTTAGGGAGGCCAGGGAACTTGCCTAAGATCATACTATCTGTAGGTAAGTTGCAAAGTTGGAATTTTTATTCCAGATTCAGCATTCTTTCACCTATAAAGCCCCTTTTCCATGGAAATTCATATTTTTAAAACTTCCCTTGACATTTTCAACGTGTTGTCATCTTAGTTCCTTTGGGCTCCTATAACAAAACACTATAAATTGGGTAACTTTCCCAAAACATAAATTTATTTATCATAGTTCTGGAGACTGGAAAGTCTAACATCTGGTCTGACAGATTCTGTGCCTGGTAAGGTTCTGCTTTCTGGTTCATAGATGGTATCTTTTGGCTGTGTCCTCAAATAGCAGAAGGGGCGAACAAGCTCCTTTGGGATTATTTTAAAAGGATACTAATCCCACTCATGCCCTCATGACCTAATCACCTTCCAAAAGTCCCACCACCTAATACTATGTCTTGGGGCTTAGGATTTCAACATATGAATTTGGGAAAGGGCGATGGATACATTCAGATCATAGCAGTTGCTTTATACTGCTTTAAGTAATCAAGAAAGAAGATACAGACCATCTCTCTTTTTTTAAAAAAACTATAGATCATTATAGAGGGCTTTATTATTCTGTATTGTGATCACCTTATTTAGCATGCACTTTATATTTTAAGACAATTCCTCATCTCAATAGAGTGAATAGGTTATTCTCTTATAACTTGGAAATTAGTATTTTCTCACTTTTTGAGCACTTGGAAAAATTTAACTGTAAAGCTGAAGAAGAAAATGTCTGATTGTAGATTAGCTACAATGGAGTAAAAATGTTGTCTTTAATTCAGAATAAGCATTGTTTGTCACAGTTGGGCTGGAAAGGGGAGAGTATGATACCTCAACATTGCACTGTCCCACTTAACATTGACATGAAGGCCCAACAGAGTATTACCATGACATGATGGCTAATACTGAGTGTCAACTTGATTGGATTGAAAGATGCAAAGTATTGAACCTGGGTGTGTCTGTAAGGGTGTTGCCAAAGGAGATTAACATTTGAGTCAGTGGGCTAAGAAAGGCAGACCCACCATTAATCTGGGTAGGTACCATCTAATCAGCTGCCAGTGTGGCCAATATATAAAGCAGGCAAAAAAATGTGAAAAGGCTAGACTGGCTTAGCCTCTCAGCCTACATCTTTCTCCTACGTTGGATGCTTCCTTCCCTCAAACATCAGACTCTAAGTTCTTCAGCTTTGGGACTCAGACTGGCTTCCTTTCTCCTCAGCCTGCTGATGACCTATTGTGGGACTTTGTGATCATGTGAGTTATTACTACTTAATAAATTCCCCTTTATATATCTATCTATCTATCCTATTAGTTCTGTCCCTCTAGAGAACCCTGACTAATATACATGTCTTTGCAATATCTATAAGCCACTTACACTATTATTCATTTACTTTTTCTTTAATTCTCCTACTTTCTATATTCATTCTAATCCTAAACAGTATTTATGAAATCAGATTTGATAAGTTATATATGCTGATACACAGCAAAATAAATATATAACAAGATGTAAAAGGGGACTTTCCCTGTCATCTCAAAATTTTGGCTAAGTTTCAAAGCTTTTAAAAAGGAATGAGAAGTGCCCCAGTCATCTAAAGCAAGGTGCTAATACGTGGCCAAGCTGGTTCTTTAGGACTATGAAGAGAAGGTTGAAGATTCATCAGGATGAGACTATCTCATTGGATTAGAGGATACTGTGGGGTCTTCCCCTTCCACCCTGAGCAAAGTAAGGGAGGTCCCAAGAAAACCACTCATACAGACTAATGATCCTTGCCAGATGTGGATGCTGACTTCTTACTCCCTAGCTGGATGCAAGCCTAGGGGAGCTAAGCTCCAGAGCTTTTGTGAATTCTTGGGGGAAGCTCAAGTCATATTCCCTGGAGTCTTGGACAACCAAAGGAGTCAGAGTGCAAGAGGTTACCTGGTGCTTCCACCAGGCAGTAACACAAAGATGAGGCCAAGCAACCTGCCCTTCTACAAATGGCAGACAGAGCAAGGAATGTGAGCTTCCATGAGCCATGGGCAATGCCCCAGAAAGAAGTGGGGTTAGAGCCATCTTGAAGGGATGCTACCCAAGATCCACCTGCTGAGGAGAGCAGATCCCGACAGAGAAGCTGACTGGGTGAGAGCATCTCCAAAGGACCTGTAAAAATGCCCCCAGAGAAAACCAAGTTGGGCCTCTGTCCCAGGGAAGCCTCTGACAGCAAGTTTATACCAGTTCCAGGCAAGCCAATCTTTCTGTTGTCCTCCAATCCCACTCCCTTGGCCCTGACTCTGGGGATGTCAGTGATAACACTATGAATTGGAGTCAGTGAATCAAGGAAAGCAAAATAAACCATCACTCTCTTTTCCTGCTATTGGTCTTCAGAATCAAGGGTAAGGATTCAGATGGTGGAGGGCAAAAACTCTGAACTGGATGAAAGATTGAAATCTAGATTTTCATGTGACTGGAGTTTTTAATACATGAGCATGAGACTGTTCAAATACCAAAAATGATCTGAAAAATTATGAAACTGGTCTAGACTATTATTCAGCAGCAGAACAGACAGCTGTAAGAGTACACGGGATACAGCAGGGGATAAAAACAATGCCATTTCTTGATCGTACCTCATGGCATTCAACCCACTCAACAAATTGTTAAAACTAAAAATGTTCATTTATGTACTTAAAATCATGTCACATTCACCGCACTCCCAACTGATCACCTACATTTCATATTCCCACTTTAGGAAAGAATGAGTCATACCACACTAGAATAACAGGACCATGGAGAAGACAGCATTTCAGCATTGAGAAGGCCCTTGGCCATTACCTATGTTAAGCATCAACTAGAATCACTTAGAGATAAGGACAAGATCCCAGAGATGGTAAATGACTTGCCCCAAACCACATAGCTACGTAACCAGAATTCAAACATGATCCTAGATCAAAGTGCTTTCCTGAATTCTACATTGCGTCCCTGGTTCACCATTGGTAGGTTTTAATATTGTGTTGGGAATTCAATGATCAAATATATAAAATTTGTCTGCCAAGTTGTTTTACAGGAGAAAAAAACAAACTCTGAATTTTCCCAATTTAATTAATTCGATGTTAAAATTCTGGGAAATACTCTTCAGATTTCTACTCTATCTTTAGAGTCTGCCAGGCCACTCACTTATGTCAGAGGCTGGGCTAGTAACACTATGAACAGGAGATTTGATGTGGAGCATTCATTAATTCAGTAAATGTTTATTAAACATCCTGCCAGGCCATGTGCTAGGCACGGGGAGCATAACAGAAACAAGTTAGAGTGCTTGCCCTCCTGTTATCCAGCATTGATAGATGAGACCACAGACACATGCAACAAAGTGTTACAACTGCTCTGATGAGAGCCAAGAGTCATCAGAACCACTCTTAGGGGGCAAAGAGGGCTCCTGGGAGGCTTTACCTAAATTCACACACACACATACACACATACAGATACACACACATGAATGTGGTTCCCATCGGAGATCATGACTAACCAAAATGAAATCAAGATTTCTACTGGTTTGCATGGTTGGGTGAGCAAGAAAAGAATCCTCTGACGGATCCCACATCTCACCCAGTGGGGCTGTAAATGTAGGCCCCTCCTACTCTCTCCCTACATGATGTGAAAGAAACCTCACTGGGTTGTTCAAGAAAAACAATCTGCCTTGTAATTACACATCTTTCTGTGGCTTTGCAAACGACACCAAAATGCACAGCTAAATTGGTCAGAGCCTGTGGTAGGCAGAATATGGCCCTCCAAAGACGTTCATGTACTAATCCCCAGAACCTTTGAATATGTTACCTTACATGGCAAGAGGGACTTTGCAGATGTTACGAAGGTTAAAGACCTTGAGATGGAGAGATTATCCTGGATTATACAGGTGGGCCCAATGTAATTACAAGGGTCCTTAAAAGTGACAGAGAAAATCAGAGAGTCAGACGGAGACATGATTATGGAAAAAGTGTCAGAGAGATGCAACCTTTCTGTCTTTGAAAAGGGAGAAAGGGGTGAGGTATGAACCAAGACATATGGACAGTTTCTAGAAGCAGAGATTCTCCCCAAACTCTGCCAACACCTGATTTTAGACCAGTGAGACCCACATTGAACTTCTGACCTGCAGAACTATAAGGTAACATATTTATGCTGTATAAGCAACTAAATCTGTGGTAACTTGTTACAATGGTGATAAGAAACTAGTAGAGAGGGGGAGATATCTCACTAGAATGAGTTAAAAGTGTGGTTGGGCAGTGGTTTCCAGAATTTGACTGGTGTCCTTCTAAGAAGTGAGGATTGAGACACAGTTTATGACATACAAATAGGCTAACGTCTAAGATGGCATCCAAACTATTTTCTTTCTTTGTGTGTGTATGTGTGTGCGTGTGTGTTTAAATCTGAATTTTAGTTATTAAACAAATGTGATCTCATAGGCAGTAGGGGTTCCTTGAGAGAGATGTGTAACGTTCTACAGATGAGGATGGTTGGCTGCAGAGTGTAGGAGAAATACACACTGAATATCATGTACCTCTTTTCCCATTGGGAAAACAGAGATGATGCCCAGCAGTGTATTGTGGGCCCTGAGAAGCCACAGGAAGCAATGGCCTGGAGGCAGGCCTGAGCACAAGAACTATGCATTTATTCTCTTTTCAGTTCTCTGTGCCACTGAGAACGCACCTGAGGAGACAGATAGGTTATCGAGGCTATAAAAACCCGAGATATGTGGTGTGAGACTCATTACTTGCTTTTACTGTCCAAACAATAAGGAAGAGTAATTTGTAAGTATTCTTTTTACAGTGGTGTTGGAAAGGAATTCCTCTTCCTCATTCTTAGCAATAAAAAGGCACCCATGAGGATAAGTGGGAATTGCATCATGAATTTTTCCTTTGTCCTCAGCGGGATCCTGCTTCTGCATTTGCTAAAAGTGGGATTTATGTGAGATAGACTCCTATGCACTCTAAAAGTTCACCTACTGGCACAGATCAAACAGTAATGGCTGTGTGATAAAATACTTCTGCCCTTATGATGTAATGGAACCGGCCTAATGTAAATGCTTCCAAGTTCTTTTCTATCTTTGCTTTCCCCAAAGTACAAACCATTTGCCCTTTTATCTTAGTTTCCTGCAGCCTTGCTCTTTGCACCTCTCCTTGGTTTATGTTCCTGGTGATTGGGTGTTGGGTTTGAAGAACTTTGTATAGTATGACAAATCCCTAGAATTGACAAGTTCTTTAAAAGTTCATTGAATCCTTCTCTTTGTTCATCTAATCTGGGGCTTCACCCAAGATAGCTGAGGTGTTACCATACTCCTAAAGATGCACTGGCTTGGAGACTGACTATTATGACTATTATGGGAGTCTCGTTACCCCTCCAAGTTTGTATGCTACAGTCCTAACTCCCCAGTAACTCAGAATGTGACTGTATTATTTCATGATACAGTCTTTGAAGATCTAATTAACTTAAAATGAGACCATTAGGGTGGCCACTAATCTAATTTGACTGGTGTCCTTATAAGAAGTGAGGATTGAGGACAGGCACGGTGGCTCATACTTGTAATCCCAGCACTTTGGGAAGCTGAGGCGGGTGGATCACTTGAGGTCAGGGGTTCGAGACCAGCCTGGCCAACGTGGTGAAACACAGGCTCTACTAAAAATACAAAAAAAAAAAAAAAAAAAATTTAGCTGGGTGTGGTGGCAGGAGCCTGTAATCCCAGCTACTTGAGAATCACTTGAACCCGGGAGGTGGAGATTGCAGTAAGCTGAGATCATGCCACTGTACTCCATCCTGGGCAAGAGCAAGACTCCGTCTGAAAAAAACAGTGAGGATTGAACACAAACAGGCACAACAGAGGGAAAACCATCTGAAGACAGAGGAGAAGATGGCCATCTACCAAACAAAATGAGAGGCCTCAAAAGAAACTAACCCAGGTGACACCTTGATCTTGGGCTTCTAGCCTCCAGGATCATAAGAAAATAAATATCTACTGTTTAAAACTGGGTGATTTGCTGGCAGCATTAGCAAAATGATATGGAAACTAAAGCCATCAGTTTGTTTACTGTTAGGAGAATTCTCCTAGGTCTTATAAAAATATCACTAGCCCTAAATAGTGGACTTTTATTGTCTTTCATGGAAAGGTTAGTAAGTTCTTTAAAAATATCCTGAATATTGGCCGCGCACGGTGGCTCAAGCCTGTAATCCCAGCACTTTGGGAGGCCGAGAAGGGCAGATCACGAGGTCAGGAGATCGAGACCATCCTGGTTAACTCGGTGAAACCCCGTCTCTACTAAAAAATACAAAAAACTAGCCGGGCGTGGTGGCGGGCGCCTGTAGTCCCAGGTACTTGGGAGGCTGAGGCAGGAGAATGGCGTGAACCCGGGAGGCGGAGCTTGCAGTGAGCTGAGATCCGGCCGGGGCGACACAGCGAGACTCCGTCTCAAAAAAAAAAAAAAAAATCCTGAATATATTAAGGGACTGTGGAGTGTTAGACATAGAAGGTGTATAGATGCTACTATTTCAACCACCTTTTTTTTTTTTTTTTTTTTTTTTTTTTACAGATGAGGAAACTGAAACCCAAAGAGATGAAATGACTCTTCCAAGGTCACCTGCAAGTTGGCAGCCAAGCAAAGATGTCCTGCGTCCAGGACACAGGTCCTGGACCCCTGGCCCTTTGCTTCCTTATACAAGAACAACTCAAAAAATTTCTAAAGAAACCAATGCTTGAAGGTATAATGAGAATCCGGTGAGTGGGGAGTGGAGTATGGGAGCATAGGTTACCAGGATATGGTAGTTATGGGTTCCAATTTTCCATGATAATAAAAATTGTGCAATATTTTAAACTATTTCAGACCAAACAGTTGTGGGCTTATGTTTCATAATCAATTCAGAGGATTCCCTGGACTTTCAACAACCTACCATTATCTAATGACAATTTCTCTCCTCGTGGAAGTTGGGAGGCATTTCAATGAGCTCACCCGGCCATGATGCACCCCCGATCAGGCACATTGCTTTGCGTCCCCCAACATGCTTCCTTGCCTCTGATGCTCTCCCATATGCCCTCATCTGTCCCCCATCGCACTGGCTTTTTGCCCTACACTGTTTAGTCTCACAGTTATCTTTTTCTAGAAGCTCTTCGAAGGACAGAAAGTGCTATATAAACCAAAAAGTAAGGAAAGATACAATTTCATTATCTTACTTTTTTTTCTCCCTTTTCCTCTTTTTCTTACCAACCCTCCAATCTCTCACGTGGAGAAGTGATGGCAGGGTTTATAAAGAAAAGTCAAAGTGCTAAACTTCCTCACTCTAAGTCCAGTTCTCCTTGTCACTGGAGCACATTTATTCTATCCATTTTCCTGCACTCTGGTGACCACTAATGCCAGCCACTGGGAGCCAAAGCAAGGGCCAAATCAGGTGATGGTATAGATGCCTGCAGAGGCTCAGTAACAACAGATGGAGGCCAAACCTGCAATTTAGGGGTTAGATGAAGCCCATTTAATAGAGCACAGAGGAGGGGCCCTAGCTGAGCTGGACTGGGATTTCTCCAGCTATCAACTGGAGAGAATTGTCTACGTTAACCCTCTGACTTCTTAGGTTGAGGTTCTCAAAATGAGGGTCTGTGGACCAGCTGCATCAGAATCACATAAGGGCTTACTAAAAATACAGATTCCTGAACCTCATTCCAGACTTATTATTTCAGCAGCTTGCCAAAATCAGGGGTCATAGCCTTTAGGATACGATTTTAGTGTCTTCGTGTTTCTTTTTTAAAAGCAGTAAGATAGAAATTCTGTAATATCAAGGGACTTTGGCCAAACAGTTATTTTATTACTCCTTTATTTTAAAATAAAGAATTATTTAGTGTTACTTTAATATTATTCAGGCTGTTTTGGTTAGGGGATCCTGCCTGTTTTTGACAAGTACTAAAAACGTTTATGAAATCAGAATCTTGGGGCTCAAGCCTTAGGATCTGCATGTATGTTAAGCTCCTATGTGAGTCTTACACTCACTACAATTGGAAAACTACTTCCTCTAGTTTTCTTTCTCAATCCCTTTGGTTGATATTTTGGGGAAAATGAAAGAAAGAAAGGGAAGGAGGAGATGAAAGAAAGTTTATCCCCACTTTAGTCAACTAGGTTCAATTTGGTTGGCACTTGCCCTACTAAACAGATATGCTATCACTACATTTTGCTCTACCTAGCATCCAACCTTCTCTCCTGTTTGAGGTGAACCATTCACCATATGTATATAGTATTCTTGGGATACAGTGCCCTGCTCCTCTGGATAGCTCAGGCAGAGAGGGCTTCTCTGGTCCCGCCCCTTGGTAGTCAGGGCTTTGAGCATGTGAGCATACTCAGCCATTTGATGCTTCCACCAGGATATTGACCCAGGGATAAGGGATGGGTTTATAGCTGTGGGAACAGCATCCAGCAGGAGCAGTGACAACAGCTTGGCCAGATCACATTGCCTAACTCAACTGATAATGATACCATTTAATAATTAAATAATTTGGTATGACAGAAAGCCCTGAGCTAGTCACTGCAAAATTCTATCCTAACCCTGGCTCAGCCACTGGTGAGCTGCCTGACTCCAGGCAAGTGACTTCATCCTTCCAGGACTTATGTGAATCATTTATAATAAGGAAAATCACTGTCCCTAAGCTGCTTAGTAGAATTGTAGTGAGATTCAGATTTTAAATATACGTGTGCTTTGTAAACTACAGAATACAACGGAAATACTAGAAAGTAAAATTTTTAAATTTATACTACTCTTACACCAAAAAAATCTCTACTCAACAAGAGGTATTTTTTTAGAAAAAAGATTATTTTCTTGTGTGACTTTTTAAAGTAGCATTCAATTTGCTGATTTTTAACATCACGGGTTTTTATATTTTACTAAGTCCCTGTTGTTTCATCTGTTATCAAACAGGCAAATTCCACAATGGAATAAAAGCATTAAACAAAATGCTATACACACTATAGTAAAAGCCAATGGCTTTTCTCCTCTTGAAAAACAAACAAACAAACAAACAAACAAAAAAGCCAAAAAACTTTCCATCCATTTCCCAACAGCTGTTGCTTTTTAGAGAAACCAAATATTTTTGGAAAGGGCCACAGACATTCTGAATTCAAACCATTTATAAGCTTTGGAAATGTAACATGCAGTCAGCTTGCCAGTTTTAATCTTGCACTTCCATTAAACACACCACAACTGCATCATAAAACAGAAAAGGGAAGAATTTATAAACAAATAAAGCAGTTAATTGGGGCAATAAAATAGCAGTTCCCTCCCAAGTGTGGAATTGGTGTGTCTCAACCCACAGAACTCTGAAAGCTGTTCTTCAGGGGGTCTAGCAACTGCAAGAAACAAATATAAATCAGAGATTTCAGGAGTACTCCTGGGTCCACAATTCTTAGCTCCACACCCGTGTCCTCAGCCCCTTCTGAACTCTCACCTTGCATTGGCTACGAATAAACAGTTCCAGGGAGATGACCAGTTCCAAGCCCATCACTCTCCTGATCTCTGTTCCATAGCCAGGGTTCTGATTAAAAAATAAAATGCTAGAAGATCCATAGTTATGGTTTTGTCTGCCACAGAACAGTTAGTGGAGGGATAGAGCATTGTCTCAGATGTGCTTCTCTTGCATGCGGTGTACCCGTCTGAGAATCAGGCAGGCACAGACCTAACTGTGCCGGCCCTCTCATGCACTGTCGAGGAAAGAGCAGACTTTGTAGCTACAGGAACCAGGTTGGAATCCCGCCAGTGCCTTGCACTTGCTTTATGATCACAGAAGCAAAAGCAAGATCTTTATTCTGAGTTTTATTCATTCAACAGATCTTTATTAAGCACCAACTACATACCAGGTGCTGATCTTTAAGTTTTTTAGCAGTTGAATGTTGATACTAAGTCCAGACCTCAGAGGGTTGTTGTGACAATCAAATGAAAATATGTATGTCTGTATGTGTGTATATGTGTGTGTGCATTTATGTATGTAAGATATGTATGTGTACCCTAGCACACGGTATGTTCTCACAAGTATTCACTCCATTAAAGCAGCAGATAAGAATAAGCAGTAAATGTGTTAGAAGAAGAATTAAAACTGTATTTCTTAGTATTGTTTTTATTCAAGAAAGAAAGGGAGACAGAGAAGACTACTAGTATTTTCCCTTATCAGCGAGCCCTGGCTTCACTCATGTGAACCGCAAAGTAGTCAGGGTGGAGTGAGGGGCGGCTGTGGCTGTGGGATAGAATGGAGCCAACTGGGCCATGTGAGGTACACTCATGACCTTTGCCTTCTAACACTCAGGACCTGCACTCTCTCCCACCTCTGGAAATGTTTACAATCCATTATGTAATCAGATGCACACACACTATCTAGCAGGAAATTGTGCCTCTTCACAGAGGCCTGGCTTTTGGTATGTTTTGCTTAAACTCTTCAGAGATAAACTGCCATTTACCTGTTTAACAGCCCACATAATACATAGACTAGAGCTGTTCTCTAAAGATGCTCAGTCAATGACTTGTAATGGTTATGAACAATTACTTTTAGATTTAAAAAGGAATGAGATTAGTACATGGTACCCTTATAAACTATTTCCTAGGTCCTAAGTCAACCTAAGGGGAAGAAATACGTGGTAGTCAAATTTGTGTGAGGCCTACATCAATGTTTGGTACTGCTTGAAATCTTTCTTAGACTTAGCAACTACACACAGGCTGCTGCCTCAGGAAATGCCAACCAGGACATTAACGACTGAAGTTAGAACCGAACATTAGCCCTAACAAAATAATAAGGGGCATAGGGAGAGAAAAATGACTTAATCTCTTCTTCAGGTTAGTATCTTAAATATTTAGAATTCAAAGATTTCTAGGCTATATGGGCAGTATTGTGGATTATCTGGTTTCCAGATAGACTGGGTTCACTCAAACCTAAATGAACCTTTTATTCTTAGAAGTATATATGGCAGAGAGATCGAATCCATGTGTGTCTCATTCATTTGCACACTGACTGTAGAAATATCTTTAAGTTATACTCTGGAAAAGATCCATAAACCTTAAGCAAGTATACCGTCTCTTCCACCTAAAGACCTATTGAGACCCATGAGTGGCAGTGCCTTCTTCTTGTCCCTAACTCTTGCCAGCTCTTGTCTCCTCTTACATACAAACAAAGCTCAAGTGAACCAGGAGTCATTTAGAAGGCAGTCAGAGTGCTGTCCTTTCATCAGCTCACCTGGTGCTCTAATAAAATATCCAAGAGGCTCACATCTGGTAGGTAATAAAATCCAGAGTGGAATGAGGACGCCTAGCTGCTGAGGTGCTCTAGCCACTAAACAAAGCCATGGCAAGATTATGTCAACCATAGCAATGCCAGGATTTTAATGAGGCAAAGCTGAGAGCCCTCTTTACGGATATTTTTCCTGTCCTAGGTTCACTGGCTCTGCTGCTCCCATGCTGCCGAGTGCTCCACACACAGCACCATCAAACTGACTCACAACCCAAGCAAGGAAAATGCTTCTTAATATGACAGAATCAAACACAATAACACTTATCTCCCACTCCCATGTCCCCAGGGTGGTGGCATTGAAGGGTGGATCTCCTTTTTTTTTTTTTGAGACGGAGTCTCGCTCTGTCGCCCAGGCTGGAGTGCAGTGGCCGGATCTCAGCTCACTGCAAGTTCCGCCTCCCGGGTTCCCGCCATTCTCCTGCCTCAGCCTCCCGAGTAGCTGGGACTACAGGCGCCCGCCACCTCGCCCGGCTAATTTTTTTTTTATTTTTTAGTAGAGACGGGGTTTCACCGTGTTAGCCAGGATGGTCTCGATCTCCTGACCTCGTGATCCGCCCGTCTCGGCCTCCCAAAGTGCTGGGATTACAGGCTTGAGCCACCGCGCCCGGCCGGATCTCCTTTTTTCTTCACCTCGTCTTAGTCTCCCAAATAAGAATAAATGTTAGATCTCCTTGCAGGAAGAGACAGCTATGCCAACCACACAGGACGTGTTCTGACTGTCAACTGTGATGGATGAGATTCTGTACATTTAATAAATATAAATGTCATAATCCAACCATCAAATTTAATAAACAAAAATACCACAAACCATCTTTCCTTTCTGCTCCATGTGCTCCTTTAAAGCTGATAACATTAGAACACATCTTGCCCAAGCTATAACCTCACCATCTGCCTGGCTCAACTTCTGAAGACTTGGTATGGGCTAGAAAGAAAAGCAAATGACTTCACACTGAGGAAAGAAAAAAAAAAAAAAAAAAAAAAAAAACCAGAGGGGGAGGGCGGAGGAAACTGGATGGCTTTTCTCACTCCTCCTTTTCCTTCTGACCCATTTGTTAACTCTAGAACCAGATGTAACTATATGAGCATTAGTTCAACCCTCAAGAATTATTACGAAGGCAGGTCATAGGGAGCATTTTTTTGCATGAGCTACACAAACTAAAAAGCATGTTTTACCAACAGGCTGAGTTGCTCATTTCAATGCTTTGATTTGGAAATGTGTGCAATGAGATGCAGAAAGTAACTGATTAAGGATACACTTTCTTCTGATGTCAAATTAATAATAATCATAACCACAACAATAAACACATACCAAAAAAATAGTTTCATTCCCAGGGGATACAGAAGGCAGATTCAAAGCTATAACTGGAAAAGTTTCTTTATGCTGAGGTTTAGGAAACCTTAGTGGCTAAGGGAATGCTGAAAACGATAACCAAATCCAAAGAACCCTAGATAATGTCTCACACCATGAGGGAGCGAAAGATCTGCTAGATCCAAACATTTTAACATGCTCTTTTATTGAGAGCCTGCTGTGTCCCACATACCATATATACATTTTTACGACTTAATCTCATTAAGTCCCTTTAGGAATACACAAAAAAGATACATTTAACCCATTGTAGTGACTGAAGAGTACAGAGGCTATATAAAGTGCTCAAGTTTACAGCACTAAGATTTAGTAGAGCTGAGATTCAAGCCTAGGTCTAACTTACCCCAGAACTGCTACTCCTTCCTTTCTGGGATACCCCAGTTTTCCTTTGGGGAGCTAATCCTCCCTCACCATCAAACCACATATTTTGACCATAATTCCCAGTTCCAGGATTCCCATTTATGCCATCTGGCTTGGAGCACATGTTCATAGCTAGTATGGTATGAGTATGTTATCAAGAAATGGATTCAGACGCTAGAGTCTGAATTCAGTGGCTAGAGTGGTTGTAGGTTGGAAAAAGGACATTTCCTCACACCTAAAAATACCCAAGGTGTTCAAGTTCAATCAAAAGAGATTGTGAGTTTCAGGATATGTCCAATGGTTGCTGCTATTCTCATTTCCCATCAGAGATCCCTAGGCAGGACTCTGTGCAAACATCTGCATAAGAAAAATCATTTCACCACTTCCAGGTGTGGTATAATTTTCCTCTCTTTAGTAACCAACCCACATGCTTCATTTCTTCCGAAGCACACTTCAAACCTCACATCTTACACAGTATGCTTCCTCAGGAAGCCAGAGAAACTGAGTGTCCCTACTCGATTTCCAAGAGCCCAGCCATTTCATTCCCTTTCTGGTTCTATGTGTCTTGGGTTGGCCAGGTCCTGGAGCTCATCTCAGTCACTAGCAAAGTTACAGTACCCCATGACATAACTGAAGCAGCAGAAATAAGGGAGGTGAAGGGGGAGTTGAGGGGGTGAAGAGGGAGTTAAGGGGAGTTGAGAAGTATCTCTGCAGATTTGCTGGTCCAGGCAACCTCACTGGAAACTGAGTATCAACGGTTCTTTAATATATACAACTCAGACACCTGCAGTGCTGGACAGTGAGGGGAGGCAAGAGGATGCAGACTGAGCAGAGGGGTCTTTTTACTTGAGCCAGAGTCTCCCTACATTCCTTTGATACACAGTGGAAAAAAATAGCAATGGAAAAAATCTCACAGAGATTCTGCTACCAAATTACTACTGGGACATCACATTGTGATCGAAAAATTTTATTTGGAGTTGGGTGGGATCTCTGATTACAAAGGGTCTCTTTCTCTTCTTAGTTTTGATTATATTGCAAGACATTTTGCTAGTGTCACAAAAATGTAATAACTTCAGTGTAACAATTATCATTTTTCCTCTTGACAGAACTCTTAGACAATGGGAAGCAGCAGTACTCAGGACAATTATTGCTGCTTACCAGAGAGGCCAGCAGGGGTGGACAGAATTCTGCAAGAGACAGTCCATGCCCTGAAAGCTAGGAATCTAATTTACCCAAAGGCCATGACCAATGCTATAGTTTAGAGACTTCTACAATTTTCCTAGCATGATCTCATACCTTGAAGGTCAACGTTTACTATTGTGAATTCTTCTCTGCAGAGTCTTCTGATTAAAAAAGAGAGAGAGGTGGGAAGGGGGCGGTGAATGAAACCAAATTTTCCACCTCTAATACCAAAATAAGACACATATAAATGTTAGCAGCAGAGAGGTGAGAAAGTGGAGGGGAAAAAAAGACAGAATTCATGCCTCTCTCTTCTGTTCAGATTTGTCCTTCTTTCCTCGCTTATGCTTTCAAAAAGGACTAAGAGATGCATGCAATGGATCCTGCAGGTTGCTCACGGAAGGCTTCCTCCCCTCTGGACTGTATTCACATTAGTACCAGTCAACAGCAGAAGAATTTGGCATCTGCTAATTACTATTTTTTTTTTTTTTTGAGACAGGATCCGCCTGTATTGCCCAGGCTGGAGTGCAATGGCACAATCTCAGCTCACTGCAATCTCTACCTCCTGGACTCAAGCAATCCTCCTGCCTCAGCCTCCAAAGTAGCTGGGACCACAGGCACACGCCACCACAACCAGCTAATTTTTTGTATATTTTGCAGACACAGGGTTTTACCATGTTACCCAGACTGGTCTCGAACTCATGAGCTCAGGCAATCTGCCTGCCTTGGCCTCCCAAAATGCAGGGATTACAGGCATAAGCCACCATGCCCATCCTGTTAATTACCATGTTAAATTCAGAATATTAAATCACGATAGCCTGATGGTCTGCCTCCTTAGTTAAACCTTACAATATTCATGTCATTTTAACTGTTTTCCATGGATGCTGGAATAGAGAAAGGTTAAGTATGTCACCCAAAGACACACAGCAAGTACTTAGAAATTAATCCTGGGCATCTGGCTTCCTTCTAACTCTACATGGGTTAGCAATGGCTGACTAGGCTGGGAGCAGTGGCTCACACCTGTAATCCCAGTACTTTGAGAGGCAGAGGTGGGCAGATCACGAGGTCAGGAGACTGAGACCATACCGGCTAACACAGAGATACCCCATCTCTACTAAAAATACAAAAAACTAGCTTGGCAGGGTGGCACATGCCTGTAGTCCCAGCTCCTCAGGAGGCTGAGGCAGGAGAATCGCTTGAACCCGGGAGGCAGAAGTTGCTATGAGCCAAGATTGCACCACTGCACTCAAGCCTGGATGCCAGAGCGAGACTCCATCTCAAAAAAAAGGCTGACTAATAGCAGACTTATTTTGAAAATGCTTGCTAGCTATTTTTCCATCAGTAGATGTTACCTGGTAGTTTGCCTCATAAATATTGTATCGTTACGATTCCTAAGATCTCTGTCAGAGTTCTTAACTTTTATGACAACAGGCAACTTAGAACCACTTTGCCATACATTAGTCCATAATGTACAAAATAAGTGATTACAAATGGGTTGTAGCTATCTAAAGCATGTCTGCTAAACAACTGACCCTGGGCAACAGTGAGAATCCGAACTTGAGTGCTGCTTCTGTGAAATGAAATGAAATCAAATGAGAAGGGCTTTCTGGTTCTTTGTCTCACAGTGAATGGCTACAGCAGCCACTTTTCTTTTGATTAAAAACAGCTTCTTGAAACAATAAACCCCACAAAAAAACTATAAAAGACAAAAATACAAATATAGTCATTTTCTAACAACAGCTATTACACTGTCTTACTATTAGAGTAAGCTGAATGTCTAGTTCTCTAAATTTTAATTTCTTTGTATTCCCAAAGCAAAGCAACCTCATAAAGAACTAAGGCCATCCCTTGAGGGTAGAGAGACCCAGAAACAAATTACTCTTGGGGATATTACCATTCAAGTTCCCATTGAAAACATTTTTACACAGAAGAGCCCAGATTAAAGTAAATTTCAAGGGCAAAAAAGAAATCAAATTTTAGAAATTCAAACTTTAGCAAAGTTGCAAATAAAAGGATGAAAGGGTGTTGCTTGGGTGATAGTGAGAAGTTTAGGCATTTTTTTGGGTATTTATTTTATTCATTTTAATCCTCTGTCTTTTCCACCAAGGATTGGAGATGGCTTACAGATATATAACAAAAAATAATTCTTAAAAATTGAAGGAGTCTAACTAAATATTTTGGATAAGAAACTCTAAGTGATATTAAGAGAGAGGAATGTAGACCATATGGTAATGCAGAGCTGCTCCCAAGCTTCCTAGCAGCCACAATAAAAGGGGAAACAATAATTTATAAGACTCAGCATGTCAACAAGACATCAGCAAACCAAAAGTTCAGGAGAATCACAATTCCTGAAACTGAGACTGGAAGCATTTTCCCCATAGCTTCTCATAAAGAGGATGCTCAACAGCATCCCAACAGCAGATACAACCAGGAGCTCCTGCAGGCAGGTTCATCTTCTGGTGTCTGCGATGGGATCAGGCCAAGGTCTGATTTAGTGAGCATAATTCTAAGGAAGGTAGGTTACTATGATTGTTCCAGAATAATCTAAGGCAGTGGCTTCAACCCTGGCTGTGCATTAGAATCTTAACTGGGGAGCTTTGAAATATCCTGATACCCAGACCATACCCCAGGCCAATTAAATGAGAATCTCTGGGGATGGATCCTAAGGGCCAGTATTAGAAGAAAAATTAAAAACAGTTTCCCCTGTTAGTGCAGTGTGCAGACAGTGTCAAGAGCCATTGTGATCAAGAAGTACCCTTCTTTCTCCCATAGACACCGCCCCAGTTCAGCCTCAGAAGCAGAACACACACACACACACACACACCCCCACTGTGAGACTTGGGACGATATCCAAGTCCCAACGCAGGTTTGAGTTTTCATTTGTTCCTGTCTTTGCAAAGGATGGTTCTGGCTGTAGCCCTCTTCCCCGGAAGCCTCTCCACACTCTTTGTGCCTTGACTCTGACCTAGCTCTTGCTGTCAATCTCCATACATTAACTTTCATCCAGTGATAATGTGAACTGTAATTTTTAGGTAGGCATTTGTCTCTTTAGTCACAGTCACACAACACAGACACAACTCATAGTTTTTCTTTTCTGTTTATAAACCATGTAGACCCCCTCATGCATTTTGATAGATACCATAGAATGGATAATTCAGTACCCACTCCAGTGCTTCCCCTCTACCATTTCCTCTGCTTCCACTAGAAGGGCTGGAAAATCAACATACCTACCCAGCTTCCCATATCACCAGGGTGACCACACCTCACTGTCCTGGTCATAGATACCAGCAAGGCCCCTAGAGAATACTCCTGTTCCTAAATAAAAAGACAGTGCCTCATCAAGAGAAGGTTTTTCTTGTCTTCCTTCTTCCTGCCTGGGAGCAGCCAATTGTCAATCACACAGATGAAAGGACATACCATGCATGGAAAGGGAACCAGGGTGACCACACAGAGCAATGGCGCGAGTCCTAAACTCCTTACCCTGGGACTCTTTGTAACATGAGGAGAATAAACCCCTGCTACCTACAATCACACGCAATCCCGGCCAACACACAATATTGCTAGACAAGCTCATTCTAACAGAGCTTTCAAACAGCAGTTACAATCTTCTATTAAATAAACCTAAGGTACATACATAGATGTAGGCATAGCCCTAAATGACTGACAGATTTCAGTAGGGAAGTGGAGTGTGGTGGCACCCACCTGTAGTTTCAGCTTTGCAGGAGGCTGAGGCAGGAACAGCATTTGAGCTCAGGAGTTTGAGGCTACAGTGAGCTGTGCTCACACCACTGCACCCTAGCCTGAACAACAGAGCAAGACCTTGTCTTAAAAAGAAAAAAAAAATCAGCAGGAATAAAGGATTTCACTAGTCTACAAGTTAATATGACTGTGCCTTTTTCTCTGCCCTAAGAATTAAGAACAATAGGGAGGCTCCTCCTGTCCCTGGAAAGGAAAAACAACTTGTTTTGTAATCCAAGGATTACAGAGGAGATGAGTTAAATTCACTAAGACGAGAAAAGGCCTTAACAGTGAGAACTGGAGATGGCCCAATCCAAGGGCAAAGAAGGATCCTCCCAACACAAGAGAGGAAACAAAGGGTTGTGACAAGTTCCTCAAATGACAACCTGGGTGGTAAATGAGGATAAGAATCATGACTCTGAGGGCTGGCAGGGTGCCCTATGGGTTGACCCAACCAGCCCTCTATGCCAATGCTGAGCAGCGCTTCATTTAGCAGAAGTCTCATTACAAAGATTAAAGCCACCATGAGCTAGAAACACAGTGTTTTAAATTTCTTGGCACCACCTAAATTCCAGGGTTCTTATATAATTCATTGGAGGGGGAAGGGACCCCTTAAATGATAGTGAACCTGCTTTGTTAAGTGGAAACTTAGAATGAATATGACTGGAAAAAACAAAGAATTGTGAGGGTTGATGGTTCTTGCATCTGAGCACTAGAGAATTCATTCCTATTTCCCAGTTGATTATGAAAAGAGGTGCCTATTCTGCTGCATAATCTTGGGAGCAACCCAGTAGCTAGGGAATTAAATTTATCTGAAGATAATTAAGCCTTGGAGTAAAGGTTCATATTTGGTTCTGATCAAACTAGATAAAGGGTTGAGGAGGCCACGTTTCCCTTCTGGTGATGCTGTGGAATCACAGAATTGGAAAACAGAAGGAACTTGAAAGATCATCTGGTCTCACAACTCATGATGTTCGAACAATGCCTTCCCCAACATCTCCATCAATCGTACCCACTCAAACCTTGACTTCCAAGCTCAAGGTGCTGTGTTCCTACCCTGAAGATACTGAAAACAGGGAGGTAAGAAATGAGTGCATGAAGGTTCGTAACAACATTGGTTTTGGTGGGAAGTGGAGCAAGAAAACAGAGTAAAGTCTGGAGTAGGAGGTTGTCCCCAAGGAAAAAGATCTTGAGTGAGGGCCTCTTGGAAGTGAGAGTTAATAAAAAATAGATCAAAAGATATTCAGGGAAAACCTTGGTAGAGTGGGGACGGACCACCAGTTTCACAGTGTTGCTGTGGACTGATTGTCAGGGGAGGGTCATACAAAGGGCTAGCTGAGGTGACCAACAGAAACAAGAAAAAGGATTTAAAATATGTACTAGATGGGCAATGCTCTATTCGCAATTCGAATCCTACTTCCTCTTTTCCTCTGTAATATTAATTTTCCCCAGGAAGATTGTTGCATTTCTTCTGGAGTTTTGAAGCCATTAGGAATGCTCTTAAGTTTTTCCACCACCTTTGTCCAGCAATAAACCTTACTGAATTCGGCAGCAGTCAGCTCTCTGAGCATTATGTAGGGGGTGTGAGAGGAATTTGAAAATTTTATGGTCTGAAAAGTGGGCCTTAGCACTTTAGCTTTTATTCTCTCAAAGATCTTATAAATCCCTCTTCATTTAGCAGTTTTCAAGGAAGTGACAGCTTTTGTTAGTCAGGCTAAAGTGAGATTAGAAGTAAAAATTTTACCCATTAATCCTCACTGATTAAAGTGAAACTAGAAATCAAATTGTTACCAACTGTGCACTAATTTCAGCTTAATTCTTTGGCAAGAGGTGTTGGAAAGTTTCAGCTGGCTGCACTAATTCACAATGCCTTACTACTGATGGCAGCATGTCAAGGTCTCCTTCCCTCCTGGGCCTGGGGTGTGAACAATGACTATTTCAAAATCAGTCCAGTAAGATATAAACATTAAATCCTTAGCTATGTTGTTTCTCAGCCATCAGTTTCACACCACTCTCTCTCCTTATTCGCCACCAGGCTCCTCCCACTCCACCAACAGTGATGAAAAAATATCTCCCCAGAGACTACAAAATCACAGCCGAATGGCTGACCTCTCCGCATCAAACAGAATGTCTGCAGCATCAAAGCAGGTGTCGCCCCACGCAAGCCGTTTCTATTACAGCACTGGGAGTGGAAGAGAGTCTTCATACCAATAAGCCACGTCAATTCATCAATCAAAATGAATGCATGCACTAATTAAACTAGCAAAAATATAAAAAGGCATTTGTGTTGCAGTCAGGGAGAACAGCATGGGGAGGGAGACACGGAGTTAAAATTCAGAGGAAGTGAAAACTTGACAGGCACAGCACCAAATACAGAAGGCAGTAATATAGTATAGCATAGTAAATATAATTGATAGTATTTTCTTACCTCAAAAATAAACCAACCAACAAACAAGTGGCTCGTACACACACACACACACACATGCACAGTGCCCTCTGAATTGTGAACATTCACTGAGGAGGCCTATGAGCAAACACAAGCTTCTATCTCTCTTCTTCATATCACTTCTACCTTATTACTGAACATTTCCCCTACTACTTTTGATGGCTTTTCAGGGCCAGTATGAACAGTTGTATAGTTAGTGCACTGCACAAAGGCTCCAAGCTGAGGAAAGAATGGAGGATAAAATTTAGTCCATGTTCCAATGGCCAAGTCACATGCCTTTGGCATGAAGTTGCTGTAATCAGGAAGTGGTGCTTTTTTCTTCATATAAAGGTGTCCTCTGCTTGTGCACCCAGTGTCCTCAAAAAGCTTTTGTGGTGCTTTTGTGCACCACAAAAGCTAGCAGTGTCCTCATCCTCGCTTTTATTTACTTCTGTGTCCTTCTGTTTCTTCCTTCTGAACTTTGAAGACTTCAACTGTTTCTGTATATGATAAATATTTTAACAAAAAGGAAAAATCTCAATTATCCTCTGAAGCGTTTCATCTATATGACACCAAGAATCCACATATAAGGGAAATATCTTAATGCTTCGTATTGTGTAGACAAAACATTTGGTTGATCAATTTAGTTCATGTTTCTTTCAGATGCTTAAGTACCATAGAAACACTATCGTACCCACTCACAGGCTGAGTTCTCCTACATAATGTGCAAACTCATTTTTCTAGGCTCAAAGGACCAAATTCAATATATTAGGCACTGAGAAATAATAGACAGTTTTTCTCTTAACACTAAATGAGTAGCGTTTAGCCTATCTGCTAAATATTATGGGGAAAGTACTTTTTATCTTTAGTCCAATAGTTTGATGTTTCATTTGATAACAAGATATTTTTGTTGTCTTTTGTCTGTGTTGTAGAGTAGAAAAACTTTCAATATTTGCCTCAATATTCCAGTTTCATAGTCTTTCAGTACACTGTTTTCTTTTAAAGCCTGCCCTTGAATCAACTTGAATGAGCTTCTTAAGGCTGTCAGGATAAACAATTTTCCCAAACTCAGTTGTCTTTGTTTGAAACAATGATTGAAGTTATCTTTTTTTGAAGACAATGATCATAATGCATCACAGATTTCATTCAGATCTACTTGCATTGCCAAAGCACTCTATACATCACCACGTGGTAGATGGCAAACGCCATTCTCTCCATTTCCCAAACAGAGAAGCAGTGGCTGGCCAAGTTAAATGGCAGGTCCATGGTCAGTGAGTCAACAGCACAGCAGAGAATTTTCCAGATCTTTCCAAAACTGGCCCCAGGCAACACACTTGGTGCACAAGGGGTGAAAACTGAAACTCTTTTTCCTTTCCCCAAGGCAGACTGTGAAACTGTAAGGATGAGCTGGCATTTTGTTTTATTTTTTTGTAACAAACTGTTCTTTTCACGGCAGTTGGCCCTGGGGGAGTTTCAAATAGCACCACTTGGCTGCAGCTGTGGGTGTGGCCCCACTCAATCCCAAGGCAACTTGAAGACCACAGCTGTGTCAGGCAGAGTGGATCTTAAAGTTGACATCTGGGCTGCACACTTTCAAATTCACCCCCGAAACAAGTTGAGTCATTTTCACAAGCCAGAACTCATTTGAAGGCTCTGTTCTTCCTTTGCCTGTGGTTACTTGAGGCGCATCAAATATCACCAGAGACTGGCGCCCACATTTGGCTTAGGCCAATTTCTGAATCATCGTCCCTGAGCCCTCCCTTTGCTAGTCATGAGAAACACTCTGCATCGGAGATTATAAAAGTGGTCAGCAGTTTCGGGGATATTGCGTAGATTTCGTTTGGTCGGTTGCTTTTGAGTTTTTGTTTTTTTATGTATGATCTCTCGGGTTCTTTGTGTGTGTGTGGCTATCACGTTTGCTTGGACAAATGGGATATGTTCCCAAATCCAACAGATTCATACACAATTCTAGAAAAAACTTTTAAGAGGTTATTTTGTTTTTGTACCCCTGCTTCCAGCTGGAACAAATAATGGACACAGTCATCCTCCCTCATTAGTGTCCAGTCCCAGCGATAGAGGTGTGAACGCTGAACCCCTCCTGGCCCTCCGAGTGGAGGAAAGGCAAGAGTCGCTCGTGTTTTTGTCTCGTTAAGTATCTGGGCTTGTGAATGGCCTTTCTGACAATGACAAGCTCATCAAAATGGGCGCCATCTGAGAGCTCAGGCCAGGGAGAACACCCCACCGGGCCTCCTGCCTCCGCCGCAGGCCACAGCGCTGCATTGTAGCGGGGGTGCCGGGGAACCTTGCGGGAGCCCTTGCCGGGCGGCTGCTATAGACCGAAGCGCCGCTAGGGGGAAGCAGGCCATGTCCGGGCCATCGGGGGAAGCTGCCCCAGGCAGTCTGCAGCGCAGGCCGTGCAGGCCTGGGGCAAGCCCGGGAGAGGAGCAGCTGTGAGGCCGCGACAGCCCGGGTCCTCGTTCCGTTTGCAGCAGGAGTAGCCGTCCCCGTTGGCGATCTGAGTCTCCTTCAACCTTTCCAGCCGGTCCTCGCACTGTTAGGGCTGCCTGCCTCGCTCTCAGCCCGCAGCTCCCGCCCCGCACAAGGCCCATTCCCCAGGCAACGGCTACCTCGGTGTCCCCTGCGTGCTGGCCACCGAGGGAATGGCGACAGAGACACGGGAAACAGCGACAGCTCACAGGGAGGAAAAGCCAAAACAAAGGTTGCGGAGAGTGCCAGCGTGAGGGCTAAAGAGGACGGAGAAGGACTCCACCCTACAGGCCCCTGAGTCGGCCACAGACGCGCCCTGGAGGATGCACAGGTCGTCCTTCGGGGGAATCTGCAGCTGGGCGCCTGTGGACTGCTGGAGAGAGAGTAAACCACGAATTTCAATAAAAGACCGAATAGGTCCTATAGGTATAATTAACATGCAAAATATGTTCACAGTCTGCTCAGGGGGCCTCTTTCCGAGAGAAAGGAACCAAAACTTCCCTCAGAATCACCAGCTTGTCTGTGGAGTGCCAGGCTATCCCAGAAGAAAAGCTGTGATCTTAGGCTCAAGGAAGAGTGACTGCACCCAGGCACTGTTCTTTTCCGGCTGACAATTCAGAGCAAGGTTCTGGGACCATGGCACCTTTCTCCTCCGTTTGCCCCTTTTTCTGCTCCACCTCAGCCAGTCCTGACTGCCTGGTGTTACCGTACACTTATAAATCCTGTCCCTGTCTGTAACCAGGGCGAGCAGTGACCCACTTGCTGATTGTAACTGTTGATGCCACAAAAAGGAAAAGCCTGAATGCAATCCTGTGAATGAAAGCTCTTAAGAACATTTTCTGACCAATTTCCCTTAGTCTGGAAGTGGAGTTTTGAGGAGGGCAGTAGAGGGGCTGCCACTCAGGTTTAAACTTCCAATTTTAACCTTCACTCGGTGCACAATAGGAAACAAAGCAGGTGCTTGGTTGGTTCATTTTATTTCACTTTAGAAGTTGAGTTCTTAATCCCTAAATTAAACAATTTATTTCATATGAGCATGAGTAAGTCACTTGGTCTCTTGCTGGTCTTGTTTTTCTCATTTGCAAACTTGAAGGGTGGATTAAGGTATCTTCCAATTTCAAAATTACAAATAAAGTTGTAGTGTCTGTTCAGGAATTTGCGCAGGAGAATTCCTTATTTAAATGTATAATGCAGGGATGGAATGAAGGACATAAAATACTTCCAAAAGAAGAGAAGTAACAAAGCATTTTCTCCAGCTGAATCTCCATTTCCAAATTTTGCACTTCTACTGTTGATGATTTACTGCTAAATGAGGGCACATTGAAAATAATGAATGCTCCTTAGTGAGAAAGCCATGTCATCTCTGAGACCCATGCAGATAATCAACCAGGGAGACCTATGCATTGAGACCACTTGCTATTCAGAAACCATTTTCCTGCATGCAGAAAAGGCTTCATCACTCAGACTTTAGAATCTGGGTTTTCAGTACCAAACCCTGACAAAGTACAGCTGATTTTCAGAGCATCTAATTCTTTTGTTCACACTTTGTCCTCTTCTCATTGTTCTTTAAGTTTTGGGGTTTCAGGACAACACAGAGACACAAATCCAACTCTGCAGCAAGAATATTTCTCAGTATGCACATCAAATTTTAACAGTCGTGAGAAAATCCACGTTTAAGGCTGTTTCACCTAACATTTTTCTAAGTTGAGAAGTTTCCAACAGTAAAATTTAAAGTCTGTGGCTAATGAGGAACACAGATTGTTTTTTAAAACTTCGTGTTTAGAGGGCAGCTCTTCAGCCTTTCTGTTGGAACTATGACAATGGAGGTTTGATAAAATATGACTCAGTTTCAAACTATCAAATAGCATTATAAAAATGTTTGGACTAGATTTAGTTCTCCTAAAAGGTGGCAGATTGATAGAGCATGGAGAAAGCAAGTCAGCTTCCAGGAATGATTGCTTCATGAGAAACAGGGCCCTTTTTCTCCAGAGGGACATGGACATTCCCAGACAACATCTTAACTTGAAGAGTTCTCAAAGCACAGAGCCCAGTTTCCTTCCCTAATGAGGCCTCTGGTGAGAGTGGGAATTTCTGTAGGAATTCTGCAGTGGAATGATACCTTCCTGAAACTAGAGGTTACCAAGTTATTACATTCTGATCAGCCAGCAGGGCTATCACCCTAGTTAAGCCTCCCAGAGCAATCTGTGAAATGTATTCTCTGAGCCTCCCAGTCTCCTAGGTCTGCCACCTCCCTGCTGTGGTTACCATCCTCCTGCCCCCATCTTCTCATACCAACCACAGCCCCCACTTAATGGCCTGGGCTTCCTGGCCCCACTCTTTGGCTCTTCCCCCATTCTCATCCCCTTTCCTCACTGCCCTTCTAGGTGCATTTGCTCTCAATTGTGTGACTGGCACTACAGAGGAGGAATGACTTTGTAGGTGTCATTCTATAAGAGTGATAAAGATGGATCATGTTTTATTTCCATGCTCATGGATAGGAAGAATCAATATTGTGAAAATGGCCATACTGCCCGAAGTAATTTATAGATTCAGTGCTATCCCCATCAAGCTACCAGTGACTTTCTTCACAGAATTGGAAAAAACTACTTTAAATTTCATATGGAACCAAAAAAAGAGCCCACATAGCCAAGACAATCCTAAGCAAAAAGAACAAAGCTGGAGGTATCATGCTACCTGACTTCAAACTATACTATAAGGCTACAGTAACCAAAACAGCATGGTATTGGTACCAAAACAGATATATTGGCCAATGGAACAGAACAGAGGCCTCAGAAATAACACTACACATCTACAACCATCTGATCTTTGACAAACCTGACAAAAACAAGCAATTGGGGAAAGGATTCCCTATTTAATAAATGGTGTTGGGAAAACTGGCTAGCCATATGCAGAAAACTGAAACTGGACCTCTTCCTTACACCTTATACAAAAATTAACTCAAGATGGATTAAAGACTTAAACATAAGACCTAAAACCATAAAAACCCTACAAGAAAACCTAGGCAATACCATTCAGGACATAGGCATGGGGAAAGACTTCATGACTAAAAGCAATGGGAACAAAAGCCAAAGTTGACAAATGGGATCCAATTAAACTAAAGAGCTTCTGTAGAGCAAAAGAAACTATCATCAGAGTGAACAGGCAACCTACAGAATGGGAGAAAATTTTTGCAATCTATTCATCTAACAAAGGGCTAATATCCAGAATCTACAAAGGACTTAAATTTACAAGAAAAAGACAACCCCATCAAAAAATGGGCAAAGGATACGAACACTTATCAAAAGAAGATATTTTTGCAGCCAAAAACATATGATAAAAAGCTTGTCATCACTGGTGATTAGAGAAATGCAAATAAAACCACAATGAGATACCATCTCACACCAGTTAGAATGGCAATCACTAAAAAGTCAGGAAACAACAGATGCTGGAGAGGCTGTGGAGAAACAGGAACGCTTTTATACTGTTCGTGGGAGTGTAAATTAGTTCAACCATTGTGGAAGACAGTGTGGTGATTCCTCAAGGATCTAGAACCAGAAATACCATTTGACCCAGCAATCCCATTACTGGGTATATACCCAAAGGATTATAAATCATTCTACTATAAAGACACATTCACACATATGTTTATTGCAGCACTGTTCACAATAGCAAAGACTTGGAACCAACCCAAATGCCCATCAATAATAGACTGGATAAAGAAAATGTGGCCCATATACACCATGGAATACTATGCATCCATAAAAAAGGATGAGTTCATGTCCTTTGCAGGGACATGGATGAGGCTGGAAACCATCATTCTCAGCAAACTAACACAATAACAGAAAACCAAACACCACATGTTCTCACAAGTGGGAGCTGAATAATGAGAGCACATGGACACAGGGAGGGGTACATCACACACCAGGGCCTGTTGGTGAGTGAGGGGCTAAGGGAGGGATAGCATTAGGAGAAATACCTAAGGTAGATGACGGGTTCGTGGGTGCAGTGAATGACCATGGCACGTGTATACCTATGTAACACACCTGCACATTCTGCACATGTACCCCAGAACTTGAAGTGTAATAAAATAAATAAAATTTTTAAAAAGATGGGCAAAGTTTTTTTTACTGTAAATGTTGTCTGTTGACCCTAGATAATTTAGGTATTGCTTCTTCAAATACCAGAAGTTGTTCTGATTCAAGACTTCTAAGGACAACAAAAAGAATAAAGGATTATTTGAGACAAGTAATCCTATACTATAGCATAAAAAATACACAGCTTGCTAAATAGATCATTTACACTTACATGTAAATGCCTGTAAAACTCCAAACATACTCAGCTAGATTTTCCCAATGGCCTGACTATTAACTCCCTCCAAATAAGTTTGGAACTCTTAACAAAGACTGGTCAAAGACAATGTGTGTTGTTTACCTTCTTCCATTAATAAGGAACCATTGCCTTCTGTGTGCCATTGCTGATCCACTAATTACAAAATGTTCTGTGTCTGCTTGTTCAGAACTCATACTTTACAGAGTCATCTCTGTAAGAGACTTCCTTTCCTTCTCCCTTTCACCCTCCCTATCTTCCTCTCTCCATCCTGCACTGATGGAAGGGATTTTACCTGCCATCTTGACTTTTTACTAGATAAAGTAATGTATGAACTGAACATCTTGCCCACCCCTCAGAAGTCACTGAGTTATTTCTTGAGTTGACTATCAAATGTTTCTTCTCTTTCCCACTCTGGTGGGTGCCGCTGTGGTTTCACCTGCCCAGCACTTGTCTCCCTGGGGTAGTGTTGATTAATCACATCTTGCTGGTTTCAGAAAAGCTCCATGAGCATTTTCACAGAACATACCCAAAGTTAGGAGCTAAATTATCAGCCAAGCCACCTGACTGTCCCCTTAATCACCTTTCTTTTTATAAGGAAGTAAAACCCATTTGCCTCACCCTCTGACATCAAGTGTCCCACACCCATATAAAAATCAAATCACCAGCCTGCACAACATGGCAAGACCCCCATCTCTACAAAAAATAGAAAAAAAAAATAGCCAGGTGTGGTGGTGCATGCCCATAGCTGCAGCTGCTCAAAAGGCTAAGGTGGGAGGATCACTTGAGCCTGGGAGGTTGAGGCTGCAGTGAGCCATTATCACGCTTCTGCACTCAAGCCTGGGTGACAGAGTAAGGCCTTGTCTTAAAAAAAAAAAAATCCAATCAGCCTACATACATGGATTACAAGCGTTCTTAGCAAGGCACTCTGCTAGGCACTAAGTAACCAGATACAGAGTCTAGCCAGGTAGCCAAGAACACTGCAGGATTTCTGAAAAGAGCAAAGGGAGCTACAAGATGGGGAAAGAGCTCCTGGAGGCCAAGTCATAGAAAATCCTGGAAAGCAGTGCATGACACCGGAGGTCCACACGGCCAAACTGTTTCAGCAGAACAACGCATTTTTGTGGAGTTCATTTAAACCATTATGTTGTGTACACTCTCTTTTGTTTTAAATGATACATCACTGCTGACAGTTGGCATGTACTGTTTTCATGGCTTAGCCTTTATAAATATTACGAGCACATATCACAGCAGTATTGTTATAACGAGTTACAATGATGTGTTCTTTGAGAGAGTGCCAGTGACTGGTTTATATCCTTGGTAATGTTGTCGCATCATAATAAATGTGGTATAAATCTTTTTCAAGGTTCAGCAGTTCCTTTAAGCCAAAAACGCTACATATGGGTTGTGGAGTTTCCCATGTTATCCCCATTCCAACCTTTGAAGCCCGTTTCCTAGGTGTCTTGATATATATATTCCCCAATTTTGAGGATTTTAACATGGTCAGTGATCTAACTGCTCTCCTTTAATGGAGTGCAGCCTTTATTATAATCTGGAAATCATTTTAATCTAAATATCACCAACAGCCAAACATTATAAAATATGTGTAAGTCAAGTAACATTACAGAGACCCCAGCAGCTCCACAGTGGAGCCAGCCACAGCCACTGTGCAACCGTAAGCCTCAGGAGAGGGAGGGAGGGAGAGCAGGCATCTCAATTTGCATTTACAGGGATGCATCATTGCTGAGGGGGTACAGGAGAAAGCGGTCACCCTCTACAAAGGAGAGGGCCTTCAGAGGAGGGCCTTCTCTGAATATCAGGAGTCAAAAGCAGAGGATGGGTCGTGAAATAATAACCAGCAAGCTGAACACAGAGGTTTGAGAGAGTTAATCTCTTCCTGATGTGAACTTACTTTCTTGGTTTGGACAGGTGGTATCGTCTTTGTTCCTTCTTTCTACCATAAGGGACCAGGACAAGGCCTGAGAAATACAGACCTTTCATAATGGTGCTAAGTCCATGCTCACTGTTCTAGGGACAGGTAGCAATAACTCCCACAGCACTCACTCTCATCAGCCTCCGAGTCACTTCCTATAGAATGGAACCATCTTTGGTGCTTAAGCCCCTGATTGTGTCTACAAAAATGAGTCCCAGATGTACTGCTCCCTTTAAGGTAGGGTGTGTCAGAATGATTAGTTGGAAGATGTAGGTATACTGAAAACTAAACAGCTGAATCTTGGGTCATTAAATCTTCATTTAACCCTGCTAATCGTATACACGAGCCAAGAGCTGCCTTCAGATAATCATGCCCAACAGAAATTGGCTATGGAAGCAGAATTGATCTATACTCAGCTGTCCCAAGCTCGAGGTGGTAATTCTTTTGCCAAACATTAATCTGTTCTGTATCATCAATGAAACCACACTTGAGACAGAACAAACCCAGGAGAGTGTGTTGGGAGATGCATAACACGGCTATGGAGAAAACTCCTGGAAAGGTACGTCCTTCATTAAAGCTCTAAATCATTTCCATTCCGGACCAGGCTAAGGTTACTTCATTACCTTTTCCTGTGAATTATTAATACCAGAAACACGAAGCCTTCAGGCAAGGGTTGGAGAAAACTTCGTGCACTGAGGAAATGAACCCCACCTATTTTTAAGTGCTTCTCCTCTTCTTTCAGTTGTTCCCTGGAATTTCCTCTGTTTTCCCCAGCTTAAGTGTTTGCGCATTTTAAATAGTGTTTGGGTCATTAGTGGATCTAGTGCTTTTGCTTTAGCTTGTTTATTCTTTTAGGAATATCTTTTTAAAAGAAAACTAGTTCCTGTCACTTTTTCACAGTGTATGTCCCAAGTGCCAAGTGACCCTTGAGGATGTAAGTTCTGAGAAAATTTCTCTAGGGGCTTTTTCCTTCAGTATGAAAATAAACTGGTATGTGAAAAATGATTTCCATCAGCAAACCCTTACTGTTACAACAATAATCTGTTGTAAGACGCATCACGAGACACAGACACACGGATTCAGGGGACAAGGACTCCTGCTCTCATCCTACAGAGTGCTGGATGCTCTCCCCAGGTTTCATCTCAGACCATTCCTTCCCAACCCTTGGTGCCTCCTTACTTTCTCCGCAGCCTTCTCTTTCTCTTTTGATTCTGACTCCTCCGGGAGCACATTCGGTCTCATGACTTCTAAACTGCCCACCTGTTCTCCTACCTTCTTTCTAGCCCTGTATTCCTAACAGGCCACAGACACCCTCACTCTACTGACCCAAGTGAAAGGCATTTTGTTCAAAATTACTTTTATATTCTACATCCCCCCAAGGACTTATCTCCAGCACTGGCTGGACCTACTGGAGATGCTAAGTACGTCTCTGTGGGTTGATTGAAACCAGAAAGATTAAGTCAAAAGAAAATCTCCAGGTATGTACATTTTTAATGCCCTAAATACATAGACTTAGGAAGATCTAGGAAATTGAAGACTGGAAGACAACTGTGGAGACACTCTTTGGACCTCATTCGTGAAGTCTACATAGTTCAGAAGAAAACTCTGATGATGAAGCTACTGATTGGAGGCCTTCCAAGCTTGAGAAAGATGGGTTTTGCTGAGGGAGAAAAAATGTTCATGACGCTTCTGGAGCTTCCACCATGTCTCAGAAAATAACCTCTTGAGGAATTGGGGATAAATAAAATCAGAACCATGTGGGATATATTTCCCTTTATATACATATTGAGGCTATAAAAAATAAAGGGAAAGTATTCAGCTAAAGTTATTTAGGGTTTGGGTTTACTCACAACATCTGAAAAATAGTTCAAGATGTTAGTTGAACCCAAAGTGCAGCAGTGTTCACCTTCTCCTACTGAAAATAGAGTCTGTGTAGCAGCTGAGGGAAGACATGTTTAATGTCAAGTTAATGAAAGGAGAAAAAAAAGTATGTTGGAGCTGAAAGGAGAAGGGAATGTTCAAATATGCATAGAGAAAAATATGTTTAAAGCTAGAGGAACCTTGGCTAGAGAAAAGGAGCAAAGGAACCCACCCGAAGTTGGCCCTGGTTTCTGAGACATGTACCTCCCTGGGGCATAGAGTTCCCTAAGCAAACCCCACCTCTCCTCAAGACTCTCTGGTCACCAGGTTTTCCCCTCAAATATTTAAGCCTATTGCATCTTGGTTATAATAAGGGGTTCTTACAGGCTCCAAATATAGGTTTGAAATGTGACTGACTTTTAGCTGGATGTTTTAAAAGAACTGGCAGGTTTTATGTCTGGGTAGTTGAACTCCTGGATGCCCAAACACTCTTGATAAATTAGGATGATACCCAGATGCCCTGCAAGAGTGAGAGCCTGAAGACTAGCTGCCTGAGGTAACAGAACAGACTCTTAATCTATGGGTCTACTGTTATTCCTGCTGGGACCCAATGGATGATAGCACTGTCCCTCCATGCACTAGGTGCACGCACATGCACACGCACACACACATACACACACACACACACACACCAGTTTTCTGCAGAACCATAGGCTGCACCTTTGCTATCATTTCTGCAGTACCTACTCTGTCTGGGTTGATGGGAACCGTGGGTGGCCTTGAACTCTCTTTTGAGCTGAAAATAGTCCCTTTTCTTTCTTCATTGGACCTCAAGAGGCAAGAGAAAGCCATAAACTTGACTTGAGGCCCTTTAATACTTATGGAATCTGGGATGCTCTTTAAAGAGGAAAAACCCTGCTTCTTGATTCACTTGTAGGAAACTAGAAAGCAAGTCTCAAATCAGACTAAAACAATCAGTAAGGCTTTGAGATGGAAGAACAAGACCACATTACCATATCCCATATGATGTCCTTGGATCAGGGGATATAAACTTGGCAAAGTCTCTGAACGTCTTTTTGTTTCAATTTTCACCTATGAAATATAGGTTAACAATATCTCCTCTGCTGAGTTCATAAAGAGATTGTTATGTGACTAAATGAGATTAAATTCATATAAGTGCTTTGAAAGACATAAAACGTCCTAAAACATAAGTCTCCAGCATTCTCTTTATACTTCGCTTCTGAGCTTCAGGTGGTCTCCCTGGCATTTCCACCTGAATATTTTACTGATATCTTACACATAGCATGTCCAACATGGACTTCTTGATCATCTCCTACCAATTTCCACCTACTCCAATTTCCCCCATTTTTGTGAATGATTTTACCCTACCAGATGTTTAAGCCAGGAACCTGGGAGCTTTCCTTGAGACCTCTCTCTCTCTTGCACTCATACTGCCAATTAATCACCATGTCCTGTTGATTAAACTCCACTTTTTCTGGAATCTGGGCACTTCTCTAGATTAGGCTGTATCATCCCTCATCTGAACCACCATAGGAGCCAGCTATGAGTCTCCATGCTTCCTCTCTTGCCTCAGTAGCCATCCAGCCCCATGCACCCCCAACCTTCCTCTGCACAGCCCTTAAAAAGTTCACTCTCCTCACTGCAGCAAGAACAGTCTTTTCAACTTGGTCTTGTCACTTCCCTGCTCAACATGCCCCAGAAGGTCTCCTTCAAGAATATAGGCATTCAGGCCTGGTGCAATGGCTCACACCTATAATCCCAGCACTTCAGGAGGCCGAGGTGGGTGGACCACTTGAGCTTTGAGTTCAAGACCAGCCTAGGCAATGTGGCAAAACCTTGTCTCTACAAAAAAAAAAAAATACAAAAATTAGCGGGGTATGGTGGTATGTGCCTGTAATCCTAGCTACTTGGGAGGCTGAGGTGGGAGGATTACCTGGACCTGGAAGGCCGAGGCTACAGTGAGCCATGATCATGCTACTGCACTCCAGCCTGGGTGACAGAGTGTGACCGTGTCTTAAAAAAACAAAAACAAAAACCAAAAAGCCCCACAGAACATTCAGAGAAGGCTCCACTATGTTAGAACTTTGAACGTGTAACTTACCTACTGGTTTTGTGGGACACACATGCAGAGCTAATATATCCCAAAACCCTCCCCTCTCCACATTAGCTCTGACAGAAGACTGCCAATTGGGTCTTCCTCAGCCAGTAGTCTTCACTGGACACCCTAAGAAGCGGGGGCCCCATTAAGAGGATGCATGTGTGCATGTGACTGCTTCTTTGTGTAATCTTAGTGTCTACCATCTGTTAACCAGCTGTAATTTCAAGAGGGGGACAGGGGAGGGAATCAAGTATAATGCAATGAATAATAAGGTGATTTTTTTTTCATTTGTATTTCTTATTGATACTATTTTTAATTATCCAAAAACATCTCTCTCAATTTTGAGTATTTTCTTAATGCCTTAAAAAATTGAAATACAAGCAACTTTGTAACATCTAAATGCATATTCTTGGCTCAGTGGGTTATCTAAGACAAATTTTTAATTCAAAACTGACTTCTACCACCCACTACTAGTGATTTGTGCTCAGAGGAAAGACAAACTAATTTTACACATTTTTCAAGATATATTTAGAAAAGATCAATTCACTACCAGAATATTCCATAAGGTTTTACAAAGCTTAATATAAATACTTTCTGAATTATCTGCTGTTTTTAGATTATTAGGTCAGAATTTTAATACTTTTGGCCAAAAACCATTTTAAAACCTTCAGAGTAAAAATATAATGTAATTTTGAGAATGTCATACATTATAAAACAGAACAGAGCTAAAATATTTTTAAGCATTCAAGGTTTTTTTTTTTTTTTTCAATTATCTGTACTTCCATTCTAATCCAGAGACCCAAGTAATCAAGAATTATGTAACTATATTTAAATTTTGAATGGCACCTTTTCTCAATCATCTCCAAAAACTTTATAGATATGATCATGTATCAAGTATAATTCTTGAGCTCTCAGATGCAAAGAATTTTGGTGATTTGGGCAAAATTGCATACATATAGTGTAGGGATAACTGTTGGGAATCACAAGACTTAGAATCTTATCTTTTCCCTCTACCTGCTGTATCCCTGACAGTCCGCTGTATCATCCAATTTCTAAAATGTTCACCCGCAAAGTGAGCATACAAAGGCAGATGGCTTCCTGAAAATGTTTTCTAAGTTCTAAAATGCCTTGATTCATGATTCTGTGATTTCATATACAGGACAATTTCTAATGGGCAAGAGCTTCTTTGAATGAATTCATTTATAGCAAAAACTAAAAATTCAGAATAAATAGTTTGAGCCTGACAGTAAGGTTTGAATGGAACATCACTTTGAAAAAAAATAAATAAAAATTACCAAAAGAGGTTTACATTATCATATATTTTAAAGTGTGGGCTATAATTGCAACTATAAATTACTTTTTAGAACCAAGAATGAAACAAGTAGATTTCTTCACATAACTTTTCTACCAGATTTTATGATAGTATAATACCACATCATGATATCCCTATCATAAAAAAAGTAAAATATTTTAGGACTTTAGTATTTTCTCAAGGCCCCTCTTAATCATTTGGTTTTGAAACATTTATGAAGAACTTCTAGTTCGTCATTTTTTTCTCTTTTACTTATTGTTTATTTTACTAATTCTTTAATTTCTATCTTTTTAATTTAAATTTTAATTTTTAGTTCTGGGTTACATGTGCAGGATATGCAGGTTACATAAGTAAAAGTATGTCATGGTGGTTTGTTGCACCTATCTTTCTATAGCTTTGCATATGATTCAAACAATTGTCAACATCACTTTTATCAACTTTACAAATCCCACATCTTTTGTAAGATTTACAACTTCACTTTGCAGATGTATACTATTTTGTTAAAGTAAATGGCAAATTTTGTGTTAACTGGGGAGAGATTAAGTGAATGAATTTTAAGTGAATAAATGAATAAATAAATAACATTAGTAAAGATTTTCATGTTATGAGTACTTTTGCTTCTCTGCACAATGTGTAATGGAAAGACTCCGATAATAAGGCAGATTTTGTACTTGTGAGAGATGGAATCCATTTCACTTTTTGTCTACCCAAACCCATCTTAGACAAAAATGAAAGATGTTTGCCTGATTCCTGATTCCTATGAGAAAATATTACGTTTTAGAAACACAAGACTGAAATTAATGGAATTCTCATCTTAATAATAAAGATTTCACAAAATAATGTTGTATCAACTAGAAAACAACTGTTTGCTATGATGGCTCATAGCAAAACTATGATAACTGTCTTCACAGGATTTTTCATAATGAGAAGTATTCCTTTTCTAGAATATTCTTTGTGGTAAATCCATGACATCTTTATGGTAAAGGCCATTTATCAGGTAATAAGGCAGCAGATTGCCCCACCAGGATTCTCAACTCGGGGCCATTTGTTCCTGAAAAAAGTGGTCCCTGTGTCCACAGTATAGAAGAAAGAAACGGATTGACCTATTGAAGCTGGAAGGTAACATTTAGAATATCTAATGAAAACAAATCTTTTCACAGAAGGTGTTCAACCAGCCATGCTGATGATTTTGCTTCTCCCAAACTGCTCCTTTCGTATATTTTGTTTGCAAACATGTCATTTGGCTCCAAGATGTAGTCCTGGTGTTCTGATGACTTGAGGGTACTAAGCATGAGGTTCTGAGCCTGGCTCCCTTCTACCCTTCACCTGTGCTGCCACTTCAAGCAGTCTAAGACAGTGGGTTACATCTGGTTGAGAGGCAAACTAAGGAAATGGAAATGAGACACTGTGGACAATAAAAGAGGAAAGTGGGGAAAGCCCACAGAAGGGTGTGTTGTCCAGTCAATGCTGTGAGTGGTGGGAGCTCAATCCTCCAGGAGCTTCTGAGACACTGTATAGAATGTGCCTCAGAGGCCAGGTGCAGTGGCACAGTGGTTCACGCCTGTAATCCAGCACATTGGGAGGCCAAGGCAGGCGAATCACCTGAGGTCAGGAGTTCGAGACCAACTTGGCCAACATAGTGAAACCTGTCTCTACTAAAGATACAAAAATTAGGTGGGTGTGATGGTACATGCCTGTAATCCCAGCTATTTGGGAGGCTGAGGCAAGAGAATCACTTGAACCCAGGAGACAGAGGTTGCAGTGAGCTGAGATTACGCCTCTGCATTCCAGCCTAGGCATCACAGTGAGACTCCATCTCAAAAAAAAAAAAAAAAAGTGCCTCAGAATTACCTGCCTGGGGAACAGATGAGGAAGCATTTCTCCGCCAGCTCTTATTTCCACTGATCAAGGGTTGCTTGTGAAATTTGACCTTCCTGCACTTCCAGGTTGCATATGTGAATGGGATCCACAGGCATCTCTCTTACCCTTGGTGTCAGAGGGGCCTTGGGACAGGAAGCAAGAGGTCCACGGTGTAGCTGAGGTGAGGTGCTGTCAAATTTGGCCACATAAAGCTAATTACAGTAGCAGCAGGTAGAGTAAGAGGTGGGCCGAGGGTGGGAGGTAATACAGGCAAAATGCTAAACACAGAGATAAAACCACTTAGGTGAAGACTAACAAGTGAATTGTGACAAAGTACCCAGCAGTCACACCAATTCTAAATGCTGTTGGGGATGCCAAGAAGAGTAAGTATTTTTATGGTACTTGCATATGGTGACACATGGGGACACAGGCAAGGGGCCATTTCCATACTGTTTCTCAAATGCCAGTTTCATCATGTTTGTATCCTCTGCCTGTTCAGAGGATAAGTGAATTCTTGGAAGCTTATTCTGTTAGTTTGTTTGGGTTTCTATAACAAAATACAATAAACTGGGTGACTTATAAACAACAGAAATTTATTTCTCACAGTCCTGGAGGTTGGGAAGTCCAAGATCACAGTGCCAGCATGGCCAGATGCTGGTGAGGGCTCGCTTTCTTACTAGATGGATGTCTTCTTACCATAACCTCACATGGTGGAAGGGGCAAACCAGCTCCCTTTGGCCTCTTATAAGAGCACTAACCTCATCCATGATGGTTATTCCCTCATGAGCTAATCACCTCCCAAAAACCCTGCCTCCTAATACCATCACCTTGGGGTTAATATTTCAACATACGAATTTTGGGAGGATGCAAACATTCAGACCATAACACTTTTTAAAAAACACACTCAGCCAGGTTTCACAGGGCCCCAGAAGCCTCCAGTTCAATCTCTGACTCCATAGTTCAGATGCTAGTAGAGAGTGTGACTGAGAGCAAGCACTCTACAAACAGTAAGTCTTTACATTTTTACTCCATAACTGGTAACTAACCTTTCACTCTTTTTGCCTATACTGTTAGTTTTTTCTTTTTGTTTGTTTAAACCCCACGATACTCTAAAAAGTTCCTAAGGTTGCAAAGCCTATATTCCAAAGTTAAATCCCACTGCTGTCTTTGTTTATGTATGTCCCTGGGCAGGGAATGCTTCTGTAGGGCTATTCCTTGAAGAATCAGAAGTTCAAGACCAGGCCAGGCATGGTGATTCATGCCTGTAATCTCAGTATTTTGAGAGGCCAAGGAAGGAGGACTGTTTGAGCCCAGGAGTTGGAGACCAATCTGGAAAACAGAGAGACACCACACCTCTACAAAAATAATTTTAAAATTAGCCAGGCTTGGTGGTACATGCCTGTGGTCCCAGCTACTCAGGAAGCTGAAGTGGAGGATACTTAAGCCCAGGAGTTTGAGGCTGTAGTGAGTTGTGATCATGCCATGGCACTCCAGCCTGAGTGACAAAGTGAGACCCTATCTCCAAAAAAAAAAAAAAAGGAAGTTCAAGCCCAGGCCTCATTAGTGTATATATTTCATCATGACAGAAATATTTATTGAGCATCTCTTCATGTGCCAAGTACTGGTGATATGGCTTGGCTGTGTCCCCACTCGTATCTCACCATGAATTGTAATAATCTCCACGTGTCAAGGGTGAGGCCAGGTGGAGATAATTGAATCAGGCAGGCGGTTTTCCTCATACTGTTCTTGTGGTAGTGAACAAGTCTCATGAGATCTGATGGTTCTAAAAAGGGGAATTCCCCTGCACAAGCCCTCTTGCCAGCCACCATGTAAGATATCCCTTTGCTCTTCCTTCTCTCCCGCCATGGTGGTGAGGCCTCCTAGCCATGTGGAACTGCGAGTCCATTAAAACTCTTTCGTTTATAAATTACCTAGTCTCAGGTAATTTCTTCCTTCAAAGAGCTCACAGTCCAGTGTGGAGAAGGAAAACAAGTAAAGACCCAATTATACCACAAAGGGATGGAGATAAGTGCAAGGAGCTGAAAAAATGGTCCACCCAGGCTTGGAGGAAGAAGAGAAGTAAGAGAGGGTTTACTGAGCTCTGTATTCAAGGAAAGTAGCTAGGGGCTGCGGGAACACAGAGGAGTGTGTGCAAAGCCCTAGGGACAGCTAAGAAATATGAAGGAGACAGATATGAAGGACCTTGTATAATATGCTGAGCACTTGGCATTTTATCTTGAAGGACACAGAACCATGCAACAGACATCCAGAATCTGCCCACTTCTCACCATCCGCTCTAAGACATCATCACCTCTTGCCTGGATCATGGCAGTGGTCTCCTGATATTCTCCCTGCTTCTACTCTTGCCCCTCTACAATCCCTTCCCAACACATTGCCAGGAGTGATTTTGTTAACTACAACTCAGATCACATCACTACTCTGTTCAAAAGCTTCTCACAATGCTGCAACCCACCCAGAGTAAAAACCAAACCTCTCAATGGCAAGAGGACTCCCATGACACACACCCAATGCTATGCTGTCAACCCATGCCTCTGAGCCCACACCCAGCTACCAAGATTCCGCCCTCCTTGCTGCTCCTCCAGCGCGGCAGTCATGCTCCTTCCCACAGTTTCCTCTCCTAGAATGCTCTTCCGCATGTCCCCATGGCTTGTCGTGCTTGCTTCATTCAAGTCTCTGCTCAGACAAATATCTGCTTTATCAGTGAGGACTCCCTCAGCCAGTCTGTACATAAAATAAGAAATTCCCTTCCCTTCCTGCTCGTTTGCTTTAGGTCCCCTACCCCACTTCATTTTCCCGCCTAACATTTATCACTCTCTGACATGCACATTTTTGTCCAGGTTTTATAAATATCTATATTTTTAACTTATTAACATTGTTTATAGTCTGTCTCCCCCTACTACACTGTGAGCTCCATGAAGGCAGGAACTGTGTCTTGTTCTCCACTCTGTGTCCCCATTGCCCAGGTCAAACTAGCATCTCAGTAAGGATTTGTTAGATGACAAATGAATGACTTGAACGATTCTAAACAGAAGGGTCGTAGAATCAGATGGCAATTGTTGAGAACAGATTAAAGAAGAGCTAAACCAAGGGGGCCAAGTAGCAGGTCACTTAGTTAAACCAATCCCAATCCGGGCCTGAGCTAATGATGGGGCAGAGGGGAGGGTAAGCGGGATGGAGGGCGAGAGGTATTGGCAAACTGAACTCTACAAATCTTGGAACTGACTGAATGCAGAGGTGAGTGAGTGAGGTGGGGAGGATTCCTGGTTTGCAGGAGGGAAACAGAGGGGCATCCTTCACTGAGTTCCAGTAGGACAGGCTAGGAGGAGGATGGTGGGGGAGGGGGCGGGGCAGAGGAAGAGGAGAGACTGAGATTTCCACCTAATGACCTCTGCTCACAGGGTGAAATAGATTTTTTAAAGTTTGCTGAAAATGAGGGAGGTGTAATGAAACAAGAAAAAAACTACTGTGAAGGCTAAATGAGAAAGCTCCTAAGTGCTACGTTAAAGGACAGACATCAAGGGCAACCTTGAAAAGAGAAAAGGCTCACTGTCAAGCCTTGGGCTTGGGTGTGAATCCAGCGTGTGGTGAATACAGGCTGACCTGGGGAAGGATCCAGGCCTGCGCTTACATCTCACCTCGGGAAACTGACTCCACCTTGTTGAGCCTCACTTTTTGTAGGAAAAGGGATGAGCACGTTCTAGCATGCCCAGCCAAGATGTGGCTGAAATAAGATTAACATGCCTGAAACTGGCACAGAGCTGGGGCCTGGTGGATCCAGACTGTGGGGCTCAGAGTGCTTACAATTTGGAGAGCACTCTTTAAAGACTAGAAGAGGAAATGAAAGTGAATGCGTACTTAGAAAAAGAAAAGGAATCACCATAAATTACATATTTTTAAGCTGCCAAATGCCGTATGCATCACAAAATACAGAAAAATAACCCAATATTTTTATTAATTGCCTGATGAACCTCTATAATATTTTTCCCATATTTGGCTGCACAGTATTTATCACTTCTTCATATGACAATGATTTTGTAATATGATTTTTATAGAGAGAATAAAAAGATAATTTAGCCTTTGCTCTAGTTCAATTGAACAAAACTTGTTTTATGTTTTTGATAGCTGGGATGCATTAAGCATTAAATACAGACATATTTCTCTTTATAATATGGCTACAGGTTTGTACCCTAAAAATACAAGAATTGTGATCCATTCTATTTCTCACATTCCTAACAAAAAAAAAGAGAAACATATGGTGGGTTTATACATGGTGATTTGTGTTTCATTATTAAGTATATTCCTTACAGAAAAGAGCTTCTGTTTTCACCAGTCATTGATGAGACCAGCTTCTGCCTCTGTACATTTCAAATCTTGTGTCTCATTCATCAGTCACCCATTTCTGATGCCGATGCCAGGCCCTGTAGAGCGTGTTGCTGTTGTGATACAACTTCTGGGCTCTGAGTTTTGTCCCCCATGCTGGGTGTCAGCTGGTGGACAGTGCATGTATTCTGGGAAGCTATTTCTACACTGGGATGGTCAGCAATAACATAACTGGGCATGAAGTGACTGTGGACCAGGAAACCAAAACAAAATGTTGTCCCAACCCAATTTCCCTTAACAAGGTCCCCAAAATACTAGTGGTCATCTTTAAACACACCCACTGCTCAATACTAAAGGAAGTACCTATCAAAAGGGGAAGTAGGAACAAAGACAGTGATCCTAACTAACTGCACTTAAATATCTTATTTTTCCAAACTTTACAAAACACGTGGCCAAGTGAACATATTACTTAGGTGCTACAGGGTCTTGGAAAGGAAATGTGCAAATGTGGAACCTAAAGCTCAAGGTTCATTAGCCTCTTGGTAAACCTGCATCTAGTTGTAACCATAACAGGCATTCAACAAATCAGCGTCCTCTCTTCCTCTCGCATAAGCTGTTCTGTCATAGTGCCTTCCAGGACTCCTGTGCCCAGCACCCAGCACCCAGCTGTGCCTGCAGGTGTGCTCAGCCAGTATTGGTAGCCATTGGATTTTATTTACCATGCTCAGCTGACTTAACTACACTTTGAGTGGGTGTTTATTTGAAGCAGGTTGATTTTCTTAAAACAAAAATAGATTTGAAATTTGTAATACTTTATCCGAAATTATTTCTTAAAACATAGTTTAAAATAACAATAGTCATTGAATAAAAGAGTTGGGGGCTGGATTTTGAAATCCAGATATACCCCATGAGAATAATGCTTTCATAATACATTCAACTAACATTTCATTTACATCAATGGCATACAGACACAAAGAAACTTACTGTGAATCTTGGCCATAATCTGCTGTCTTCACTAAAGTGTGTTGGGTTTAGATTATAATTTTCCCCCCAGGATAAAAAATAGAAAGAGAGAGGGACAGAGGGAGAAAGAGAAGGAAGAAAGGAAAGAAGGAAGGAAGGAAGGAAGGAAAAGGAAGAGCTTCTCCACAACCATTTGTTGTGTCTTTTAAACAATTAATTTTTTCCTCAAAAAATAAAATGTGTTTCTGTAACCTCTTCTATCTAGAGTGCAGAAGTAAACAGCAATCTTTTCCAGGGGCTTAAATACTCTTTGTTCTAAGCAAGATTCTAATAAATGCACACAATTCATAAGTGAGACTTTAAGGACTATCTCCCAGATTTTAAAGCAATCCAGGATTTAATAGCAATCAACAGAATCAAGGCAAAGTGAAACTATTACAGCTGAACACACTGGAAAAGTAGAGTTTGAATTGATGCTACATATTATTCATTTTGACAAGTGCAAACTCACATTGAAGATAGCAGGAGTAGAGACGGGGATTGCAAGGAAGGGTAATACAAATGTATTATTAACACAGAAACAAATCTGACTTTAAACCTGGTGTGCCTCTTGGTTAGTAAGAATAATAATAAGGTCTTGAATTCTCATTGTACTTTGCATCAAAAGTAATCAAAGAACTCCCAAATTTTCGTGAGAAATATGGTATCTACACTAGTTATATCTTCCAGAGGAAGCCAATTACCAAATTAAATGTGGGCACATTGTGGGTAGATGCAGACAGGAAATGTCAAAAATGCACTCAGACACTGAGAAATATGGAAGGTAAAGCTGAAGTGTTCCCCCCAATCAAAGGTCAGCTAGGCAGCTAATCAGCAATTGGCCCAATTCATAGACCGAAGAGGCACTGAAGACAGCCCCAATGCGGTAGACCCCAGCAAGTCTCTGGACCTCTACTACAGACTAGTTGGGAGGTGCCCCAACGTAACATCTCAGAAAATTGCCTGTAGTTGATGAGGTCTAGTGGACTTTCACAAATTCTCCAATACAATCCAGAGTTCAGAGATTCTCAGGATCCCAGGTCTCCATGGCAAATATCACACCCGGTAATCTGTAGTGAGCCACGTGCATATACAGGCACAACCTATATGCATTTGTCTCACTTACCCTCACTCTGATGGATGGAGGACTCTTTTGATATGAGTTCTATTCTTATTCCCAGTTTTCTTATGAGAAAATTGAAGTACAAAGAGGTTGAGGAACTTGAAAGAGTCATATCTTGGTGATGCTAACACAATGACAGAAAAGGAAGAAACTTAAAACAGACAAAAATCTGTCCTTTAACAAATATTTATATTGTATTTGTTTGCCTACTGGATCCATGGACTATTCAAGACTTACAGGTACAGAGTCAAACTTTCTGGGTTCTGATTTCCCATGAGACTCATCCTCTGACTCCTTGCTCTATTCCAGTGCCTCCTTAATAAGAAATTTACAAATGCAATTGCTAACCGAGTGTCAAAAACAAAACCAAGCAAAAGATAAAGAATGTGATCTGAATTTACCTACCACAGAAGCTGCTTCTGCCAGGGAAATTTACTGTCTGTTTTCTACAGGAACATCTGTAGCCTAATAAAGAGTTAAAGTGCTTGTTGAATAATACTGTGGCTGTCACAGGTAGCCATTATTCTAATACCACAGCTCCTCCTGAATTAGTGTCAAGTATGTAAGCCCAAATTTATATTAGCATAAATATTGAGAAATGCTTAACACTGTGGTGTATTTTTGATTTATAGGAGGACAAAACAAAACAGATAAATCATTTTCCTTAAGTGCCATGGCAATACATCTTTAAATAACCAGCCCAACTCCAAAGGCACTAATTTCTCCTTTACCCATATTTGTAACTCTCATTAGTATCCAATGGAAGTTGTGCCCACCAGGGAAGAATAAAACTGAATGGATACTTTGTGCTTCAGGTTTTCAGAGCAACATGATTAAAGCAAATCTTTTGACATAATCATGGAAAAGCAGTGCTGCTAAGGCAAGGAATAGCAATCAACAGAATCAAGGCAAAGCATCAGAAGCCCCAAATCAGATGTTCATTAACATCAGAATATATGAAATTCAGCAAAAGTAGAGATCTTGAATGGATTAGTTCCCTATAGAAGTGTTTTCATGTGTAAAGAAAAGGAGAATATTTAAATGAAACCACATCTTTCTTATGGGTCCTGGAAAGAATTCATATCCATTAGGAGTTTATTGTTCTTTAAGAATTTAAAAGAAGTACGCTGGGTATGGTAGCTCACGTCTGTAATCCCAGCACTTTGGGAGGCCAAGGCAGGTTGGTCACTTGAGGTCAGGAGTTCAAGACCAGCCTGGCTAACATGGCGAAACCCCTAAAAATACAAACATTAGCCAGGTGTGGTGGCCTGCACCTGTAATCCCAGCTACTGGGGAGGCTGAGGCATAGGAATCACTTGAGCCTGGGAGGCAGAGGTTGCAGTGAGCCAAGATTGCGCCACTGTCACTCCCCTTGGGTGGCAGAGCGAGACTGTCTCAAAAAAAAAAAAAAAAAAAAAAGAATTAAAAAGAAGTAATAATCAATAATGTAGTCAGCATGTATATATCAAACAGATAAAGTCAAACGACTTTCTAAGAAATCAGTGAGATACATATTATGAATGTGTATTCTATTGGACAGGCACAGATAAAGAAGAGGGCGAGGCATAATCCCGGAACCAAACTCAAGATTTTCAAGTTGGGTCTAAAATTTTCTCACAAGATGCTTCTTAGTGTCAAAACTAATAGTAGCAGAGTGAAGAAACTACTACCAGCAGTGGTATTCAGGAATTTCCTGAGCTGGACCTTAAACTAGGTTGGTAGCCTAGAATCAGCTAAGATGGGAGTATCCAACACTATGGAAATTAGTAAATGCTACAGAGCAGGTTCTGCACCTCTCTAGAGCCATTTAATCAGCACACCACTGGCCAAGTCCTACAATATGTCTAAATGTATCCTTAGCCTGAACCCAAAGTCATAGATTTCTCCTCTCACACTTTTAATATTGAGCCAAATTTGTATATTCACTGTCAACTCAGTGAATAGGAAACTTGTCACTGTTTTAAAATGCATTAGGTCATGTAAATGATACCCAATAAAATATGACTGTATAAAGAATTATCGTCTAGTAAGAACACTGGCCTGGGAATCAGCGGGTGTGAGCTTGACTCCCAGCTGGGTGGCCTTGGGCAAATCACTTCATCCTCTGAGTCTCCTAATAATAATACTTCCCTGCCTCCTTCACAAGACTGTTGTAAGAATGCACATAAATCCATATTCTAAACTGTGAGACACTGAGAAAAGGTCAGGAAATCCACCAAATGAGCCGTGTATTCTATTTTGCCTTATTTCCTTATTTCCTATGCCTTCCTCATAATTGACTTTCTATCATCACAGATGATTCTATCTCCTGTATTCTAGGCCTGTTTTGACTCCCTGACTGCCCTCTTGGCTCTTACGGGCAGAAATCACAGCCATGCATTTCTTTTGAATGTACCTCAATGCTTAGCACAGCCTTACACACTGCAGTGCCCAAAAAACTGACTTCTTTGTGGGCTTCCTACTATAAGGAATGAATCATCAAGAGCTCTGCAGAACTACAAAAAATTAAAATTCTACTGAGAAGTTATTTTTTCTCATGTCTGTCTAAGCACATTTTGGGATTTTCTTGTTTTTTGTTTTTTCGAGACAAGAGTCTCGCTTTGTCGCCCAGGCTGCAGTGCAGTGGCATGATCTTGGCTCACAGCAACTGCCGCCTCCCAGGTTCAAGTGGTTCTCATGCCTCAGCCTCCAGGGTAGCTGGGATTACAGGCCAGCGCCACCACACCTGGCTAATTTTTGTATTTTTAGTAGAGATGGGGTTTCGCCACGTTGGCCAGGCTGGTCTTGAACTCCTGACCTCAAGTGACCTGCCCGCCTGGGCCTCACAAAGTGCTGGGATTACAGGCATGAGCCAACACACCCGGCCCTAAGCACTTTTGATACCTCTGATTACATGTTTCCTCAGATTTGATCTTTGAATCATCTACAGCCTCTGCTTCAAATTGCTTTCTAAGCTCATGGATTCTTAAAGTTCCTATTGCCCAAATGCAGAGATTCTTCTCAGTCTACTTTGAATTATATGGGTTTTGTTCCAATAAGCAGCAGGATAAAAGATGCCACAGGTCATGAAGTAATCAGGTAATATATTGCTGTCAATGTCCACTAATTCCTATTCACTTTAGTTTCCTACTGTTCTCCTTTGTACTTTTCTTATTTTTTATTTAGATTTTTACAACCCACAAGAAAGGGCCCTCCATTTTGTCACTGTAGAATAGCATGGAAGAGTGGAAAACAAACTTAGTATTTAGGACTCATATCCAAAGTTTACCCATTAATAGTTGCATAACTTTAAGGGAAATTATTTCACCTCTCTGTGCTTCAGTTTCTCATCCAGAAAATGGGAACGATAAATCAAAACACTGTATGTGAAAGTACCTAGCACAATGCCAAGCACAAACGCTCCTTCTATACTTACATCTCCTGCCTCCAGAGATGTTTACAATCCTCTTGTAATCACTCAGAAGATCTTTAGAGAGGCTTAAACACATTTGCCTTCAAGCCTTTGGTTGGCAAGTAAGAACTAAGCTTTTAACTGGCTGAATTAATTGAGGTAAATCATTGTCTATTGCTGCTTGGGAATAATTTAGGAATGCTGCCTCTGACTGATCAAGGTTGAATTTGATCCTCCCGGTTGCCACTGGTTTGGGTGGGGGAGGGGTTAGGGTTTTGTTCCTTCTTTTTCTTGTTACTCATTAGATCCACGAATATTTATTGCATGCCTATGGGAGGCAAACATAGGTTTTGTGGGGCTTGAAGTTTATACTATTTGAGAGACCCTCTTATAAAACTTATAAAACTGCAAATACAAAATTAGGCATTAAAGTGACTATTTCTTAGAACGCAAATAGAAGGGACCCTGCAGCTTAGCTTGTAAAGGACTATTCGCTTTACAATAAATCTGCATCTGGAGCCTACTGCATGTCAGGCACCATGTGAGGCTCTGTGGATAAGGTCCACAGAGTGTGCAATAGTCACACTCATGTGGATCCTGCAGTCTAGTAATTTTCAGAAAATGGTGAGCCTTTTCTTGCCTCCCCAGGGGCTACATGGTACACGGCCCTTCTTGTGGCTGAAGGTCCTTGAACACCAGCCCTCTTTCCTGTTTCTTCCCTACTCTGGACTAGAAAGAACCCAGAGCTGACCTACGCAGTGGCACTCTGCTCTCTCAAATTTCCTCCAGCTTGAAAGAGAAGATCACCTACCCTGTATCGCTGGAGCGATTCGTGGAATTTTCTTCTCAGAATTTGAAACTTCATATACAGATGAAGACATGGAGTCCAAAAAAAATGCAACAATCTTCTTAAGGTGGACAGTAATCTCCCCAGCCAAGCTCAAAGCCAGTGTCCTTTTTGGACTTGACTGGCATTTCTGTTAATGCTGCACTGTCTCCCCAAGCTGTCCGAATGAGCAGTAAGAAAAGGCAAATAGATTCCAGCCCTCCCAGTAGAGAAATTTTAGCAAGCCAGTCCTCAATGAGCATCACGGATAGCTAGTTGTCTTAATTACCTCCCTGACCCCATCACCAATCAGCCTTAAACATCTGCAGTTGTCATTTTTTAGTTGTGATGGTTGTTTTTGTCAGCTTTATCTAAAAAAATACACTGCAGTCTGGGAAAGAGTTGCATCTTTATAAGTATGAAATATAAATAACAATTAGAATAGAACTCCTGTTTTCTCTTTTAATCTTTACCCTCTTTCTCTCTGAAGAACATGGTGGTATGCAGTCTACACAGCAGAATTCAATCTCACCAAATCATCACTTTTTCAGGTTTGAGTATAGGAGTTTGGGTGTGTAACAACTAAATCTTTTATCTTAAAGTGACAAAAGATTAGTCATGAGGTGCTCCTTGAAATATTCATCAATGTCTAATGCATAGAGAATATTGCTTAACATTCAGCATAATATCATCTTGCCTTTTGAATTTTGCCGTTTGATTAAATGGCAGTGGTATTCAAGAAATAGAAACAATGATCCCTGAAAAACCATATATATAACATAGATATTGATTCCATTTTAGAGTAACAGCAAGCCACAGCACTGCTGTGAAATTATCAAATTTAGTTTAGAAAGCTTTAAAGAATGAAGGCTTGGGAATTTATTGTACAATCAACATATTGTATCTTCGCAATAGCAGAGAAAAAGCATGTAGCAATTGCAGCTGAAAACATCAATGTAAATGTTATTATGCCTTCCCAGTTCTCAGTCATATTGGCTGCTGACATCTCTCAGTGTCGGTTGATTGTCAGTGGCAAAGCAGGTCTGCTGTCTATTGGCTATCCAGTGTCATATGACCCCACTGCCTGCACCCATGTAAATCACCAAGTGAACTGTTGTGTGAAATCATTCCTACACCCTTTGGTGAATTTGCAGTGTGGCAGCACACACCAGAAATATATTAGATGCCTTCAGACCACATTTGCACTCCCCACCATCCATCCAGGAACCTGCAGTTCCTGAACAGCTCAGGATTCACATCCTTATTGTCTCTAACTCACATCCTGGGTTTTGTGGACTTGGCTCTCACACAGGCACATCACCTTAATCTTTATTTGCTTAGGCTCTCTTTGCATTTGTGCAATGTCTGTTTTCAAGATTCCATAATGAGCATTATGCAGCAGCTCAAACTGTCTTTCCAGTTGTTGCTGTTTTCCTAAATCTGATAAGGAGCTTAGCAACGCATTTCAGTCTTTGTGTTTGGATAATTTATGTGGTGAAGATGTGACAAAATCAGAATTGGAAAGACACTGAGACATCTTCTTACCTAAAAGAGAAAAATACTACAAACTGCATCCCAAACTCTCAATGTGAACAATATTTTGCTTCACAGATTTCTTATTTTCTCAATACATATGCTGATAGTGAGGGTAAAAATACAACGAAAAAGATCTTTCTGGGGGACAATTTGGCACTATCCTAGTTGAATAATTGAAGATGTGTGCAAAAATGTATTCACAAGGATATTGAACCTGAACTGTTTATAATAACAAAATAGCTACTTACAATTATGTGCATTTACAATTGTCATATATACTTATACATATTTAACTATCATAATTATAATAGCAAATTTAAAAATAGGTAAAGGATGGATAGATATGAAAATAACCCAGATGTCTGTCCAAATACAAAATACTCTGCCATAATTATTATTTTTGAGATTATATGTATAATTTTAAAGTAACTTTCTAAGCACAATACAAAACCCAGAAAACAGAAATGATTTTTACTACATACTGACTTAAAATGTTTTTGGTTTAGCAAACAAACACAAAAACAAAACAGGATAAACAAAGTCAAGAGAAAGTGAGGAAAATGCTTGCAACACATATATTTAAAAAGATACACAAAGAACTCCTACAGATTGATTTAAGAAGGAGAAACAGGAGAAGAAAAGAGGCTGCTAACAGGAAAATATGCAAGGAGCATAAGCAGATAATCCATAGAAATCCAGTGGCCAATAATCAAATGAAAAGATGCCTGCATTTCCTAATAATCAATGAAAACCAAATGAATGCCATAATTAGATATTTTGCAGCAATTAGACTAAGAAAAAGACCAATAATAGTCGCTTACATCAAGGGAGTAAGGAAACTAGTAGTGAGAATATAAATTGGTATTTTTGGAGAATATTTGGAAACTCCTAAGATAATATATACATTTATAATAAAGTAACATAATGATTGCTTGCATTGATTGAGTGCTTAGTGTATGCTCAGGCTAAGTGCTTATATAGTTACATATATTAAACATTTCATCCTCACAGCCACCCTCTGTGCAGCACTGCACACTCCACAATTCCAGAAGACACATTTCACATAGACTTCCATTGAATGATGCCTCCCATAGCTGTGCAGTGCAGCCGCTCTGACTATGAAGTCAGATTTTCATTGTCCCCATTTTATACATATGAAAACTAAGCTCTGGAGAGGTGATGTAACTTTCCTAGGGTCTTAGTAATGGTAAGTAGTAAACTAGCTCTCTCAGGAAAAAAATAAAAAATAAAAATAAAAATAAAGAAAGGAAAGAAAGAAAAGTGGAAAAGAAAAGCCCTGCCAATTTCTGTAGTATAAATACTTCCACCACAGTTGACTTCAGGCTACCAACATGAGGTCACTGAATTCAGAGTTGGGAAGAGATGTGCGTAATTGGCTTTCATGCACCAGCCTCAGCACGCTATAGTTTGTAAGTAGTAGAACCAGGATACAAATTCAAGCAGTATGGCTTCCAACACACATGCTCATGGCTCAAAATCCTATTTCTAGAACTATACACAATCTGCAAAATACACGTGCCCAAAGTTATATGTTAAAGAGTGTTTATAATGGAGAAAAAATGAAAATAATCTAAAAGTTTATTTATTAATTTATTAGTTATTTACTGAGAGCTTGTTATGTACCGGTCACTATGCAGGTGTTGGGGATGCAATGGCAATAAAAACCGACATGCTGCCACACAGCTTGCAGCCCAGTGGAAAGAGAAAAGAGAGGTGAGTACTCACATAAATTATAATTCGTCTAACCAAAAAATATTATATAAATTAAAAAGTGTGTATATATATATGAAAAGTACAGTTAGAAACTTTTAGCATAAATCACCTCTGATGTTTTCTTTTTGTAAAACTATACATATGTATTGCCTTTATAATTAACACTCAAAATGAGATAAACATTATTGCTGTGCAATTCTGTTTGACACTATGGTTTAATAAACAGTAGGTACAAAGCAGTATGTATGGTATGATTTCTTTTTTAAAAAAATTAGTTTACATGATAAAAATACCTACAAAGATATATGCTGAAATATTAGCAGTAGTTGATAAGTAATTCTTTTTTCTTTCTCTTTCTGCTTACTTTTAACAATTTTCCTACTATGAACATGTATAGCTTTTGCACTGAGAAAAATAAACAGTATCAACTCTTGTTAATTACTAAAAGAAATAAGAGAAAAAGGCAACCAAAGAGACCTCTTAATTTTGCCACAGGAACAAGCTCAGAGCCAGTTTTCTGCAGTAAATCCACTAGAAACAGTGTGTACTGTCCCTAAAGAATAAATGTGAGATCTCTAAGTTTGGAAGTACCATGCTGATTGGCAGAATGTCTTCTCTTTCATCTGGGCTCTTGCCTTGATGTAATAATAGCAACTCCATGAGCAGATCCAACCCATGGGATAAAAGAAGAGAGAGCTGCCCAATGAACTATGTATATAAAACTCTCTCTCCTACTGAAAATCACTGTCAGGTTCAAATGAATTCACACGTTTTACATATATTCCTCTATTCTCCTTATCATGCCAAAGGTTAACCTCTGGTTTACATTCACACCAATATGACGTGTCTAAACCATTGTAATTCTTAGAAAAATACAATGCACAACTGCACACCAGAAAAACAACCACCCAGCAAGGGGAAAAAAAATTCAATAGCATTAGGATTGCTCAACAAACCAACAAAAGCCAGGAAATTCAAAGTTAAGTTTTACACTCCCCCCTTAACTCCACACTATTGTGAAAGAGAAATAAAAGGCACAATGGTGTGTGTTAGGGGTGCAATGTCAGCAGTAACAGCACTTCCAGGCTTTTATTGACTTGTGTCATAACCTTAACATTCTATAAACAGAGGATTTGGCTTAACACCTGGGTTCTTTAAAAGAGAAATATCTTTTGGAAGTCTGGATTAGGGAAACCCAAAGAGGTTTCCCAGTCTCTTAGGTATACGCAGTAAATCGTTATAGAGAAAGGAAACAGATAAAACTGTTGTTAAGATTACAGCCTTTCTGGCCTCTTGGGAAAATAAATAATTACAACACAAGAAATACTATTTACTTAAGAGACCAGAAGAGACTCCCAAGTGATCTGGTCTACCAGCTAATTATTAGACACGTTCTCATGCAAAGTTTTACATTTAGGGAATAAAAGTATTGCTCAATGGTACTTAAAAGTGCTAATAGTTTAATGTCCTTGTTCTTACCATTTGCTAAATACAGCAAGCTTCTTTTTGAATAATCCATGCCTGAATAAATTGAAATTCCAGCCAACTCAAGGATGACGGAAACATTTTTAGAAGTTTAAAAATAAGCATAATTTCATTACCAGGCATAAAACCTGGTCGGAAACGTTTATAAAGGAAGTCAAATAAGTAAACTAAAAAAAAAAAAAAAAAGTTTGTTTTCATTAATCAGCTTGCGTGAGATTGTGAGAGAGGAGAGGCTCTTCCGAGACCCTGGCCCAAGTTCCTGCCCATGCAGAAGGCCCCAAACATCAAGAAGGAGATGAGGAAAAGACTAAGGCTTCACCAACACTGAAGGAGCATCACTCCCGCCCAGCAGTCATGGTGAAAGCTTGGAACTCGTTGGAGACTCTCAGGGTTTTCAGCTGCTACATCCAAACTCAACCAAAGAATAATTCTGGAATCAAGGTTCTTCTGGCAACAGAGAATACATTCCAATGGAGTGAAATAATTTCCTATCTTCTTGTCTTTGGAATCTGCATCTTAGTAAACTTCACTGGTCAGAATTGCTCTTAAGTGAGTAAATAACATGCTACTCTAAGGCAAGTTCTTGCCAAGACCTTTGGATACCAAAACATACGGAATGACCAAAATAACAGTTACCAGTTATTAAGATCCCTTTAACACATTATAGGAGTTTCCTATTTTGAGGTTGCTTTTTAAAAATTGAATAATGGTTATAAAAATGGGTAATGGAAAAGCATTGCTCCATTCACATGTAGTTGGCCAAAACTTAGTCCCATGAACATATATAATTGAAAAGTAGCCTAGGAAATGTACATTCTTTACATGTCCAAAAACAAAGAGGAATGGGTTTAGTGAATAGCTACCTCTACACCAGCCAAGCCATCTCTGGACCTACAAGAATACTGAGTGCCCAAGGAGAGGTTCCTGAAGGAAAGGACAAATCAGTCTTTTTCTTCTCCATTCTATCCCCAACTCAAAATAATCAAGAAATAGGGATAATCTGGAGTTAGCGGGGCTTAAACTTTCTTACCTCATAAGACTAAGATAATTGTTGAACTCACACTTCAAGACTCTGTAATCATATCAAGAATGCAGAAGGAGGCCGGGCGCGGTGGCTCAAGCCTGTAATCCCAGCACTTTGGGAGGCCGAGGCGGGTGGATCACGAGGTCAGGAGATCGAGACTATCCTGGCTAACACGGTGAAACCCCGTCTCTACTAAAAATACAAAAAAACTAGCCGGGCGTGGTGGCGGGCGCCTGTAGTCCCAGCTACTCGGAGGCTGAGGCGGGAGAATGGCGTGAACCCGGGAGGCGGAGCTTGCAGTGAGCCGAGATCGCGCCACTGCACTCCAGCCTGGGCGACACAGCGAGACTCCGTCTCAAAAAAAAAAAAAAAAAAAAAAAAAAAAGAATGCAGAAGGTTTATACTTTTCACTCCTCTGTGAACTGAATAGGTATATGCACTACTTATATGTACTATTACTATTAGTTTTGTAACAGTAAAATGATATATATGTTCACATATTTTTATGTTGTCTAATAAATCAAGTATATAACCTTATTGATTTATGCATTTTATTTTTCAAATTAGAAACAGAAACCAAAGGTAAAGCAATAAAGCATTCAGCTGAAAAAGTGAATAATCTATGTTTTAGACATTTTAAAAATTGCTATTACAAGCTCAATGGATATTGTATCCAGAGGTATCCTCCATTGAAATGTGAATATGATAGGTAAGATCTTGTTCCTCCGCTCTGCCCAGGAAGCATGTGTGTCTTTGGCTTCTTCAGACAGCAAAGGGCACTCAGTAAAGGGCGCACTCTATCAAAAAAGAATGGCAACTTGCCTTGCCTCTCATGTGTCCTTCTTAATTTGATTGATCAACTAGATCTTACAGAGATTTGACAGTGTCTGAGTGACATTGTACAAGGTTAGACTGAAGCTATTGATGGTTACAGTTCCTAAATCCATTGACACACACCTCCAACCAATTTATTTAAATCAAGTCATGTGACTGTCATATGACCCAGGAAGGCAAAAAAAAAAAAAAAGTAATTTTAGATTTTCACATCTAAAATGTTTGCATTTTCCAGGAGATCAAAGAACAAAGAAGTACTTGAGAGTAGAAATATATGAATGGCAATTGGATCTCAAAGGTGATTCTAAACCAAACATTTTAGAGCTCTTCTTTTCCACTGACTTCCTCTCAAACCTGATCTTTCTCAAACCTGATCTTTCTCAAGCTCTGAGAAAATCACTGTAATGCTTTGAATCCCCCCAAACATTAGGTTGGTACAAAAGTATTTGCAGTTTTTTCCATTAAAAATAATATTTCTCCCACAGCAACTCTGGAAGAATCAGGAATTATTTCCCTTTTTCAGATAAGAATTGGGGCAGAGAGGTCTTAAATGGGGTGCCCAAAGTCACCCATACTCATTAGTGCAGGAACCAGGTCTCAAGCGCAAGCTCTCTGGCAGACCCCATGGCCAGGCTCAACACCACGGTCCCTCCCTATGCTATCAAGCATTTGATCCAGATACAGATCCCATCATATAGGGTCTCTCAGGCTCACTACTCTTCTTACTGCATTTGCTCAGTACAAAATCTGAGGTTCATGCATTACTTTGATTTCCAGGGACAACAATGGAATCTTTGTCTTTCCAATCTTATAAAGAACATAGAAATCCCTCACATCTTACTGGAGAGCTCTTCAGATTCCAGGATTCCATCACTCCTCACCACTTCTCCTGCCTCTCTCACCTGGATGACTGCAGCAGCCTCCTAACTAGTTCCGCCAACCCCCACACCCCACCCCACCCCACCACTTCTTACCCCTACAGTTCATTCTTAGCCAAACAGATCCTTTTAAAACTAAGCCAAACTGTGTTACCACAGTGCTCAAAACTCTCCAGGTTACCCAGGAAATCAAAACCACAAGAAGATACAACTTCACACTCACTAGGATGGCTATAATCGAAAAGACAGATAATAACACATGTTGGTCAGGATGTGATGAAATTGGAATCCTCATACACTGCTGGTGGGAATGTAAAACGGTGCAGCTGTTTTGAAAAATAACCTGGCAGTTTCTCCAAAGGTTAAACATTTCTATTTCTTACCTAAGAGAGGAATTTCTGGCTAGTTGACTTGATATCCCCCAGGTAGCTTTCCTACAATAACCCTGTGGGGGTTTGACTCAACAATTCTACTCCTAAGTAAGAAACAGAAATGAAAACATATTTCTGCACCAAAACTTGTACCTGAATGTTCATAGGAGTATTATTCGTAATTGCTACAAAGTAGAAACAACCCAAATACCTATTAACTGATGAACAAATTTAAAATGATATTTACGGCCGGGCGCGGTGGCTCAAGCCTGTAATCCCAGCACTTTGGGAGGCCGAGACGGGCGGATCACGAGTTCAGGAGATCGAGACCATCCTGGCTAACACGGTGAAACCCCGTCTCTACTAAAATACAAAAAAAATTAGCCGGGCGAGGTGGCGGGCGCCTGTAGTCCCAGCTACTCGGGAGGCTGAGGCAGGAGAATGGCGTGAACCCGGGAGGCGGGGCTTGCAGTGAGCTGAGATCCGGCCACTGCACTCCAGCCTGGGCAACAGAGCCAGACTCCGTCTCAAAAAAAAAATAATAATAAAATAAAATAAAATAAAATAAAATGATATTTACAATGGAATATTAGCCAGTAATGAAAAGAAATGCAGTATTAATACATGCTACAACACTGATGAATCTGAAAACACATGCCAAAAGAAGCCAGTCACCAAACATCACATTTTATGTGAGTTCATTTATATGAAATGTCCAGAATAGACAAATCCATTGAGAAAGAAGGCAGAAAGATTAATAGATGTCTAGCACAGAGGGACTTGAGGGTAAATGGGGAATGGCTGTGGAATTTCTCGTTGGGGTGATGAACATATTTTAAAATTGATTGTTGTGATGGGCTCACAATTCTGTGAATATATTAAAAGCCATCGAATTGTACACTTTACATGGGTGAATTGTATGGTATATTAATTGTATGTCAATAAAGCTGTTATTCAATAACAACAAAATCCTCTAGGGCCAAACACAGAAGCTAGCATGAAGTAGGTGTTCAATAAATATTTGTTGGATAATGAGTGAATGGGAGGATTCAGTTACAGATTAAATTAATAACATGGGGTAAGCGAGCAGAATTCAGACATGTATCTCAGGTGTGGGAAGCCTTTATGGAAATCTCAGAATCTGGTTGTGTAGTGCAGTCTCCTCCAGGGCCTGCCCTTCCCCCTTTGCCCCATTCATGTCGCCTGAATTACCTGTTCTCCAGGACGACAGAGGACACAACTGCATCCCCACGACACCCCAGCACAGTTTTTGGTGTTCAATGAACACTTGGGAACTCAGTGCCTATATGAAAAACCAATTCAATATTTAATTACATCCATTTTATTTACTAAAAAGCTACTTTATGCCAGGGCAACATATTGGGTACTATGGGGAATATAAAAAGGTTAACAGGCTTCTGAAATTGTTTGACATGTTATTATAAACATGTACCACTTTTGTAATACAAAAATAAGTAATAGTTTTAAAAGTTCTAAGTCCTCATCTCCTGAATATTTAAAAGAAAAAAGTGGTTACTAACTCAGAAAGTCTGCCATCAATAGCTGATAACCACAGCTTTAAACATAAATAATTTGGATGCAAGCCATGATGAGCTAAGTGGCAGAATGGAGTGTATTAAAAGTGAATGTGCTTCCAAGTCTGAACCTTGGTTCAGCCTCGTACGAACTGTAATTTCAGACAGGCTGTTCAGCTAGTTGGGACCTCAGTTTCCTCATCTGTAACATAGGAACCTTGATACCACTGTATACTTTATAGGACTGTTGTGAATATAAAATGAGATCACCAATGTAAAATTCTGCAAATTATCAGTGACAATATTAGGAGTGGTATACAGAGGAAGAGGTGGTCTCTACAGAGATCTGGGAAGGAGGTGGCCCTGGGTCTAGGGCTTCAAGGAAGTTGTGGTTAACTCCATGGTCTCTGGAGTCAGACCACTCAGGATTCTAATCCTGGAGTGGCCCCTTATTTGCTTTGGGAATTTGGGCAAGTCACTTCTCATTTGGCTCATTTTCTTTCACTGCTCAATAGGGGAAATTAAAAGCACCTACTTTATAGGGATGTGGTAAGAACTGAGTGAGAAGTTGGGTTGTTGCACATGTTTAGTAGATAGTAAGCCCTCCATCAAGGGCAGCTATTACTCAAGTTCTCATTTTTTTTTTTTTTTTTGAGACAGAGTCTTGCTCTGTAGCCCGGGCTGGAGTGCAGTGGCCGGATCTCAGCTCACTGCAAGCTCCGCCTCCCAGGTTTACGCCATTCTCCTGCCTCAGCCTCCCGAGTAGCTGGGAATACAGGCACCCGCCACCTCGCCCGGCTAGTTTTTTTTTTTTTGTATTTTTTAGTAGAGACGGGGTTTCACGGTGTTCGCCAGGATGGTCTCGATCTCCTGACCTCGTGATCCGCCCGTCTCGGCCTCCCAAAGTGCTGGGATTACAGGCTTGAGCCACCGCGCCCGGCCATAAGTTCTCATTTTTAAGAGTGACCTGGGCCAAGCACTTTTCAAATGGCTAAAAAGATAAGAATCAAAACAAGCTTCTAAACACTACAGTGCCCTGTGAAAAAATTGTTAGCCTCCTTAACAATAGTTCATTGTGATCACTCATCCTACAACTATCTTCTGAAGCCTATCACAGTTACTGAAGTCAAAGTTTTCCTTTGTGTGGCTGGTTTGAAATACCTTGTGAAGGACTTTAGAAAGCCCTCTAGCAGTTTGGCAGTCCCTGTGTTTCCCTGCAATGGACTATTGGACACTCCACTAAAAAGCTGGTCATCATTGAATACATTGTTGCCTTCCACAAGAATGATGTCAAAGATGGGGACAGTACTCCTATCCGCCCTGACTCCACAGGACACTAAAGATGGGCTAGGTTCCAGAAGAAGAGGAAACCAATAGGTTCTGTGCATGAAGAACCTACATTTGGCCTCATCTTAGTTAGAGAGGGTTTGGGTCACCATTTCACCCACCTCTACTCATTTCCATTATATATTCCTGTATTAACTAAATTATGTACTTGTTATCTATTTCCTTGGTACTATTAGTGTGTGTCAGAATAACCCAGAGAGCTGGTGCAAACACAGATTTCTGGGCCCTATGCTAAAGTTTCTTCCTCAGTATGTCTGGGATGGGGCACATTTCCATCAGTTTCCTGGGTGATATGATGCTGCTGGTCTAGGGAACACAGAGAACCAGTTACCTATCCTAACAGCTTTTCGGGGGAAAATTTTTGTTTAAGGTTGCCTTTCCCTTTAAAACAACTGTGACAGTAGTACAGCCTTTCGGATAATGTGCGATGCACGCAGCTTGGGAAGTCTCTAAGGGTGGACCTTCTGAGAGGCACTGAATGAGGAGCTGATCAATTGCAGCTGCTCTGATGAAATACCCTATAATCAGCGACTGCTTGTCTTCACAGACCTCCCTTAGCACAAAAGGTTCCCAGCCCAGCTGCATGCTTCCAGCTTCCCGGAGCAGGACCTACTTCCCTCTATGCAGAGGACTCGTGGGTGTGGTAAGGACCTGAGCAGCCTGGCCTCAAGGGTGGACTTCCTCCCCACTTCCTCCCACCTCCTGACGTCAGCCCTCCTCCCAGAACCAGCCTACACTGTCTGGAGGGCAACTGCTGAAGGTTTGGTTGCCATGGCAACTGATCCTCTATCCACTGAGAGGTAGAGGAACCCTGGTGTGTGATTTGATGGGTGGGCTCCACCATTTCCATTTCTCCAGATGAAAGTATTTCATCACTAGAAACTCCTTTTGCAGTAAGCACTTTTCCATCCAGGAATCCCATCTTACAATCCAAACAGTCCTTAGGAGGAATGTGAATTCTTTCATCAAATGGAGCCTGGTACCAGCCTCAGAGGAGAAATTGCCAGACCTCATCCACGAAGAGAGGCTGACAGCAGCAATGCTACCTCCTTTACAATTGCACCAAAGTCCTGCTGTGAGGTACTTGCTGAGGGTGGAGAGGAGAATAACTGCCACCACAACAAACTGAGGTTGAGACCAATAGCTCTCCCCACAGATGGTGACATTTTAAAAAATCTCACGATCAAAAAGCTGAAGACTAGGGATGATCACCAAACACCTTACCAGTCTGCCCGTCGTGATAAAGAAATATCCTTTGAGACTGGAATCCTACTGAACAGCAGACTTTGTTGATGTTTCAGGACAAATGCACCTTCGTGTTTTATTTTATATTTTATTTTGCTGTCAGCTATTTTAAGATCTTGAATCAGGTTACACATAAAAGAACTAGAGCCAGGATGTTTGGGAAATTAACAGATGATATTTAGCAAACATTTTGACGGGTTATAAAGAAACATCTGGGAGAGATGTCTGGGACCATGAGTTGTGTGCTGGGGGAAGGAGGCCCCTCTCCAGCAGCTGCATTAGGTTTCTGGGCTCAGCTGAACGAAACCTTCAGAACGGATGACAGTGCAGTTCAAAGAGCCCCCAGCTGGGGGCACCCTTTTGCAGTAAACTCTCGGTTTTATAGCTTTGCTCTGCAGCAGCCGACCTTACAGATCATTGATATTTTGATTTCTCTAACCCTCTGCTTCCTCCTTCAAAGCAGACACTCCCCTCTAGGAAGCCTTCCTCCCACCTCTTATGAAAATGGACATTTTGATGAGTAGTTGTTCTTATAGCAAGGATTAAAAGCAAAATCTGAGGAAAGACGACCGTCAAGGAAATTAAATATAGATTACGAAGAAGGTTGAATACATGCCCACAAAAGTTTCAAGATAGGCTTGCCTGATTTTCACGATCAACTCAAAGGGCACAAGACATTCCTAGACTGTCTCATAAAAGCCTGCATCAATAATGCATATGTGTATCAGTATAAAACTGGCCTCCAGTTATTTAATTTCTCAAGGGTCAACTGTGTTCCTTGGCAGCTTGAGCCTGTGTGGAAAGCACCTCATGTTCTCCTGGCAGTGCATAAATAATTATAATAAATAATCCACTCATTAGCTGAAATAATTAACCCTGTTTTAGACAATCCTAAAATATCTTGGAAGCAAATAATTCAGAAGTGGACAACAGTGTTCTCTTCTCAAAACCAAGATCCAGTATCACCAGCCATTGTTATTTAAACATTTTAAGAGACCTATTACTTTTGTTTTTTGAATAAACTTAGACAATTTAGCTCATTACACTCACACTTCACAGCTCCGTAGACACATGTGGGTAATATTCTCATTTTAAACTTGTGATGGATTTTGTAATTTGATAGTTTTTTTTTTCATTTTCTTTTAAATATTTTTCTTGTAGGAGCTATTCTCTAGCAAGAGTTCACTATTCACCCTATTCTGTTTGCAGCCTTAGCCATGTTTTAAAAGCCAATTCACTTATTAATCAAACTCATATAGAACTTAGGTGGTGTCTCTCACTGTTCTAGGCATTCTTGAAATTTTAAGTCCTTTAAACCTCATAAGGTGATTACTACTCTTATGTGTTGTCACAGAGAGGTAATTGAGGCACAGAGAAATTACATAACTTGCCAGAATATGCAATAAACAGCACATAAACAAGTCAAGATTTGAACCCAGGCTGTCTGAAACCAAAGTCCAAGTATTAAACCAACATGTTACATTATCTCTTAGTAGGGAAGGGGCATTAGTTGTATACAAACTCAGCTAGTGAGTGGCTATTTTAATGAAATGTGGAAACCTTTGGAAGGTATCTAGTCTAGTCCTTGGCACATAGTACATGTTCAATAAAAATTGGGACAGGGTGAGGAGGACTGATACACATACACATGTATATTGACCTGTATTCATTTAGGGAAGTGGTTGGGAGCACTGGGTTACACAGAAATAGGATATTTCCAGCTCATTCCATCATCATCTGTGTGACCTTACTAAACCAACTCAATCACACTAATCTCCATTTCCCCATCAGGAGATAATACCAGTAGATGCTACCTCACAGAGTTGAAGTGAGGATAAATGAAATAAGGCATACAAAAACTTAGCATGGTGCCTGGCATAGGGTAAAAGGTTATGATTCTTCCCTTCAGTTTCATTTAAACCCAGTTTTTTAAGGACTTAGTCAGTGTATAGTATCATATAAGAGCAAATATTTATTCAAACATTCCCCCAAAAAGCAAGTTCAACTATTTTTGGAGAGACACAGAAGCCTTAGGTAATCAATGTTGACTGAGGGTTTTGAAAGGAAAAAAGATTAACAGCACTATTAGAAAATCAGTTATGGACTGAAATTTGCAAGGTTTACAGAGCTTCAAGTTCAATACTCCTCTGTCCCCAGTACTTTATAATGTGTGCAAGAGAAAACTGGAAACTCCACCCCTGACAGCCCAGACGATAAAGAAATCACAGAGGAGAAACTCAGATTGGCCATGCTCAGGGCAACAAAAGGGGAAAGCAAGCCTGACCTCCTCCTTCCCTCTCCTTGCTCCTCTCTCACCCCCATGCCATCACCTCTTCTCATTTCCTTCTCACTTCCTCTGGCCTGACTCCTCCTTGCCGCACCTTCTCCTGGAGCAGCTGTTGAATGGTGAAAGAGCACAATGAGCTGCCTTTGCTGCCATTGGCTGTGACAAGGCCCAGGTGGCCTCAGTGAATGATCAGGGCGGTCATGGCCTGAGGTGGATGGAGAGTGATTTTCCTCAGTCCACTTTAGATGTGTAAGGGCCATTTTGGACCACTGCATGACACCTGATTAATGACTCCATATCAGTCCAGGGCAGCATTTTTCCAGTGGTCACATGCATGGCTGGGAAGTAGCACTTATGTGCCATCTTCCTGGGATTCTCATGGACTCCATAGGCAACTTGAAGATAAGATTTCTTTTTTTTTTTTAAAGAGTCTTGCTCTGTCACCCAGGCTGGAGTGCAGTGGCGTGATCTCGGCTCATTGCAACCACCATCTCCTGGGTTCAAGTGATCCTCCTGACTCAGCCTCTCGAGTAGCTGGGATTACAGGTGCCTGCTACCACACCCAGCTAATTTTTGTATTTTCTTTTTTTTTTTTTTTTTTTTGATCGGATTTGAGACTGAGTCTGGCTCTGTCGCCCAGGCTGGAGTGCGGTGGCCGGATCTCAGCTCACTGCAAGCTCCGCCTCCCGGGTTCACGCCATTCTCCTGCCTCAGCCTCCGGAGTAGCTGGGACCACAGGCGCCCGCCACTTCGCCCGGCTAGTTTTTTGTATTTTTTAGTAGAGAGGGGGTTTCACCGTGTTAGCCAGGATGGTCTCGATCTCCTGACCTCGTGATCCGCCCGTCTCGGCCTCCCAAAGTGCTGGGATTACAGGCTTGAGCCACCGCGCCCGGCCAATTTTTGTATTTTCAATAGAGGCAGGGTTTCACCATGTTAGCCAGGCTGGTCTTGAACTCCTGATATATGATCTGCCTGCCTCGGCCTCCCAAAGTGCTGAGATTACAAGCATGAGTCACTGTGCTCAGCCAAGATTTTAATATTGCTTTTTTTTTTTTTTTGCCATTTCTTGATGCTTTCTTTTACACCCAAACAGAACTTTTCACTGATAAGGATTATGTGATGGCATAATTCTAAAATACAGAAAGAAAAAGAAAGAATCCAGAGCCTTGGTGATGGGACTAGGGGCCAGGCAGAGCCTTGGAAGTGGTAAGAAATACTGGGATCTCTCATGACCCACAAACAAGCCTGGAGACTGTGCTCCATGATGTGTCTTCATATTTGTACATCCTGGGGAGCCCAAAGGACAGTTTGGGTCTTTTTATCAAAAATGGTAAGAAATAAATCCCAAAGAGATTTTACTATATAATTCATATGTTTGCTGACATATTTCAAGCTCCCTTTATGTGCCCAACACTGGGCTAGGAGCAACAGAGAGAAATAAGGCATAGTTCTTGCCTTCAAGGAACTTGCAGTCTGGTGGAAGGGAGGTCAAGGAGACCAGCCTTCACACACAGGATGCTGTGGACACCAGAGGGGAGCGCAGGGAGGGGAGCCTAACTTAGCTGAGGCTGTCTCACAGAAAGCTTTGCGAGCCACCTGACCCTTAACAAACCTAGAGAGGAGGTTCTAGGCATCAGGAACTGCACCAAAGCATACAAGCACACGGGACAATTAGATACGGCAAGGATCAAAGCTTACTCGTGGGGAAATCATGAGAGATGACTCAAAGGTGGACGACAGCTGGACTGTGAGTGGCTATGCTAAAGAATGAGAATTGTAGGCTGATCACAGTGGCTTATGCCTGTAATCCCAGCACTTTGGGAGGCCGAGGCAGGCGGATCACCTCAGGTCAGCCTGGCCAACATGGTGAAACCCCATCTCTACTAAAAATACAAAAAAAGTAGCCTGGCATGGTGGTGCACGCCTGTAATCCTAGCTACTTGGGAGGCTAAGACAGGAGAACCACTTGAACCCAGGAGGTGGAGGTTGCAGTGAGCCGAGATCATGCCACTGGGCACTCTTATTGCCCAGATATTGCCTGGGCAATAAGAGTGAAACTTCCTCTCAAAAAAAAAAAAAAAAGAATGAGAATTGTAGACTCCAGGAGAAAGGAAACCACTAAGGTATAAGCTTTAGAGTGATATAATCAGAGTTGAATCTAAGAAAAATCATCTGGCAAGAGTGCAGGAGCTTATTGTCAAGGGTTGATCTAACAGTAGAAAGACCATAACCTGGGCTCACTTTACAACTCCTTTCCCAAAGTGAATTTTCACCTGACATTAAGCAAACATCTCAGCAGCCCACATTTATAGGGGCCAACGGCTCTAACACTGACTCCTCCTACCTGCATAGATGAAGCAGGGCCATGAATTATTTGCAGCTCTTTTCATTAAGCAATGGAATCCATTTTCCTACTCCTTGAATCAGGGCTGGGCTTGTGACTTACTTTGACCAACAGAATTGTTGTTGTGAGGCTTCCAAGTCCAGGTCTTAAGAGATCTTGCAGCTTCCACTCTCACTCTTTTGAAACACCACTATCACCATATAGGAAAGCCCAAGCTAGCTTCCTTGAGAATGAGACCAGGTAGAGAAGCCCAGACAGCAAGCCGTTCCAGCAATTCACTCACATATGAATGAGACAGTCCCCACCAGCCAGCCTCCAAGCAACCCACCAACCAATTGCCACATAGGTGACTCCAGGAGGCAAGATAAGCAGAAGAACCATGTGAACCCAGCACAAATTACAAAATCAAGAAATTAATGGTTGTTTCATACCACTATCTCTTGAGTGGTTAGTTACCCAACAATAAATAACTGGTCCTCCTTTATACTGCAATTTGTGAAAGCTGGCACTGGAACAACAAGCTGTCCAGACCTTCACAAGAATTAATACTGTCTGGTAGGTAAATAGACTCCATATCCCTAGTGCAGAAGGGGTTTCTGCAGGGATTGTCTGAATCTCCTTCCCTCCAGAGTGCCAATTAGGATGGCTGACTTGCTCTAACTTATATCTAACTATAAATGCACTGCCCGATTGATAGGACATCAATATTAATTAATAATTCATAGTATGATCAGACTTTTTCACATGTAATCACAACTTTACATCTCAAGAAATGCCCCTGTAGCTAGTTAGAAAGCAGCTTTTCCTTCAGATTCTGACTTTTAAAAAAAGTTATCACAGTTTCTCAGAGTAGAATTTGGGGAAAGTGTGTGAAAAAGTCAAAGTTGACAAGAAATGCCATTTTTCTCCTCGGTGCAGGATGTCTTTCCTGCAGAACGTAGCTTTCATGTGAACAAACCCCACCGCGGGGACAGACAAGCAGAAGACAAAATGATTCAGTATTCACAGCCTCTCCCATTAGCCACTCAGATTCCAGATGGTGGAAAGTCGGGGAGGAGCCCTGAAACAGGCACTTGAAACCAAAGCTGATGTTATTGAAATTCACGGCATCCAAATTCCTGAATCTACATCAAAAGGGAGAGAGCCTTGTTGTCACACACTTGAACTCATTTTGAACCTGCAGGAATTCTCTGTAGCATACCACCACGCTTTATCTTTGTTCCACAAATCTAAAGTTAAGTTTCTATCATTTTGTCACCACATCATACCAAAACAGAGATTTTTATCAAATTTAGAGGATGTGTTTAGGATGACCCAACTTGAAGAAACGAGCCATGGGGCTTTGCAAACATGCAAGTCACTTCGGGAGGCCCCGGCTAGCAGGTAAAAATGCGACAGTAGAGGTGCTGGTAACTACTAATCGGAGACATGGCAAGGAAGAAAACAAAATGGAGTTTCAGATGTGAGCCCACACTAAAACTCATGAAGGCCTCTCGACTGCGAGCATCGGTTCAAGATGGAACTGCTTCTTGAGAAGCTGCATTTGTGGTGTCCTCCCTATAACCAGCAGCAGGGATTTATTCATTTAATGAGGCCTAAAGAGTCTTCCCAGTAACACAGGGGAGACCAGTGAGTGTAAGAAATACACATGGGCAGTGCACCTGGAGAGACACACCTTTTGGAAACAAAGATATATTCAAAGCTGAGTTCAAATATGTTCCCCTCGTGGGTCATGGCAATCATTTAATAAACAATAGTTGAATGAATGAAGAAATGATTGGATGGGTGGCTGAGTGAATGAATGAAGGGATGAATGATGTCTGGGAAGCTGTGAAAGGTAGAGAAGCAAAAGGGAACGTCTGGCAATACCCGACACAGAAAGCCAAGCCTTATTAGTGGGACTTTCCACTGAGTGGCATTTTTAGTTTCATTATCTAATAGTGTTGAACATTTTCAAACTATATTTAAAAGATCTAAAATATAAAACAGTGGCTTTAAAAGGCAAACATTATACTCCTCCTGTAGTACTTCTTATAAGATCTGTTTACCTCGTGCTGAATATTGGCAATGCCACTGTTCCTGCAATGAATTGACAAAGCAGTTCAATACACCTCATTTAGAACCATTATGGGGCATTTCATCAAAGATCTGGTTATGAACGTCCCCAAAGAGAGGATCAATGAGGTTTTTATTATGCTTGGGAAAGATTTATTTAAGAAAAAAAAATCCCTATAAAATGGAGGGGACAAATAAAGTGTGACCAGGGCAAAGGAAACGTTCCATTTTATGCCACTGAAGGTAAATATAATTTTTATTTTTACAATAGTCTATTCCCACATATATTATCCATGTAATTGTTTATGTTTCAAAACCCACTTCATAGCAGTTTTACAAGCGGCAGAGAAGACTATTCTCAAGAGGTTGTGCTCAAGAACTGCCTTAAAGAGAAAACGGCACTATAATTAGCGCATTTGGTACATTAGCGATAAAGCACTCCTTGGAGGGCAGGACAGGCCCAAACTCCTCCCTCTTGGAAGAGTGCTTGAGTGAGGCTCTGGTGGCTCACACATTGCTGCAATTGGGTCAAGGTTCTCCTGCATCGTGGTCTTAATTAAAGATGCCATGAAACATTTAATCACTTATTTATTTTCTCTACACAAAATGCATTAATTTAGCCTTAATTTGATTCTGTTTAATCTCATATAGTTTTACAATTTGATAAGAAAAACATTTCTAATTGGTTTTAATATTTTTCATTATACCTGCCAAATCAATAATTTGAAGAAAGCTGGATAAAATTTTCAAAAATGTTTGGTTTTATATTGTTTCCCCAGTTTTGTTCAGCCTTTTCAATAAGCTCTTATTCTTCTTGTCCTCTATACGAATCTTAGAGGTATGTAAGGCAAGCACTTGAGAAGAGCAAACACTGTTTTCCTGTAGGTATCAGTCGAGTTTCTTTGGGTACAAGCCAGAGAAACTGACTCTGGCTAATGCAAGAAGCAGGTTATGGGAAGGATACAGCTCATGGAGAGGAGGCCAAGAAGAGCAGAAACTCAGACAGTACCAGTGACCTTCCTCTCAGAGCCCCAGATTCAGTTCCACTCATCTTCAGTCTCTCAAGATAGGGAACCTGATTGGCCCAGCTCGGTTCTAAAATCTCTATCCTTGAACCAATCAGATGTGGTCAGGAGCTAGGGAATAAACCCCAGACAGGGTCACTAAGGGTACTATGAGCTGCACAGCCATCCTCTCTCATGTCCACTACACTCTAGACTTATATCTTGTAAATATTGCCTAAGTTACTTTTATTGCATGATATCTGACAATAATAAGTGCTTATATTTTTGCAGAATAAGCTCAACAACAACAATAAGCATTTGTGCAGAGTTTTATAGTTTTAAAATACTTGATATACATTATTATTATTAACAAATTATTATAAACAGCAAAGGCTATCATTTCTAACAGTAAATCACTATTTATATGCTTACAAGGTGCAGGGCTGGTGCTAAACACTGAATAGATTAATCTTTACAACAAACTAGCAGGTTTGTGTCATTATTAAGTTTGTTAGACATTTCAGTAATAAAGTAAAATGATAAATACAAAATTTAAGTTCTATCTCATATATGGATTCATCTGACCTTCCCAAGACCCTGTTGAAATAATAATTATTCACAATACACACAGTCAAGGATAAAAAGACCCAGAGAGCCAGAGGGCCTGCTCTGTACCTATAAATGACAGAATCCTCATCCCCTACCTGCTCTCCCAGTGCTCTGTACAATGTAAGGACAACAGAACTTGAGAGGATCTATCCATAAGGACACTTCTAGAGCTTTGCCTATCTTAAACAAACTCACTTGTAGTTCATAGGCTCAGGAGTAATTACGGAGATAAATTCTTACTGGGTTGGATTTCGGTTTTGTTTATTTCCTTTGACAGGAAGAAAGAGGAAGTGAATTCATTAGGGTACAGTCTAAACTGCCATAACTAATAGACTCAAAAGTTAAGTGACTTAATTTCTTTCATACCTGTGTCTGGAGTGAGCAGGCCAGGACAGGGAGAACAGTCTTACCCTCCTGCACCTGTGGCTTCAAGTTATCGCCATTTTCCAGGCAGTGGGAAGGAGGAAGAGGGACATTTAGGAAACATAGCTCAGGCTTTAAGGCCCAGAATTTGTGCATTCTCACATTAGCTCACATCCTATTGGCTCAAATATGTCACATAACCACACCTAACTGCAAGGGAAACTGGGAAATACACTCTCCAGCTGAGCCGAACTGCCCAGCTAAAACTTTTGGGATGCTGTTTCTAAAAGAGAGGAGGGGAACATGGAAATCAGGGGGAAATGAACCATTTCTGGCCCAAGGAGTATTTTTATATGTTCTTTCTTTAAGCAATTAGAAATTGAAAAAAATACCCATAACCAGGGTCAGATCTAGATTTTTCTGGAGCCTGAAGCTCATATAATCAGGGTGGAGGAAGGAGCAAAGATCCTTTCTCAAGGAAAATAATACAAAAATATCTAACTTTTGGAAATGTTGCAAAGCATATGACATTGTGAACTCATTGCTAAGACCCTTCCAAGGCCTTGCATGGGTGGGGTCTGTACACAAGTGAGAAGCCCAGAAGCTTAAGCCTCATTAACCTTGGGGTAAACTGGTTTATGCCTGCAACAGTTGCATTTTTCTAACTTCTTGTTCCTGCAAACTTATGATCACATAAAAGCTGTTATCCTGTATCTGAAATAAATGTTGGGTCAGTGACAGAAACAGTCTGATTTTTATGGTAGCCAGTTCAGTTAGTCTCTCCGCCTGGCACCCCAGCTGGTGGTTAAGAGGCCTTTAGTGAGCAATACTGACCAGTTGGTCTCTGGCCATAAATAAACACGGCCAGAATAATGACTCATAGAAAGCAAATGGTAATGTTTGTTTGATGGTTTGTTTCATTTTGTTTAAGCTGAATTGGAAGAGCTGGTTCCTATTCATCCCCATTCCAACCAGCATTGTGGGCTAGGCAAGAGGGAGCTGGTGGCCGGTGCCCTCCGGGCCTCAGGTCCAGAATCAGTAAAATGAGGAACAGAGATGTACCCTGCTCATGGCTCTTACAATGGAGGGAAGATTCTGGTGGAATCTTAGTGAAATGTGCTCTAACGTGCTCCTCTTCATGGGCCTGAACCTAAAGAAAAACAATCTATCATTGCAATGGCCCCTTAACCATTTGCCCACAGCAAATAACAAAGCATGGCAGGTACAATTTTACTAAATTTACCTTAAATGGGGGAGAGAAAGCTGGTTGCAAGTAACTCTTCCTAGAATGCTCTTCTCCATTAGATATTTCCAAAAGTGACAGTTCTTAGTATAGCTCACTCATTCCATTCATTCATTCTATGACCATTTAGTTTTACCCACTCTATGAAGGTAGACCGGAGAACATAGGAATGTACAAGGGAAAGGCATTGAAACCAAGGATGTGTACACACACACACACACACACGCACACACACACACACACACAATGCAGGGTTGGGCCAGAGTTATGCATAGAGCCATGGGGACTCATGTATAATCTGGAACTAGAGGTAGGGTACAGGTGTTCCATTAAATGAGGACGGTTGAGATTAGTCCCCATTCAGTTTTATTTTTCTTCCTAAGTCACCAGGCGGGTGTGACCCTTTACAGAGTACTGGGTCTCTCTCCCGCATGATACCAATCACATGCCCCTGCACGGTACTCTACAATGCCCTTCTCTCTCCCATTGTAATATAAGCTGTGGAGGATGACGGGAGGAATATAAGCATTGTGCATGTGGAAAGAACACTAATATTTACTGTATTTTAAGTCAGTTTACGTATTTTGTTTCATTTAAATCATTTAAAAAAAAAAAAAACTCAGTGAGGAAGATAATATCCACATTTCACAGATAGGAAAACTGAGGCTTAAAAAAAGCTTAGGAATTTGTCCAGGCTCATGTAACTAGTAATGGTAGAGTGAGGATTTGAGACTGGTCCTTTCTGACCACAAGGCCAATATACTTCTTAGATATCAGACTTACTCCTTTCTCCTTTATCCCATAGTACATAGGACCCTTAATTACTACTTGTTAATAAGGGAATCTTTCTACTGAAACATCTGTCTCACTGGGCCCTTCTTCTCGGGCCTTGTTTAAATTAGTAACAAGGAAACCTACAACAGCTGGTTTCTCCTGATAGAGACATCCATCAGTTCAGGACAAGGATGTAAACTACTTTGGCAGAAGTCATTAAATAATGATCGCTTGGCAACAACTCTGACCTACCCACATGAAAAAAGAATATTACCCTCTGGAATATTATTTCAGGATGGGTGCTGGGAAACCTATGCTCTGTACCTTTGGTTCTCAAGAAAAAAAAAAAAAAAACAATGAAAAGAAGAAAAAAAAACAGGTCATGATTACTGGAAGTATTTTTTTAACCACACAAACTGATTTCTGCATTGATTGGTAGATACGTGATTTCACTTGGCCGGTTGCAGTCATATGAAAAGCAAATTTTCTTTTTTACCAAATTCTATTATATTTCCTATTACTGGAGCATGGGAAAATATTACCTAGTATTTCCCATTTAGTGTTCTTAGAAGAAAATCATCTATCTGCTGTTCTAAGAAAAAGTAACTAGGTATATTTTTTGGTTAGTATTAATATTCTAGCCACCAAGTTCCATGTGGCTATTATATAAATAATATAAAATAGGTTATTGAGAATTTGATAAAAGCACTTGGCCATATGATATACATATTGTTCACACCACAGAGGTTAGACTAGCACAATGAATTTAAGCTGATTCAGGGTTTTGTGTCTGTGCGCAAAAATTCAGCAGTTCTGTGTTCTGATGCTCTTTCCAAACTCTTAGCCCCAGAAGTATCCAACTTTCCATGAAATATTTGAAATAACTTATGTTAATAGTCACACTGTTATTGAAATCCAAGTCATTTTTTAAAAACTGAAATCCTTAGCACACTCTAAGAGAAGATTCAAGACTCCTCTTCAATTGATTCAAGAGAAAACTAACATAGGCTGATAAAGATTGTTCTAACAAAATGGTAATCTATATATGTGGAGCTGTTGGCTATGGCTAGCAGAGCAGCAACAGCAGCCGACTGGGAAGGTGAATTGAAGCAGTCAGCTGGGAGGCGAGGACGCTACCCCAGTAATAATTTGGGGAGAAAAAGAGATAGCTGTTTCCTATTAGTTCATGTAAAGGTAATCAGAAATTTTAAAACTCCAGCTCTAGTATACTTTAATACTTGCCCAGCTTTGGTGAAAAGCAGGATTACCCCCATTCTTGGTTTTGGTTTTTCAGGTGTGGGCATTTTTAGTTACCTTCTTTTTTTTTTTTTTTTTTTTTTGTGAGAGGGAGTCTCACTCTTGTTGCCCAGGCTGGAGTGCAATGGTATGACCTTGGTTCACGGTAACCTCTGCCTCCTGGGTTCAAGCAATTCTCTTGCCTCAGCCTCCCAAGTAGCTGGGATTACAGGTGCCTGTCACTATGCCCGATTATTTGTATTTTTAGTAGAGACGGGGTTTCGCCATGTTGGCCAGGCTGGTCTTGAACTCCTGACCTCAGGTGATCCACCCACCTCAGCCTTCCAAGGTGCTGGGATTACAGGCATGAGCCACCGCGCCTGGCCTACTTACCTTCTTTAATGAACCCCAGAATCACAGAGTTCATGTATCTCTACGAACACACTTCATAATTTGTGTTAGTCCATTTGTATCACTGTAAAGGAATACCTAAGTCTCAGTAATTTATAAAGAAAAAAGGTTTAATTGGCTCACAGTTCTGCAGGCTACACAAGCATGGCACCAGCATCTGCTCCTGGTGAAGGCCTCAGGGAGCTTCCAATCATGGTGGAAGTTGAAAAGGGAGCAGGCATGTCCCACAGCAAGAGCAGGAGCAAAAGAGGGAGGAGGAGGAGTCAGCTCCTTTAAACAACCAGCTCTCATGAGAACTAACAGAGAAAGAACTCACTTCTTATTACCATGGGCAGGGCACCAAGCTATTCATGAGAGATCCACCCCCATGACCCAAACACCTGCCACCAGACCCCATCTCCAACATTAGGGATCCCATTTCAACATGAAATTTGGAGGGGGCAAACATCCAAACCACATCAGAGTTGAAGACAGCAAGGTAGAGAGAAGCAAAGTGACAGATTCAGGTTCACAACCCTTTGGAAAAGCCAAGAGGAGATGCCAGTCCTCTTAGACCAGGGTTTCCCAACCTCGGCACTATTAACATTTTAGATAACTCTTCGTTGTGGGAGGCTTTTTCATGTCATATTGTGTATTAGACAATAATCTTCTCATTCTGAGCCTATTTATAAATGAACTGATTCCAAACTCCAACCCATCTCTGATCTGCTTATGTTTACATTAGCAACGTGTGCATTGTAGGATCTTTATCAGCATCCCTGGCCTCTACCCACTGTATGTCAGTAGCACCCATCTTGCAGTTGTAACAACCAAATACATCTCCAGGTTTTGCCACACGTCCCCCTGGGAACCAAAACCAACCCAGTTGAGATCCATTGCTCTCGACTTACTTTGATTTGCCGAGTGATTCTTAACCCCAAACCAGTCCCAGTTATGACCCAGCTTGCTTTAGGACATTTGCCCATTTCAGAGAAGTCCCTCTTTCTCTTTAAAGGAATTGTGCTGCACTAGAAAGGGCACAGAGGCTTGTGCCCCTGGAAAATTTAGGTTTTAATCCTGGTTTTGTCACTCACTCACTGGGGGCCTTAGGACAATATTTTAAATTTCTCATAGCCCCATTTTCTCAATTGTTAGTGGGAATTAAAATGCCTGCTTCCAAGATAAAGTGTTAAGTAAGTTGTGTCTGAAAACCATGACACAATGCCTGGAACACCAGAAAAGCACAGTAATGTTAACTCCCTCTCAATAATCATGGTACCAAAACTACCAGAGAAGAGGAAGAGTTTACCAATGGAAATATGGTGGAGCTGTGGTATAGATCTTGAAGAATCCAAGTTGGAAAAGCTGTCTTACACAGGAAAACTTTATAACCAAGCTTTGCCAGGAAGTATCAGGCCTTTCCAGAGGACCAAGCATCTACCTGAATTCTAGTTATTCATGAGGCTAAACCAAGAGAAGCACAACCAAGTAGCTGGGATGCAATTGGAAACACCAAGACAGAAACACACATGCAATAAGACTTAGGCCTTGAGCCTGAATGAGATCTGGGTGCATTTGTCAGGAATAGATAGGGGGTTGGGGACTGAGGAACTGCTTTGTCCCAAATTATAAAGATCTTACTCTTCATCAAACAGAAGTTTCTTCCTTCTGGAAATCTCTGGCAATATCTGAACTTTAAAACATGTTGAAAACACTACCAATTATCTTCCATGGAAAAATATCTGGAAAAACTTTACCACACATGGCAAGGCAACATGATCCCCAAAACAACTCTTTAGAAAAAGGTTTAACTTTTCGTCAAAACTTCCCAGTTCTTAAATTTTTATTTTTCCCATGATGCTTTATTATCTATAAGACAATATCTATTTCACTCTGAGCCTACTGTCTATTAACAACTTGATTCCAAGCTCTGAACCATCTTTATTCTACTTCTCTTTATGGTATCAGTTGAAAATGTGTGAATAATAAAAAGTAGAAATAAATCATTTAAGTTAAAAACAGTTAACTACAATCTTCTTTCATTGCTTTTAAATTTTAGCATTCTTTTAAAACAGAAGTAAAATGCTATATACCTGAAGACATCCATAGCAGTTTTATCTATTATAATACAACCTCCATTACCACCACCACCACCACAAACCTAGAAACAACTTCAATATCTGTTATGGATGAAATCACTTGCCTCAAAAAAAGATACGTTGATGTCCTCACTCCCAGTACTTCAGAATGTTATCTTATTTACAAGAGGGTCTTTGCCGATTTAGTCATGATGAAAGGTCTTTAGGGTGAGTCTAAATCCACTATGACTGCTTTCTTTATAAAAAGAGGCCATTTGGGCCAGGCTCATAACTGTCATTCCAGCACTTTGGGAAGCCAAGGCAAGAGGATCACCTGGGGCCAAGAGTTCAAGACCAGACTGTGCAACAAAATGAGACTTTCATCTCTACTAAACAAAAATAATTGGCCAGGCATGGTAGAATGCTGTAGTCCCAGCTACTTGGGAGGCTGAGGTGGGAAGATCATTTGAGCCAAGGAGGTCAAGGCTGCAGTGAGCAGTGATGGTACTACTGCATTCCAGCCTTGGCAACAGAGAGAGACTTTGTCTCTAAAAAAACTAATTTTTTTTTAAACTGCAGGGGATGGAGGACAGGATTTGGATGTGACGCAGCCATGCACAAAGAGAAGATTATGTGAAGAGACATAGGAAGAATATGAGGCAAATACTGAGGATTGAAGTGATGTATCTTTGGCCAAGGAAAGCCAAAGATTGCTGGAAAACCACCAGAAGCAAGGAGGAGGCATGCTCCCCATATAGGTTTCAGGGGAAGCACAGCTCTGCTGCTACCTTGACTTTGTACTTCTAGTGTCCAGAACTGTGAGACAATATATTTCTGTATGTTTAAGTCACCCAGTTTGTAGTACCTCGTTACAGCAACACTAGCAAAGACATACTATGTCCAACAAGAGAGACAATTAAATTATGAAAGGTCAAACTCATGAAATATTTTGTAACCACTAAAAATGATAATTTTAAATGATTTTGTGGAAACTTGGAAATTATTATTAGATATAAGGGTACATATTATAAGTGATGAAAAAAACATATTACCGAATCATATGTACTCTGAATATAATAATATAAATGTTTCTGTTACTGGGGTAATATATTGCAGACATTAAACCCATGAATTTCTATTTCCCACTTTGGATCATGGCTGCTCTGCCTTTGACTTCCAGGCTAAACCAATAAGGTGATTGCCCCAGGGAAGGTACGCAGGTAAATAGTGGGGTGGAATGTGTAGTCAGAACAAAGAACAAAGAGGGAATTAATTAACTTTGAGTCTCAGAACCAATTTTCTTTTTTCTTTCGTAAAACATTGCTCTTGAAAGCAAGACTTGGTTGAGGGAGAAAGGAGTGTCTAAATAACAAAGTGTCCTTGTTAAACTGTCTAAGATGAGGCTTACCAGCTAGATCATAGTTTTAGTTGAGGAAGATTCCTACCCAATAAGAAGATGAAGAGGTGCTTGTTGGCTGGTGGGAAGGCAGGCTTTGGCCCCCTCGTCTTTAGATTCTGGAAGAAAGGTGGCCTACACCCAACTGGAGGCTGCCGATCCCAGTAAACACTGCAGCACAGAATGGGCTGTGAACGCAAAGGCTTTTATGGGCCACCCTGGATTCTGCATTGCTTGGATAGGACCCAGAGGTGTTTTCATGTCTCCATGGGCAGACACAGGTGGCCACCAAGCTGAGAGACAGCCTGGGGACTCCCCAGGTGATGAATGAAGTGGAAGGACCTAGCCAGGGCAAATGGAGCATGTGGCGCAGGCTCTAAGAGCCTAGTAGGAGATGAGGTGAGGGATGCCAGGTCCCTGGGAGAAACCTCCAGCCTTTTCCAAGCAAGACTACAGATGACACCAGCAGCAGGACTCAGCCTCAGCTGCCAGCTGATACCCACCATGGGACTGGTCCCACCCCAGCAGTCACCCTCTTAGGAAGCTACCAGATCAACAGTTCAGAACAGGGACTAAAAGGGATCCCACGGAAATCTCTAAAGATTCAAGGACCCCCACCTACTTCTACCTCATATTCCCAGGTCCTTCTAAGAGAGGAGCAGGGCAGGGCGGGCGTGAGTCACAGCCCATTTTATCTAAAGCATCTGCACTTCTATAAAGACTGATTAAATAATTGCAAAGGACTAAATTTGCCAGTTAGCAAAAATCTAGTGGTTAACATTTCTCCTCTGATGACCAAGATATAGATGGGGATTTATGAGGAAGATCAAGTTGGTTTTATATAAACAAAAAGCTATATTTTTTGCACAGCTAAGTATATTATGAGAAAATTTGTGACCTTACAACATGATTATGTAGACAAAGATTAAAAGGAAATATCCAAAATGAAAATAATTTATATTTTCAATATTTTACATTGTTTAAAAATAATCTTGCCTAGTCCCTGTCTCTGAAGAAGGTTCTATGGTTGCTACATAACAGCATATTTACAATAAGACTATCCAAACTACTAAAAGTAAACATCTTCCCAGCCAAGTCCTGGTTCCCATATAGAAGAGTCAATAAAGTTAAAGATGAAAAAATCTGTCCCTTTTTAGCCCTGAATGTATCTAGTTTTGTGGAATGAGTGAAAGTAAACAAAGGAATAGAGAAATATAAACGGTTCAGATCTTCACCACATCATTCATTCCCACTTATCTGCTGATAATCTGCAGAAGTCATTTGTGAATATCAGTCTTTCTCGGCTACCCAGAGCTAAACATGCTCGAGGGGGCCTGCAGAGCCACCACCCAGGTCCTGCCCCACATCTGTGACCACTTTTCCTTTCACACTTTCCAGAGCTCCACGTGGTGTCTCCCCAAAGTAATTCCAAACTTAATGTGAAAGAACTGTCTGTATGGTTTGGTTTTCTTCTTTCATATTTAGAAGACCAGCTGTCCCATACTGGTTGCCTGAGAACAGGGTCGGTTCCACAATGCGGAGTGCCTGAGGCATGTGGTTTGAAAGGTGCGAAGACAAAGAGGTCTTCCTCCCAAGAACATCTGCTCCCTCTGCAGAGAAGGTGCCAGGAGCCCCAGCATCAGGGACTCACTCCATTGGCCTTCAAAATGCCTCTGCTTTCAAGAATTGCCTTTTAAAATGCACCTACCAGCTGGCAGAAATAACACTTTCGACTTTAGACAGCTATCACTCACCCAGGATTCATCAACTAGCTACCTGCAAGGCCCAAGATTACCAGAGCCACAGTAAATACCGGAAGGAAAGCAGAGTCACCAAGTAGGCATGAGAGAGTAGGAAAAAGATATCTGGGAGTGATTTCTTCACTCTTAACTGCTAATTATAAGAACAATAGTGACAATTTTAAATGGCCTGTGCTTGGCACTTTAATACGGTCTCATCTAATTCTCACAGCAATCCTTCAAAGTAGGTATTACTATCTCCAGTTTACAGGTGATTAAAATGAGGTTCAGAGAGCTTAAATAATTTGTTCAAGGTCATGCAAATTGTGGAGCTGAGTTGGAAGTCAAGCCTGCAAGCCTGCTGACTCTAAAACCCACACTGTCTCCCATATTCTAGCTGTCTGTGTGCATGTGTGTGCACATACAGGTACACAGACAGTATTGGACACTACTGGTAGAAGATAATTCGAGGCTATTTGTAAAAAGTGCTAAAAATAATTACTTCAACCCTTCTACTTTCTGAATTTAGGAGGTTATCTTAAGAAATAAATAATAAGCATGCACCAAGATTTCACTATAAGGTTATTCATTGAAATATTTAGCTAGGAGGCAAAGTAATATTCAACACTGGGGAATTCATTTTAAAATGGTATATTATTTCCATACAATAAAATACAATAAACCATTAAAATGGGTGGAAGGAAATGGAGTGACATGAAAGAAGAGTTCATAATATACTGCCAAGTTGGTGGCATGTTTTCAGCATGTGTGCTGATTACTATTACTACATAACAAATTACCCCAATTACTCTTATTTTGTTTTTCTAAAAAATGTGTCAGAAGTTTAAAAAGCTGGACAGTTCTTGCACGGGGTTCTTTAAGTGATTACAGTAAGATGAAAGCTGGGGTTATAGTCATCAAAGACCCTCCTGGGCTGAATACCCCAGATGGCTGTCAGCTGGGAGTTAGTCTGGAGCTGCTGACTGTGCAGTGCCTACACATGGCCTCTTCATAAAGCTTGGGCTTCCTTATAGCATGGTTGCTTCAGGAAATTGAACTTTAATGGTGGCTCCAGGCTCCTGTACAAGTGTTAGGAAGAACAAAGCAGAAACTGAATCACATTTTTTGACCTACCCTGGGAAGTCCCATAGAATCACTTTGGTCACATTCTATTGATTACAAGCAAGCCACAAACCTGCCAATACAAGGCAAGAGAACAATGAAAGGAGTGTCAACAAGTTTGCAATCAATCAGTTTTTAAGCTGCCACAGCATGTCACTAAAGAATTTATCTAATATAGCTGCATTTTCTTAAGTAGACATGTAGCTAGGAACAAAAATAACCATAAGGACATAAGTAAAATACTGCATGATTTTCCCTGAAATTTGGATGAGTTTTATTTTCATCTTTTTTACTTGAAATTTTTACACTGAATCTTTATTAATTTTGTGATCAGAAACAAATCAAATAAAAATATTTAACTTTTAAAATTTGGAAAAGACACAAACAATATTTTGCCTCCATATTCTATGCTAGCTAGGCACTTTTCCCCATATATCTTGCAAAATCACCATGGAGCAATCTACCACACCCTCAAGTAAAAATTACACATAAATTCATACTTGCTTTCCTCATATTTATGTCAATAAATCTCCTCAATGTCTTAGACCACTGGTTACCTGCCATGCCTAGCAATCCATAGTGAGCCTGGCAACTCAGTGTGGGGAGTGACCACCACTGAGGAAGAGACCACGCCATGGCCTTCTCATGCAACCTGCTCAGGAAAACCCACAAACACACGAGGCCCCAGTCACACTAGCCTGAGTACGGCAGCTGGTGGTATCTTTTTTTTTCACATAGGAAGTAAAAAGAATATCTGATCAATCGGTAATATTGGCTTTTGAGGTGTTATTCCGAGAAGAAAAAAAGAAAAAGCTCAGTTGACTAAGTCCACCAAAAGTGATAAATACTGCCTCTCAATCAAACGGGTAGCCCATGACTAGGATGATCCTAGGCTGCCTTTAATGCCAATACCAACTACTGCAGACAGAATGAACAGATGTCTTTCACTTAGTGGGTGGGAGTATATACTAGACCAAAATATTCGCAAAGGTCTCAAAGGCTAGACCATATTAATGACCCTCTCTTTTTCTTTCCTCCTCCCCTGAAAACACTATTAAAAACTAAGGTCACCAGCTGTTGCATGCCGTCAAGAACTAAAGAATTTATGGCAAGAGTCCTATTTAATTACAGCTCATGAAACTGATCCTATAGCATTGCAGACCTTATATATAAATATTATTTATATCCCCAACTTTCAGGAAAGCAAGGACTATTTCACAGCCTTGCCAGAGGTCAGGGATCTGCCCCGATGTTAAACATAAAAGGTGTTGTATAACACAGCTAAACAGATTATGGGCTGGTTTGCAGACATGGTTTTCTTCTCCACACAACCCTAACTCTCCTTCCCTGACAATGGAGAAAGAACTCCATTCAATACACATCTCCTTAAGGCCAAAAGTACCTGTCTCAAGAGTGTATACTTAATTCAGAGGACCACGGGGAGCCATTGAGAGCTTACCAAGAAGGAATGATATGATCTAAACTATACCTTGGGGGGATTAAAGCTGAAATTAGTAAAATGGAAAACAAAACTACATAAATTTAGAAACTGGATTCTTGAAAAGACTAATAGAATGGATAAACCCCGATCAATCTTGATTAAGGAAAAAAGAGAAAAACAATAAAATAGAAAATATGAAAAGGACACAATCACAAGTTATAGAAAAGATTAAAGGACTATAATGGAATGTTATGTACAATTTATGCCACCACATTTGGAAACAAAAGGAAAAGGATGATTTCCTAGAAAAAGACAATTAATTGTTCACACTTGATTCAAGAAGCAGCAGTAAATAAGAGTAGAACATGAACACAGAGAGGTAGTGATGGACCACCTATTGGATGCACCCAGAACACATTTTTTGATTGGGGATTGCTTATAAGGGGTAAGAAAGAGACAGTTGAAGGTAATTCTTACCAATCTTGTCTGATTAGGTGGAAAGACTAATTTCATGCACAGATTATCAGGAGGACCAGTTGAATTTAGGGGAAAGATAATGAATCATTTTGGAGATATCATAAGGTATCTCCAAATGGAGATGTACATCCAGAGTCATAACATAATGGCCAAGAAGTGTGTACACCCAGGGACTAATGAGGATGATGCACTAGCAGGCAAGAAAAAAATAAATTATATTGATTTTTATCTCATTTTTTCTAAAGATGTTTGTGTCATTTTATAATGCATAAAATATATTACTACTGTAGTATTAATACACTAAATATATGTATGGGGGTGAATGCTCAAAAAAATTTAATAGTATAGAAGAGTAAACAAAAACATTTGGAGGTAAATCCATACGGTAGAATAACACTCAGCAATAAAAAGCCAAGAATCACTAATACACACAACAACATGGGTGAACTGCAAAATCATTATGCTGAATAAAAGAAGTATGATACAAAAAAGTACATACTCTATATGATTATGTGAAAAATGGAATCTCATCTACAGTAATAAAAAGTAGACCATTGGAGATCTAGGGCACGGGCAGAGAAAGAATGGATTGCAGAGACATGAGGAATGTTTTGGGTAATAGGAACGTTCTGTATCTGGATTATGAAAGTGGTTTCCCATGTGCACACATCCATTAAAACTGAGTGGTACAATTTGAATGAGTGCAATTTATTATATATCAATTATACTTCAATAAAGGTGATTTTTAAAAACATTTGGAGGCTGGGCGTGGTGGCTCACGCCTATAATCCCAGCACTTTGGGAGGCCGAGGCGGGTGGATCATGAGGTCAGTAGATCCAGACCATCCTGGCTAACACAGTGAAATCCTGTGTCTACTAAAAAAATACAAAAAAAATTAGCCGGGCATGGTGGCAGGTACCTGTAGTCCCAACTACTCGAGAGGCTGAGGCAGGAGAATGGCATGAACCCAGGAGGCGGAGCTTGCAGTGAAAGGAAATCATGTCACTGCACTCCAGCCTGGGCAACAGAGCGAGACTCTGTCTCAAAAAAAAAAAAAAAAAAAAAAAAAAAATTGGAGGCCACTCTTAGAAAAGAAAACATTCGGCGGAGCAAGATGGCCGAATAGGAGCAGCTCCAGTCTTCAACTCCCAGCGCCAGCGACACAGAAGACCGGTGATTTCGGCATTTTCAACTGAGGTACTGGGTTCATCTCACTGGGGAGTGCCGGACGATCGGTGCTGGTCAGCTGCTGCAGCCCGACCAGCGAGAGCTGAAGCAGGGCGAGGCATTGCCTCACCTGAGAAGCGCAAGGGGGAAGGGAATCCCTTTTCCTAGCCAGGGGAACTGAGACACACAACACCTGGAGAATCGGGTAACTCCCACCCCAATACTGCGCTTTGAGCAATCAGGCACACCAGGAGATCATATCCCACACCTGGCCGGGAGGGTCCCACACCCACGGAGCCTCCCTCATTGCTATTACAGCAGTCTGTGATCTACCGGCAAGGCAGCAGCGAGGCTGGGGGAGGGGCGCCCGCCATTGCTGAGGCTTAAGTAGGTAAACAAAGCTGCTGGGAAGCTCGAACTGGGTGGAGCTCACAGCAGCTCAAGGAAACCTGCCTGTCTCTGTAGACTCCACCTCTGGGGGCAGGGCACAGAAAACAATAACAAAGCAGCAGACACCTCTGCAGACGCAAACGACTCTGTCTGACAGCTTTGAAGAGAGCAGTGGATCTCCCAACACGGAGGTTGAGATCTGAGAAGGGACAGACTCCCTGCTCAAGCGGGTCCCTGACCCCTGAGTAGCCTAACTGGGAGACATCCCCCACTAGGGGCAGTCTGACACCCCACACCTCACAGGGTGGAGTACACCCCTGAGAGGAAGCTTCCAAAGCAAGAATCAGACAGGTACACTTGCTGTTCAGAAATATTCTATCTTCTGCAGCCTCTGCTGCTGTTACCCAGGCAAACAGGGTCTGGAGTGGACCTCAAGCAATCTCCAACAGACCTACAGCTGAGGGTCCTGACTGTTAGAAGGAAAACTATCAAACAGGAAGGACACCTACACCAAAACCCCATCAGTACATCACCATCATCAAAGACCAGAGGCAGATAAAACCACAAAGATGGGGAAAAAGCAGGGCAGAAAAGCTGGAAATTCAAAAAACAAGAGCGCATCTCCCCCGGCAAAGGAGCGCAGCTCATCGCCAGCAACGGATCAAAGCTGGACGGAGAATGACTTTGACGAGATGAGAGAAGAAGGCTTCAGTCCATCAAATTTCTCAGAGCTAAAGGAGGAATTACGTACCCAGCGCAAAGAAACTAAAAATCTTGAAAAAAAAGTGGAAGAATTGACGGCTAGACTAATTAATGCAGAGAAGGTCATAAACGAAATGAAAGAGATGAAAACCATGACACGAGAAATACGTGACAAATGCACAAGCTTCAGTAACCGACTCGATCAACTGGAAGAAAGAGTATCAGCAATTGAGGATCAAATGAATGAAATGAAGCGAGAAGAGAAACCAAAAGAAAAAAGAAGAAAAAGAAATGAACAAAGCCTGCAAGAAGTATGGGATTATGTAAAAAGACCAAATCTACGTCTGATTGGGGTGCCTGAAAGTGAGGGGGAAAATGGAACCAAGTTGGAAAACACTCTTCAGGATATCATCCAGGAGAACTTCCCCAACCTAGTAGAGCAGGCCAACATTCAAATCCAGGAAATACAGAGAACGCCACAAAGATACTCCTCGAGAAGAGCAACTCCAAGACACATAATTGCCAGATTCACCAAAGTTGAAATGAAGGAAAAAATCTTAAGGGCAGCCAGAGAGAAAGGTCGGGTTACCCACAAAGGGAAGCCCATCAGACTCACAGCAGATCTCTCGGCAGAAACTCTCCAAGCCAGAAGAGAGTGGGGGCCAATATTCAACATTCTTAAAGAAAAGAATTTTAAACCCAGAATTTCATATCCAGCCAAACTAAGTTTCATAAGTGAAGGAGAAATAAAATCCTTTACAGATAAGCAAATGCTTAGAGATTTTGTCACCACTAGGCCTGCCTTACAAGAGACCCTGAAGGAAGCACTCAACATGGAAAGGAACAACCGGTACCAGCCATCTCAAAAACATGCCAAAATGTAAAGACCATCGAGGCTAGGAAGAAACTGCATCAACTAATGAGCAAAATAACCAGTTAATATCATAATGGCAGGATCAAGTTCACACATAACAATCTTAACCTTAAATGTAAATGGACTAAATGCTCCAATTAAGAGACACAGACTGGCAAACTGGATAAAGAGTCAAGACCCATCAGTCTGCTGTATTCAGGAGACCCATCTCACACGCAGAGACATACATAGGCTCAAAATAAAGGGATGGAGGAAGATTTACCAAGCAAATGGAGAACAAAAAAAAGCGGGGGTTGCAATACTAGTCTCTGATAAAACAGACTTTAAACCATCAAAGATCAAAAGAGACAAAGAAGGCCATTACATAATGGTAAAGGGATCAATTCAACAGGGAGACCTAACTATCCTAAATATATATGCACCCAATACAGGAGCACCCAGATTCATAAAGCAAGTCCTTAGAGACTTACAAAGAGACTTAGACTCCCATACAATAATAATGGGAGACTTCAACACTCCATTGTCAACATTAGACAGATCAACGAGACAGAAAGTTAACAAGGACATCCAGGAATTGAACTCATCTCTGCAGCAAGCAGACCTAATAGACATCTATAGAACTCTCCACCCCAAATCAACAGAATATACATTCTTCTCAGCACCACATCGTACTTATTCCAAAATTGACCACGTAATTGGAAGTAAAGCACTCCTCAGCAAATGTACAAGAACAGAAATTATAACAAACTGTCTCTCAGACCACAGTGCAATCAAACTAGAACTCAGGACTAAGAAACTCAATCAAAACCGCTCAACTACATGGAAACTGAACAACCTGCTCCTGAATGACTACTGGGCACATAACGAAATGAAGGCAGAAATAAAGATGTTCTTTGAAACCAATGAGAACAAAGATACAACATACCAGAATCTCTGGGACACATTTAAAGCAGTGTGTAGAGGGAAATTTATAGCACTAAATGCCCACAAGAGAAAGCAGGAAAGATCTAAAATTGACACTCTAACATCGCAATTAAAAGAACTAGAGAAGCAAGAGCAAACACATTCGAAAGCTAGCAGAAGGCTAGAAATAACTAAGATCAGAGCAGAACTGAAGGAGATAGAGACACAAAAAACCCTCCAAAAAATCAATGAATCCAGGAGTTGGTTTTTTGAAAAGATCAACAAAATTGACAGACCACTAGCAAGACTAATAAAGAAGAAAAGAGAGAAGAATCAAATCGACGCAATTAAAAATGAAAAAGGGGATATCACCACCGACCCCACAGAAATACAAACTACCATCAGAGAATACTATAAACACCTCTACGCAAATAAACTGGAAAATCTAGAAGAAATGGATAATTTCCTGGACACTTACACTCTTCCAAGACTAAACCAGGAAGAAGTTGAATCCCTGAATAGACCAATAGCAGGCTCTGAAATTGAGGCAACAATTAATAGCCTACCAACCAAAAAAAGTCCAGGACCAGATGGATTCACAGCTGAATTCTACCAGAGGTACAAGGAGGAGTTGGTACCATTCCTTCTGAAACTATTCCAATCAATAGAAAAAGAGGGAATCCTCCCTAACTCATTTTATGAGGCCAACATCATCCTGATACCAAAGCCTGGCAGAGATACAACAAAAAAAGAGAATTTTAGACCAATATCCCTGATGAACATCGATGCAAAAATCCTCAATAAAATACTGGCAAACCGGATTCAGCAACACATCAAAAAGCTTATCCACCATGATCAAGTGGGCTTCATCCCTGGGATGCAAGGCTGGTTCAACATTCGCAAATCAATAAACATAATCCAGCATATAAACAGAACCAAAGACAAGAACCACATGATTATTTCAATAGATGCAGAAAAGGCTTTTGACAAAATTCAACAGCCCTTCATGCTAAAAACGCTCAATAAATTCGGTATTGATGGAACGTACCTCAAAATAATAAGAGCTATTTATGACAAACCCACAGCCAATATCATACTGAATGGGCAAAAACTGGAAAAATTCCCTTTGAAAACTGGCACAAGACAGGGATGCCCTCTCTCACCACTCCTATTCAACATAGTGTTGGAAGTTCTGGCTAGGGCAATCAGGCAAGAGAAAGAAATCAAGGGTATTCAGTTAGGAAAAGAAGAAGTCAAATTGTCCCTCTTTGCAGATGACATGATTGTATATTTAGAAAACCCCATTGTCTCAGCCCAAAATCTCCTTAAGCTGATAAGCAACTTCAGCAAAGTCTCAGGATACAAAATTAATGTGCAAAAATCACAAGCATTCTTATACACTAGTAACAGACAAACAGAGAGCCAAATCATGAATGAACTTCCATTCACAATTGCTTCAAAGAGAATCAAATACCTAGGAATCCAACTTACAAGGGATGTAAAGGACCTCTTCAAGGAGAACTACAAACCACTGCTCAGTGAAATAAAAGAGGACACAAACAAATGGAAGAACATACCATGCTCATGGATAGGAAGAATCAATATCGTGAAAATGGCCATACTGCCCAAGGTAATTTATAGATTCAATGCCATCCCCATCAAGCTACCAATGAGTTTCTTCACAGAATTGGAAAAAACTGCTTTAAAGTTCATATGGAACCAAAAAAGAGCCCGCATCTCCAAGACAATCCTAAGTCAAAAGAACAAAGCTGGAGGCATCACGCTACCTGACTTCAAACTATACTACAAGGCTACAGTAACCAAAACAGCATGGTACTGGTACCAAAACAGAGATATAGACCAATGGAACAGAACAGAGTCCTCAGAAATAATACCACACATCTACAGCCATCTGATCTTTGACAAACCTGAGAGAAACAAGAAATGGGGAAAGGATTCCCTATTTAATAAATGGTGCTGGGAAAATTGGCTAGCCATAAGTAGAAAGCTGAAACTGGATCCTTTCCTTACTCCTTATACGAAAATTAATTCAAGATGGATTAGAGACTTAAATGTTAGACCTAATACCATAAAAATCCTAGAGGAAAATCTAGGTAGTACCATTCAGGACATAGGCATGGGCAAAGACTTCATGTCTAAAACACCAAAAGCAACGGCAGCAAAAGCCAAAATTGACAAATGGGATCTCATTAAACTAAAGAGCTTCTGCACAGCAAAAGAAACTACCATCAGAGTGAACAGGCAACCTACAGAATGGGAGAAAATTTTTGCAATCTACTCATCTGACAAAGGGCTAATATCCAGAACCTACAAAGAACTCCAACAAATTTACAAGAAAAAAACAAACAACCCCATCAAAAAGTGGGCAAAGGATATGAATAGACATTTCTCAAAAGAAGACATTCATACAGCCAACAGACACATGAAAAAATGCTCATCATCACTGGCCATCAGAGAAATGCAAATCAAAACCACAATGAGATACCATCTCACACCAGTTAGAATGGCGATCATTCAAAAGTCAGGAAACAACAGGTGCTGGAGAGGATGTGGAGAAATAGGAACACTTTTACACTGTTGGTGGGATTGTAAACTAGTTCAACCATTATGGAGAACAGTATGGCGATTCCTCAAGGATCTAGAACTAGATGTACCATATGACCCAGCCATCCCAATACTGGGTATATACCCAAAGGATTATAAATTATGCTGCTATAAAGACACATGCACACGTATGTTTATTGCAGCACTATTCACAATAGCAAAGACTTGGAATCAACCCAAATGTCCATCAGTGACAGATTGGATTAAGAAAATGTGGCATATATACACCATGGAATACTATGCAGCCATAAAAAAGGATGAGTTTGTGTCCTTTGTAGGGACATGGATGCAGCTGGAATCCATCATTCTTAGCAAACTATCACAAGAACAGAAAACCAAACACCGCATGTTCTCACTCATAGGTGGGAACTGAACAATGAGATCACTTGGACTCGGGAAGGGGAACATCACACACCGGGGCCTATCATGGGGAGGGGGGCGGGGGGAGGGATTGCATTGGGAGTTATACCTGATGTAAATGACGAGTTGATGGGTGCAGCACACCAACAAGGCACAAGTATACATATGTAACAAACCTGCACGTTATGCACATGTACCCTACAACTTACAGTATAATAATAATAAACAAATTTAAAAAAAAAAAAAAAAAAAAAAAAAAAAAAAAAAAAAAAAAAGAAAAGAAAACATTCTTGAACTCTTGTGTTCCTCAGCTGTGTTTTCCTGTCATTAGAAAGAACACCCAAATCTCAGTGACTTACAACAATAAAGGTTTATTTCTCCCTCATGTTGTGTTACCCAGCTCTGACCCATATAACTCATTTGTTTCTGCATCCAGTCCACAAGCACTGCACACATGCACAGAGGTTTTCACTGGCCCTAATCTTTTTTTTTTTTTTTGGGTACAATGGAGTCTCACTCTGTCACCCAGGCTGGAGTGCATGGCATGATCTCGGCTCACTGCAACCTCTGACTCCAGGGCTCAAGTGATTCTCCTACTTCAGCCTCCCCAGTAGCTGAGATTACAGGCACCCACCACCAAGCCCAGCTAATTTTTGTGTTTTTAGTAGAGACAGGGCTTCACCATGTTGGTCAGGCTGGTCTTGAACTCCTGACCTCAAGTGATCTGCCTGCCTCAGCCTCCCAAAGTGCTGGGATTACAGGTGTGAGCCACCACACCCAGCCTTACTGGTCTTAATTTTTAAATGAGCAGATAGCCAAGAGTCACCAGGCATGACAGCCCATAATATGAAAAAAGGAGGCTGAAACAAGCAGAGAAAAAGAAAGTCGAAGAAAATAAAGATTTTTGCAAGAAGGAAAAAAACTTAAAAAAACACATATAACATTTTTAAATGAGCCTTTTATTTCTAAGTAAATTTAGAATGTGATAACAGAAATGGAAAAAACAATAAAACATTTGAAAATTAGAAATTAGAGCAGAAGGCCGGGCGCGGTGGCTCAAGCCTGTAATCCCAGCACTTTGGGAGGCCGAGACGGGTGGATCACGAGGTCTCGATCTCCTGATCACGAGGTCAGGAGATCGAGACCATCCTGTCTAACACGGTGAAACCCCGTCTCTACTAAAAAATACAAAAAACTAGCCGGGCGAGGTGGCGGGCGCCTGTAGTCCCAGCTACTCGGGAGGCTGAGGCAGGAGAATGGCGGGAACCCGGGAGGCGGAGCTTGCAGTGAGCTGAGATTGGGCCACAGCACTCCAGCCTGGGTGACAGAGCGAGACTCCGTCTCAAAAAAAAAAAAAAAAAAAAAAAAAGAAATTAGAGCAGAAATGAAATGTAAAATAAGAGAGAAAATGTAAGAAAATCAGAGGACCAGGCTAAGAAGTCTAAAATCTAAATAATAGGAATCACAAAAAGAAAAAAAAGGAAACTAGAAGAAAAAAATCAAAATAATAATTCAAGAACAATTTGAACAAGTGAAGGACATAAATTTTCAGAATGAAAAGTCCTACTAGTTACCCAGAAGAGAATAGATTCATATCAATGTATATTATCATGAAATTTCAGAACACTGAGGACAAAGAAAAGATCTTAGACTATTCCAGAGAAATGAAAGCAAAATGGTTGAGAAGCTTCAAGAAGAACAGCATCTGAATTCTTGAGAGCAACACCAAATTCTAGAAGGCAATGAAGTAATTCCTTTAAAATTCTGAAGAAAATGTATTTTCTAATTAGGATTCTGTACCCAACCAAACTCTCATTTAAGAATGAGAGTAGAATAAAGACATTTTTTTCAGATCAATAAGGTCTCAAATCTTACTTCTCACAAATCTTTTCTCAAGAAGCTTCTGGAGGGTACGTTTTACCAAAAAAAAAAAAAGAAGAAGGCAGGGAAAGGAGGGAATAAACCAGGAAAGAGGGGAGAATGGGACCCAAAAAACAAGGGAACCAATACAAAAAAGAGATTAAGAATAGCGAGGAAAGATAATAGCTATTTGGCAGGCCTAGAAAACAGTCCCATTTAGAGCACATCGGAAGGCTTGTTTTCTTCAAGAAGATGTAATTTATGCTTAATGTGTTTAAACATTTTAAAAGGATATTTGTGCAATTTGGAGAAAGTTAGGATTGAATTCAGTGATAAGTACATAGATACTTAACAATATTTTGTTAAAAACAAGCATAACTATAAACTCCAGAGAAAACAAAATACTGGACAGGATGGGAAATGTTATTATATTACACTACAGCACATGAACAAGCATTAGTCATAATTGCTTGCTCAACACATAAACAAGGATTTACATGGTCATAACTATTTAAACGCAACACAATGTTGACATAAATAAAATTACTGTATAACTATATTGAGTGGGTGAAGACATAGGATGGGTGTGTGTATTATGGAAAGGTGAAACAGAGTTAGCGCTTCACCTTCTAAGGGAGATGTCAACATGCTAGATAATGTCTGACACTGAAAAATGAATGTAGTATCCATATAAGTAGGAAATAAGAAGGTAAATCCCAAGAGGAAGGAAGCACTATGCTTGTCCTCAAGCAGAGCAGACTCAAGAGAGAAAGGGATATGCAAAACTTTTTACCATAAATATGGGACCCAGCAGAGAAAGAAACTACTGCCCAAGGATGACAGGAAAAACTTCACAGAGAAAGTGTTGCAGATAATGGGAAAAACCCCCTTCTCCATTCTGTCCTGCTTTTCATGGTAGAATACACTCTCTGCACTGCATCTCAACATGGGTTTTAACTGAGCACATAGTCACTAGAGATCCTCCTTCCCAGTCCCCGTTCCCGCTAATGAGGACCGTGTTACTAAATTCCAAAGGGAGCAAATGAGATGTTAGCAACTTCTGGATTATATTCTTTAAAGGGAGTCTTTTGTTCTTTATCGCCTCTTTAGCCCTTCCTTAAAGAAGGGCTAAAATAATATAATAAGAGCACAATAATCAATCAATCTTTTGACATCCTAACCCACTTTGAGTAGCATATGCCCAGGAAAATATTTCAAAGAAAACAAAGCTACTTGTGCAGAGATGTTTCTAGTAATCCCACTTATACAAGTTTTTTTTGTTTTTTTTTTTAAAAAGAAAGAAGCAGCAGCCCCAAATTGGGAAATGAATAAGTAAATTTTGGTGTACAGATGTTGTTATCATACATGTAACTATTAAAAAACATTTATACATATATATATAATTGTATGCAAAATGCTTAAATGAGACTCAAAATGTTTAATAGAACATAAATGATTGTGTTTTATATAAATACCATAAATAATGGTATTTATATAAAAATATAGGTCTCTACACTGAAAATAATCAGAAAACATATATGTAATTTACTGTAGTTTACCATATTTTTTCTGTAAAATGTTGAAGTATGCAATAAAAAATAAAAGATTAATTGGTAAAGTAAAAGGAAACACTCCTGTCAGCTTGTAATCACCTGTTACCCCAGAGTAATAAGAAGCACTATTTATTGGCTGCCTAACATAGGCCAGCAATTCTGCAAGTCTCCTTAAATACAGTGTCTTATTCAAGCATTACAGCTACCCTGCACGTTGGATGCTATGGGCCCCATTTTACAGATATAAATTGAGGCTCAGAAAGATTAAATAATTTACCAAATATCATACAATTCATATACGGTAAAGCCTAAATCAGGATCTACTTCTGCTTCCACATTGTTTCCCAGAAGGATCAAAATAATCCATGATCAATGAAAAAGATATGGAAACATACAAATACTATTCAGGAAAAAATCTAGAATTCCACCGTGTAGAGGCACTCACTATGTTCCCAAATTTCCTTCCAATATTTTTTCAGCATGTTTTCTTTCTAATAGTTGATTTCAAGGTCCATATATAATTTCACATCCTGTTTTTTTATTTAACATTACATCATACTTTTAAGTTTTAATGGTAGTGGAATATACTATTATATGGATATTCCATCATTTACTTAACTGTTCTAATGTATATTTGGATGCTACCAGTTTTTCACTATTACAAAAAGCACTGCAATAAACCTCTTCATATACAAATCATGCTCAGCAAAAAATTCAATTACAAGATGAATAATTGGAATAAAGGGCATGGAAATTTTTAAGACTCTCGTTACTTGTTACTGAGTTTCTTTCCAGGAAGGTTGTATCAGTTCACACCAGCAATAATTGAGAGTGTTTGTCTTACAACACCCTTACCATGACTATTACTGAATTACTTTTTAATCTTTGCTAATGGATAGATGAAAAATAGGCATAGCATTCTTGTTTGAACTAACAGATGGAAGCTTCTTTTCACATGTTTTTAAAAATGCAATATTGTTCTTCAGAGGTTATGCTAATTCCTCCAAATTATTCCAGTTTTAGACATGTCACAAAGCAATTATGAGTCCTTGAATTTTCTATCCCAACATGCTGCCTTCCCAAATAAAGTAAATCTGCCACCTTTATTTTATTTATTCATCCACCCATCCACGCAATCCTTAAACAACCTTTATGAAAAGTGTTTGACAAAAATCATTAGGTTTTTAAAACATTAATATCCTTTAGCCCCCATAGACTCTCTCCTAGTAGAATGCCTCCTACAGACCAGTTACATTTGATTTAGTTTCTAAAGAGCTCAAGGAAAATAAACCCAAGAAAATAGACTCCATCTTTTTCTTTTCTTTTCTGTTTCTTTCACCTCATTTCAGAAGACTAAAACATATTACCAAGACAGCTGTTTTGAAAACAATGGAAACAAAGCCGTTGTTACCACCTGCAGCTGTGCAATTACAACCTCTGTCAGTGGCAACTTGGTTGTGCTGATACCCAGTTATTCTAGATTTTGTTGGGAAAAACTCCAAACCTTGGCAAGATTCTAGTTCAGAATTTTTCAGAGAGATAGATAGCTCCTGAAATAGCAATGAACAACTATCAGCCTAATTTAACCTGCAATAGAGCAGGTGTTCTATTAAACAGCTGTGATGTCGGTCACTTGCAGTATGTCCCAGGGTCGATCTGTCTGTAAACGCACTACCTCCCTCAGATTTGCCTAGCAATTGGTCTTTTGGCAAGAGAAAGCAGGGTGGTGCTGATTAATTATCTGATAATTTCCCCAGCAACGACAAAAGTTTCACCTGTGGTGTGTGCGTGTGCGTGTACATGTGCACATGCACGCACATGTGTGGTGGTGGTGGTGGTGGTGGTGCGCTGGTTGGTGAGTACTCTGTAAGCCTTAAGTTACAACAAAGCAATAGGCCTCCAAATACTCATACACACAAGCAAGCATTTGTTCACTTAATGTATCAGTCCATTTTCACACATTTTCACACTGCTATACAGAAATACCCAAGACTGGATAATTCATAAAGGAAAGAGGTTTAATTGACTCACAGTTCTTCATGACTGGGGAGGCCTCAGGAAACTGACAATCATAGCAGAAGGGGAAGTAGGCATCTTCCTCACAAGGTGACAGGAGAGAGAAGAGAAAGTGAAAGAGGAAGAGCCCCTTATAAAACCGTCAAATCTCGTGAGAACTCTCACTCACTATCACGAGAACAGCATGGGGGAAACCACCCCCAAAATCCATTCACCTCCTTCCCTCCACATGTGGGGATTACAATTCGAGATGAGATTTGGGTGGGGACACAGAGCCAAACCATATCACTTAAGAAATGTATTGGGTGCTTACTGTGTGCTAAATTTTAGAGACAAAGTAACGCATAAAATGGATAAGGTCATTTTCCATGTGTAAGGCTCTTTCAGGGTACTTACATTCAAAGAAGGAAGACAGACAACATAAGGAAACAAATACATAAACCAGAAAATGGCAGATTATAGTAAAAAAATGCTATAAGGAAAATCAATAGGGTGATACAGTAGAGTAACTGGTGTCCAATTTTGACAGGGACTTAGGAAGTCTTCTCTGAGGAAATGACATTTTAACTGAGACCTGAAGGGTGAGAAGGAGCCAAGGAGCCAGCCGTGATAAACCTCCAGGGAAGATGGTCCCAAGTAACAAAGAGAGTGAAGCCCCTAAGGAACAGAAGGTTGACCAGGTGGCTGAAGCAATGTAAGGGCTGGGGGAAGAGATGAATAACATATGATTTGAGAGGAAGAAAAAATTACCTTATAGGTCCTGTTAAAGTGTTAGACTTCCCCGTACGTGCTAAGGGAAGACTTTGAAAGGCTTTAAGTGTGAGTGGGGGAATCACGGAGAGATGTAATCGGATTTATGCTTCTCCTGTCTGCACAGCTAACTAACTCCTTCACCTCCCATTTTTTTCATAAATACCACCTGTTCTGTGAGACCTGCTCTGACTGCCTTATTTACAATTGTAAACACTAACCCTCCTCTTCTCTTCTGTCCCTCACTTCATGCTTCCAATCCCCTTTAACCTGCTCTAACTTTTCTTTTCCCATGACATTTATCACCTTCTAACACACTATGTAATTTACTGATTTGTTATATTTACTGTTTCTTGTCCATCTCCTGTGTAAATATAAGTTCCATAAGGGCAGGGATCTTTGTTTCGTTCATTGATCTAACCCCAAAAGCCTGAAATGGTAGAAGGCACATAGTAGGTGCTCAATAAACACTTGTTGATTAGATGAACACGTTTCCATAAAGATAGTAATTTGGAGTAATAAATAAATGGCATATTCATGTTTTAATCTCCTTTTTTATGTAGAACGATGTGAGAAAACCATACTTTATCCACAGCAATGGAAGAACTAGAATGGGCCACTTCACTACCAGGTGTCACTGCTCCATTCTAATAATCTCAGCGGCAATTTTCTTCTGGTGTTAACAGCCTACTTCCTCAAGGGGTGACGAGGTGCTCTGTGGTAGTTTGTGGATATTTACCCACGCCTGGCATGTCATTTCACCTGGACTATTGCAAGGACATGAGGTAATTTTTATTGCTTGTGGCTTCTTGTGTTTACCATATATTCCTGCTGCCAGTAATAATAGGACCTTACAGCCCAGTCATTTACTGAAATGTACTGCTCTGCATTATGAGGCTGTAGCTATCAATATGGTTGTATAAATTCACGAAAGTACATGAGACTATTAGCTACAATAGTTATTGACGCATTAAGCATGGATAATATAGAAAACTTGCAAAGTTATCATAAAACATAAAAAAAATATGCTGACAAGTTCTACTTTTGTACCTTAAGATTTTACAAACATGTATACTCGAAGAAAGTAGTTACAGGACTAAGATGTCAAACAGCTGCAATGCGGCTCAGGTGCAAACCAAAGATGGATACCTAAGGGCCGTGGTTCAGACCCTCCTTCTGTGAGTGCCATTTGGTTTAACAGTGTCTTTTTCCTTTATCTATGCAATACTGAAAACAATCTTGCTGTGCCTTAAGATTTCTGGAACAGTCACTCTAAATAAAATGATTACCCACTTCATAGTCCCAAAGAATTTCATGCATAGAAACTAGGATGTGTCACAAGAGTGCCCTGAAGGTTCCTGCTCCCGCCTTCCTGTGAATGCACAGGAAAGTGTTGGTTGCCTACCTGTGAGTCCTTCCCCTTTTGTCCTTCCTTTGAGAATACCCCAGTTTACTCTGGCATCCACTCCCTCCTCAGCCATATGCTTCAGAGGGTGAACGCTGATGTGCTACATCCTCACCAGTGAAACACAAGAATCTTCTTGTGGGGCTGTGGAAAAGATTTTCATCACTAGTAAGGAGTTACAGGAGACAAAACAACCCTCTCTTTACCCCTTGCTTATCTGAGTTGGCTGTGGCTGTGACTGCACACAGTGGCTGAGAAAGCAGCAGCCATCTTGCACCCAACCCAAAAGACAAGCTTGCTCACTGAAGATGGCTTGGCAGAAAGGCCTGAGAACTTGGGCCCATAATGATGTGGTCAGCTGTAAACTTACCCTCCCAGAGTCATCTCATGTCTAGACTTCTTGATATGTATAATATAATAATAAAACCCTTTATGAGTATAGTGATGTGGTAGGCTGGATAAAGACCCTCCCAAAGATGACCGTGGCCTAATTGCTGGTTCCTGTGAATATGTTTTGTTACAGGACAAAGGGGAATTAAGTTGCAGATAGAATCAAGGTTGCTGCTCAACTGATGACTTTTAAAAAGGAAGATGATCCTGGATTGTTCTGGATGGACGTGCTGTAATTACAAGGGCATTTAAACGTGGGAGAGGGAACCTGGAGAAAGGACCAGAGATACAGTACTATGAGGAGCATGTGGACGGACACTGTTGAAGGAAGGGGCCATGAGTGAAGCAATGCAGGCAACCTCTTGAAACTGGGATAAGCAAGGATACTGGGTGAGGCTATGCATGTGTAAGGAGAGGTCATATGGGAAATTTCTGTACCTTTTGCCCAATTTTGCTATGAATCTGAAACTGCTTTAAAAAATAAAGTCTATTTAAAAATAAATGTTTTAGAAAACAAGAAAATGTATTCTTCTCTAGGGCATCAAGAAGCACCCCAGCCTTGCTGCCACTTTGATTTTAGCCCAGTGAAACCTGTGTTGGACTTCTAACCTACAGAATCATAAGAAAGGAAATTTGTGTTGTTTTAAACCACTAACTTTATGGTCATTTATTATGGCAGCCATTGAGCACTGATACGGATGACCAAATATTTTATCATCCAAATCCAGGCACTTTTGAGAGTGAAAGGAGCGCTAGTAATAATTTTGGCAGAAAAAGTAAGGTAAATTGTACAGGGAACACCCCATTTGTTGTTTACATCACTTTGAATTCAGTTTTCTGACACTTGTAGACAGAAATATCCTAAATAATTATAGTGAACATGCCATCACATTCCATATATTGGCATAAATTCATTTTTAAAATGTTTTAATTTTAAAACATTGATTTTAACAAACAGAGCCAACCCCACAGGAATTAGTAGCTACCTCAACCCGAGCACGAGCTACACATACAGAGGCCTTTCCCACAATTTGGAGAACCCAATCCTGATGTTGGCTCAGAATATGCAAAACAAAAAAAAGGAAAATAAATAAACAGTCAGTTCCCACTATCAAAAAACGTTTACAATTAAGTTGGGAAGATAAACGTCACAGAAATTAAAGGCCTAATAAACTGATTTATAGAAGTAGCTGTTTGTTGGCAGCACCTGACAGTGTGCCTATGTCAAGATGTTTTATTCCCCAAGAGACAAGGGAAAAGGAAAACCTGGTGTTTTCACTCCTAGTCTAAGCATCCTTTCCTCTAAATGCCATGAAGTTTCTTTCCCCCAAAGTGAGGTACAAGAAATAGAAAGCAAAACTTGTTTTGAAAAGCAAAGTTAGAAAGGATTTGACATTGTAAGAGAATAACAGTCAACCATCGAATACAGAAAAAAATATATAATTGCATAAGAATCTCACTTAAAGAAACTCTACCTTTAATGCAATTCTCCCTTTATACAAGAAAATAAGGATCAATGCTGGAATGAGCTTAGGGAATTCGCTTCGGGTATTTAAGTGGAGGACAGCAGCAGAAGAGGCAAGAGTTAAAAGCATAAGAATCCTGAAGGGATTAACTCGGATTTTCTATCTCTGAGGGAATGCAAGAAGAAAGAGGTAAATTCAGGGGCTCCAGCTTGGGAAAAGAATTCCATTTCATGGGATCACTGGAGCAATGCAGACCGCCTGCACACAGAACCATCAACCTGGGGCACGATCAGAGGACTGTGGCTCTGGCCATCCCAGGCGTTCGTGGGGGAGGGACTCCATTTACCAGAACAATTTCCTGCATTGAGAGAAACGAGGAAAGATGAAGGGGAGACTCTGTTGATTTAGGATGTATATAGGAAAAGATTTCACTGCCTGTAAAGTCACAAATACCGTTAGAAACAACAAGATGACTTTTTCTTTTAATTGGTTTGTTCAGGTGTTTTAGAAAATGTTTGGAGGAAACAGAAATGTCCCTTTAAGAGAGAAGGCAGGTATGCAAAACCCTATAAACAGGTTTGGGGAAATAAAACTGCTGAAACCGCTGAGCAGAGCTGAACAATACTACGGTATGTCAAGCAAGATAACTCTCATACCAAAGCAAATATGTCTGTGGAGAGCAAAGTACCTGGAATTGAACTCCTGATGTGTCTTACTTCTGTGAGAAGGGACGTCAGGGAGCATTAAGGATATAAATATTGATTGGTGCGTGAGTTGAAGACCTGGTGTAACCAGGCCATGTAAATGAGCCAAAGAGATCCATCCTTTCCAGCATAACTTCCACCAGCCCCACTACAAAAGAAACCACAATTCCCATCCAGTTAATGACTTCTTCACTTTTGTAAAGAAAAAATGGCCCTACTCCATTCTGAATCTTTTTGAACTCTGCATAACTTCCAGCCATTGATCAATAGCTATTATCTTGCTCATGCTTCTAAGATACCCTCCCAGTTGAGTCAGCCTTGTTCATTTATCCGTTCATTTGTTCATTCAGTAAACACATATCAATATCCCCAGAGTGCCAGGCACTAAGGGAAGATGAATAAGACCCAGTCTGATTTACCTCCCAATGGTGTACACTTTCCTTGAGCAACTGAGCCAGAAAGGACAGTTGCCCAAATCCCTATTTGTTTAGATTCACCTTTTCCATGTTTTCCCAGCTGCCATTCTAGGTAAAGCCTCCCAGTGTCGTTCCACACTTTAATAGCAACTTCATGATAGGCTGCCTTTCCCTATCTGCTCTTCACACAGACACAGTGGAAATCTGGCTCAAACCCCAGTTTCCAGCATCCCCTTCTCCAGAGACCCAGCTACAACTTTCTTTTGCTCAGTAAAATAAAAGGACACCTCAATTTGCTCCTACTCTAATAAAGATATCTTTCCTGCCCACTTCTACTGATGAGGTTAATTCTCAGGATCTTAGCTTAAAAATCGAGAGATACAAAAAGTTGGGTTGGGCCAGCCCCACCTAACTCATGATCCCTCCTGTTACCCTTGGTGTACTCCAAACATATGCATACATGTGTTTTTATCTTCTCTTGTTCATATCTTGCTATTTAATTGCTCCATGGTTCTGTATATTTTGACTTCCTCAACAAAATCCTCTTTTATTTAATATTCTCAAAGCACCTGGTACAGAACTGTACTCACAGTACAACATTTAAAATGTTAAATATTTGCCTTGCCATCAATTAAATGTAGAAAATGAGACCAGCCTGGCCAATATAGTGAAACCCCATCTCTACTAAAAGTACAAAAATTAGCTGGGCGTGGTGACGGGTGACTGTAATCCCAGCTACTCGAGAGGCTGAGGCAGGAGAATTGCTTGATCCCAGGAGGCAGAGGTTGCAGTGAGCCGAGATCACTCCACTGCACTCCAGCCTGGGTGACAGAACAAGACTCGGTCTCAAAAAAAGAAAAAGAAAAAAAAGAAAGAGAAAATGTCCTCTTCCTTCCTCAACCTAGTGCTTTCATACTCATTACCAGGCAACTGTCACATTTCAGACTCCTCCCAGACCAAAAACAAAAAAAGTCCAAGAGCCATGTTAAGTCCACGTTGTCTTCTGTGAGTCCTCTTATATTAATAGCAAAACATTACTACTTTGAATGCATCACATTTTCATATTTGTTTCCTTCCTCTCAATCTTTACAACCAAAGTGTTAGCCCAAATCTTATCCACCCTAATGACAGGAGCTCATCTCCAAAAACTGAATATAACATCTACCCATCATATTCACTCACCTCATCCACAACACTCAGCAAATGAGATGACACATTGAGCACTTTGAAGATGGTACATCAAACGTAGAGCGCCGTGGACAATTTCACTCGCCAGGTCCTCCATCTTACACAGCACTCTCCGGAGCAGCACCAAGTGGCAGAAAGTCACTTGTGGTCTTTGGGGCCAAGTGGGCCCGGTTTGAAGGCCAAATCAGCCGCTTATAAACAGTGTGAAATGAGTGACATTACTGAAGCTTCCTGGGCCTCAGTTTCCTCATCTGTGAACTAGAAAGAATGCCACCTTCTTTACAAGATCACTGGGGGCATTAAATGATAAAAAAAAAAAAAAGATGTTGAAGTTGTAGCTTTTCAATGTTAAGTCTCTTCCCCCTCACCCTCATTTGTCACAACACCCACCCCACCCCTCTGCTTCTTTGAAGGATCACAGTGGCTTCTCACTGCCACTGGGCAACATTTTTATTTTCTGATACAAGGACTCCTTTCTGGGACAAATGTCAGAAAACTCAATCTAAACTACTTCAGCAAATTCATCAGGTCACATAGCTGAGAGGTCCAGGGGTAGAACCAGCTGCAGATCCAGCCAGACTGGGCCTTGCAGTTGTCACCAGGCCCCAGCTGAACTCTGATTGGACTATTGTGGATCACGCACACACCCTGAAATGATCCCTGTCGTCAGAGGATGTGAGTCTAGATTGGCCAAGCTAACAAGTGAGCACCCATGGGTGGTACCACATCAGTGCCCACCCTGAACTGAGGAAATTAAGGTGGCAAATCTCTGCTTTGAGTTGGGATGGTGGTTAGAGTCCAGCATATTAGTGTCTGAGGGCCAGGAGAGGGACACTACAGGGAAAGCAGAGAGGGGATCTTGGAGAATCCAGGACAACTTCAGAGGTCTCCACAGTTTTTGCTCTGGCCTAGTCTTGTTGATCTGGGTCCCAGGTAAGGGCACAGGCTCTCAGCTGTCTGGCTTCAGTTTCCTTGTCTGTGAGAAAGAATTATCAGTCTTGAGCAAGTCAAGAGCCTAAGACAGTGCTTGGCTCCTGTAAGCACTCAGTAAGGATTCTCCATTAACCGAGATCATAGGGGAAGAGCACCCATGCATGGCCATGGGCATTAACATTAATCTGAAAGTGAATGACTAAATCTGTGCCTGTGGAAGCCTCTTAGGAGAAACAACAACCCAAATCTTGCACTCTGAATTTCCAGATTCCCTGGGATGTGAACAGAAAACTTTGTATTATACACACACACACACACACACACACACACACACACACACAGCGCAATTAAAATAGTAGTTAAAAGTTTTGGAAAGGGAGAATGACTATTTGGCTTTCTAGCTCCCAGTTGCCTTTGTTTACTTAGCTCTTCCATGAATGTGCACCTCGCATGCATTTCATTAAACAAGGGAGAGTTAGCGCTGTGCTAATTGCATACCTGGCTGCAGTATTCATTACAAAAGCCTCTTAATCGGATGGTTAGCCTGAGTGATTCCCCTTGGAAGGTGACCTGACTAGTATCTAAAAACACTCACATGTCCCAGCCAGGGTGATGGAGGGCAGGAAGTGTAACCTTTGACCAGGCAAGTGGTAACAATGTTGCCCTTTCTGCAACCAAGAACCAAAGGAATTAAAATTGAGTCAGTCACCAAGTAGACTGCATTTAGGGTCCCCTATAAATCTCTCTGAAGCATTTACCAAAATGTTTACTTTTCCTAGTAATTTAAAACGAATGGGAAAAGGCTTTGTGCCAAATATTGAGAAAACAAATTTGGTTCCTTCATCATTCCGTTCCAGCAGTCTACGTCTTTACTTCGTCTTAGAGTGCACTTTACTGAGCACTTTCTTGATCTGATAGTGATATGCAAATCATGATTAATCATTCCACAAATTAAATATATTTCTGCCCCTTCAGCTGGTTAAGCTGAAATTATTCTTCAGTGATGTACATATGTAGATGGCATTGAATTTCTCACATACCAAATAAAGCAGAGATGATAAAAACTCATTTCATGTAATTTACTTTAAACCTCCTTTTGTTGTCTACGTGCCCTTAAATAATATTCAGAATGTGTTTTGCAATGCCACCAAGAATCCGAGTGGGACACAAGGGACCCAATTCTGCGGCTCTTCCTGTTTATAGTTATGCTGTTTATTCCAGGGGCAGGGGTAGGGCTTGGATGGAGATTTCTGAACTCTTGGATGGAGTTCTCTGGCAGTTAGGCTAAAACCAAGCAAATGTGAGTTATAAACGCAACTCAAACTTGATTTTTGGCTTTGTCCTGTATGGTAAGGTTTGGCTAAGAGAACATAAAGATTTAGTTCAGATTGTAACTCCTTTTTGTCTGACCTTCCTTACTCAGATACTTCCACATTGACCGGGACTACTTAAAAACTGATGCAAAGTAAATGTAGCTTTGATAATGCTTCCTACTTTGACACTACATCATGTTATCCTTCTCAAGCAAGGTATTGATTTGAAAATTGGCTTCCTGACTTCTAAGTAATTGTCAATTCTTTTTTTAATGGAGTTCCTGTCTACTGAATATATATTCCCTTTTGTTTTTTCTCCTTCTATAAATGAAGCACATTCTGAATCTCTCAGAATTATTCTTAAAATAAAACAATGGAGGAAAACAAATGGTATTCTGGTTCATTCCCAGGAACTTTCTCGACTGCTTCACAATAATTCTCTCAGCACCTCTGCTCTCACTTCCTGTTAGCCCTGAACTTTAAATTCAAAATCAGCCTGACATATAGCATTGGTCTAGCTATATAAAAGATGATTTTGTTTTCATACGATAAAAAATTTCTGTTTGGGTTTTATATTTGTTTCATTCGGATATCCCCATTTCATTGATCTCTACCCTATAGGCACTGCTGTATAAACATGAATTTACCTTGCTTTGAAATTTCACTTAATAATCTTTACCTTAAATACATTATCAGAAATGTGTTAGACATGCTGTGTGGATCTAGAAACTACTAGTGACAGATTGAGAAAAAAACTGAGGGTCTAGGTTATTCTCAGAATGTCCAAATTGTATTTATTTGAGTCATTACCAGGAAGCTTGAGATTATCCTTTAGTAAGCATCGAGTAAATGGAACTTCCTCTACAATGAAAAGGAACATTCTCTGCCCTTAAAAGTTATAGAAAAGTAATGGAAAAATAATAGCTAGAGTACGGTAAGCTACAGCGAGTGTCTCATCCAGGCTCTACCATTGCTGCCCCTCAGACCTGCCCTCTCTTCCGGCGAAGCCTGTACACAGCTTCCTGCTGTTCAGGGCCCTCTTAGTTGGCTTCATGTTATTTCTTTGTAGCAGTGCTGCAGTTTATTAATGTTCATCATGTGCACAACAGTGCTTCTGGAATGCTGGCAACGTTGTCTGTAGACTCAGGCAATCAGGGCCTTTGCCCTGGGCCCCACAATATACACTGTTTGCCCTGGTCACATTCCTCCATTTCTAGGCCCTGCTCCAGGTACCCAAGACCCCAGAGTTCCCTGTCCAAATGGCCTCAAGGAGAAGGCACAGGACCAGCTGTGGTTAAGTGGAGGATGGAGCTTGAGTATGAAACTGGGGTGTCCAGTGTGGGAAGAGAGAAGTGGGTAGCCCAAGGCCTCCACTGGCAACTTTGCCTGAGGCTCCATATGCCAGGTGTTGCATGGTGAAGAGCAGAGATGGTCACAGCATGCCTAGAGCCTCTGACCTGGCTGGGGAGATGGATGTAAAAAAAGTAATCAGAAGGGCAAGGGGTTCTGCATATGAGAAGCACAGGGTGCTATGGGAGCCTCTGACATTGAGGAGGCAACCCAGGCTGAAGCTGGGGTGGGTAGAGGAGAGTAGGGACACTTTCTCCACAGAAGCCCCGTCACAATATCCACCCACAATTTCCTGCATGCCAAGCCAGAATTCATGCATTAGGACTCAGATGTGCAAAACCTATAACCTACTTTGTTATGTGTAAGTCTGATATGCTGAGATACCTTTATTTCTTTGCATTTCAAGGCCTCTTTTCCAGTCTAACTCATTCTCTTTCACGTTTCCTTAATTGACAAATATGCATTTTTCTTCCAGCATCAGCAGAGTGGTGTCTCAAGGGCAAGATCTTTTTTAAAAAACAAAGAAAGCCATTCTAACTGGCATGAGATGGTATCTCATTGGGATTTTGATTTGCATTTCTCTAATGACCAGTGATGATGAGCTTTTTTTCATATGTTTGTTGGCCACATAAATGTCTTCTTTTGAGAAGTATCTGTTCAAATCCTTTGCCCACTTTTTGATGGGGTTGTTTGTTTTTTCCTTGTAAATTTGTTTAAGTTCCTTGTAGATTCTGGATATTAGCCCTTCGTCAGGTGGATACACTGCCAAAATTTTCTCCCGTTCTGTAGGTTGCCTGTTCACTCAAAGTCAGGAAACAACAGATGCTGGAGAGAATATGGAGAAATAGGAATGCTTTTACACTGTTGGTGGGAGTGTAAATTAGTTCAACCATTGTGGAAGACAGTGTGACAATTCCTCAAGGATCTAGATCCAGAAATACCATTTGACCCAGCAATCCCAAAGGATTATAAATCATTCCACTATAAAGACACATGCTCACATGTTTATTGCAGCACTATTCACAATAGCAAAGACTTGGAACCAACCCAAATGCCCATCGATGATAGACTAGATCAAGAAAATGTGGCACACATACACCATGGAATACTATACAGCCATAAAAAAGGATGAGTTCATGTCCTTTGCAGGGACATGGATGAAACTGGAAACCATCATTCTCAGCAAACTAACACAAGAACAGAAAACCAAACACCGCTTGTTCTCAATCATAAGTGGTAGCTGAACAATGAGAACACATGGACACAGGGAAGGGAACATCACACACCATGGCCTGTCGGGGGTGGGGGGTGGGGAGAGATAGCATTAGGAGAAACACCTAACATAGATGACGGGTTGATGGGTGCAGCAAACCACCATGGCACATGTATACCTATGTAACAAACCTGCATGTTCTACACATGTATCCCAGAACTTAAAGTATAATTTAAAAAAAAGAAAAATGTATAATAATAAAAAAAAGAAAAACCAAACAAAGAAAGCTACTGTTTTCTCACAAACTGTACAGTGTAAAATTTTAACCTGTTTCCCATGTCAGGTGTAGCTTAACTCCCAGCTCCAAGACCTTGAGCAAGTCATCTCACCTGTAAACTGAGAACATCTATCTCAGATAGTTGGTATGAGGGGTAATGGGATAAAACATTTAAAGCACATAGCTCAGAGCCTAGAATAGGCTAAGTGTCAGAAAATGTTCATCATATTTCTCTTAGAAACCCGGACTACTTTTTGAAAATTTTTGAAATAAAAAAGAAATGCTGTGTTCTTCACACTCAATAATATCCGATTTACTTTAATGCTAACAAACCTTTGTTATGTTTTCTACAATTTAGATACCTAATAAACACACTGATATGTATTTGAGAGGTAACAGAAACACAGAATAGGAAATATACTCTTTTAAGATGAAAATAAATATAATATAAATATTGTCTACTTCTATTTTATTTTCTACTAAATTTCTATTTTAAAATGAGACAAATGAATTCCTGACCTGGGATGGTGTTTTTCGAAAGATACTAAGCAGAAATCAGGTGGTGTTGCCTGAGCTAGGGTTGCAAACAAGTACATGAATGTGGAAGTGATGGGTATCTTGACACTTAGGATTTCCTTTGAATTTGCAATTTCCCCTGCCTTCTGTTTCTGTTTGGAGTGTGGATACTCCACATGTTTCACTCATTTATCTTTGTTCCCTATCAGGCTCGTACCTTTACTCTACCTCCTAGTTTTACTAAAAAGCTTTGCAAAGATGAAGTTCTCAGATAAAGAATAAAATTCTGGAATTATCTAAGCTCCAGTAACACTGAAGACATGAAAATCCACAGAATCATAGCTCTCAGTGGGTTGATAAATAGCACTTTCATCCTCACCTTGGGTTTCTGGTGTGTTATGGTAATGTAACATGCCACCTTTCTATATTTACTGTCTCTGCCTCCTTTTATTTATAGAGAAAGACACAACCAGACATCTATGTTTTTTGTTTTGTGTGGTTTGAGGGAGCAGGTGAATCTATAGGCATATAAATGTGTTATTTTCTAGATAATGTAGTAAGTGCAGTCTAATAAAGTTTTTCTAAAGGCAGCATGACTACCTCCATAAAGTAAATTTAAAGATAAAAGCGCTTTGGAAGTTTGTTTTTAGTTGTTGAAAAAAATAATGGGTGCAATAAATAAAATGTTAGAACAAGTTTATATAAAATAAAAACCACACGTGTGTTTCTCCCACTCACATGGCCACTTTCACCGTTTTCTGTGCAGTCTTTGTCACATGCACACATTTAACAGAGCAATCTTTATTTAAATGCCAGTAAGGGTTTTGCTTTTTAAACTTTATAAACACATCCTCAGGTTTCTATACAACAAATAATTTTTTGTTCATTCACTATGAGCCTATATAATTTAATTACTATTAGTGGCTTAGGTCATAATTATTTCTATTTGTATAGCCCTGTCTTCTGAAGGATTCAAATTGTTTTTAAAATAGCACGTTGGAAACCACATCAGAAGCCTTTCTAGTGCAATAGAAAGACTATAGATGGGGGAACTGAGGTTCTAAAGAGACTATGGGACTAGCCAGGATTATTCTTGGCAGATCAAAGACTAACTCAAGGTTCTAAATCCCCAAACCATCACTCTTTCTGCCTCCTGCCAGCCCCTAGACTCTTTGGTCTGGGATGGATGTCAGAGCAGGCATAGGGGGTCATAGAAAGACAGCATTCTGCTTGTCTGTTTCTCCAACTACAGGGAACCCAGCAGCTGCTATTGTCTCTATGCAGGGCTGGCTTGAATAGTATAAGCCCAACCTGACTACCAAAGAAGTGATTACTTCCCTGTCTTTTAAAAACTGTTCTTTATTTCATGGGAAGGTGAGCCCTGGCTACTGGGTTCTAACACAGTCACAGTCCTAAAAAATGTGTCATAGAATTGGAGATTCTGTGAACATGGTATATACATTTACACAAATCCTACTACAACTGAGCCACATCCAAGGACTGCACCATGACTCTTGGAGGTAGCTCCTGGGACATCTCTTGGCACTTTGGGGTGAGACAGGGGCCTGGAGGAAACTCAGAACTGTGTGACTTTTTCAGAGACAAGAAGTCAAACTGGGAAGCCAAGTCCTCTATTTACCAGCTAGATTATCAGCCAGCTGGATCCATGCATGAAAGATTTTCTCTGGGCTGACAGAATTAATGCCATTCACACAGCCACAGGATGTGCTTTATTTCAGTACACATCCTGAGCATGCAGAGCCCAGGAAACGCTTTAAGAAGGTAGAGAGTTGAGGGTTCAGCAAACCTGGGTCTCCTGGTGAGTTCAGATTTCCATGAGTGCCAACTGAAATGGTGGTCCTCTTAGCTGGGTTTGCAGCTCCCCAGCTGTCTACAAGGGAACCAAGAGCACCACCCCACTTCACACCAGACCCAGGCAGTCATCATGCATAACCATGTTTGGTGATAGCTAAGCACAGCTGCATTTGAACTGATGACCTGGTAATCTGCACTAGAAACATCCATATCCCTTTACAAATCCCTGGCGCCTCGCCACGCATTTGACTTGTTGTTCTTAAAGTTTCACATCATTTTCCACCTGTTAAACCACCACTTCAAGAGAATTATTGAGTCTGAGGAAGAAAGGAGACCACTTTTACCCTCTCCTTTGTACTTTGAAACTCATTCACCCCATGGCTAATAGGACTGGTGGTTCAAGGATTCAATGCTGGTTTACTCATTTGGGGCATCTGCTTGTTACTGGCTATAAAGAAATCAACACTTAAAGAAATGCATTCAAGAACACCTACCCCAAGGCAGACATTTCCTTGTAAAAAAAATAGTGACACATAGCATCCTACAAGATTTCAGATACATACAGATGGCTTTTTCTGGACAATCAAGCATTTGTCAGGAATGTTAGACAAAGAAAGCTTTATGTTCACAACATTATTATGGCTGCCAGCAGCATTTGTTTAATAGGAAACTAGCAGCAAAAAAAGGAAAGTCATGTTACTTTTGCATCATGAGTAATACTGCACCTCAGTGCATGCTCCCAGAAGTTGTTAACTACAGTAATATGCTTAAAGATATGCATTTGATTTGCTTCTGAGGCCTCCATCCCACCAATATATGATCATAAATATCTAGTGAATCATGTGTATGTTTGTGAAATATATATTATCTGTGAAAGAAACAAATTATATAAAATCTGACACAATTAGAACTTCCTGGGACATGTCAGAATTTTTAAGAACTATTCTTGCTTTTACCACTTCCTAGAACTTTATGGATTTAAAGTTACCAAAATGCATCTAAAACCTGACATAATTTAAAATTTTGGAACATGATAGAATTGTGTTTTTCTTTTTTCATTACAATTGTCATTTTTGCCACTTCTTGGTGCTTTGTGGACCTAGAGACATTAAAGCCCTTTATGTGCTATCAAAATTTACAGTGAGCGTTTTGCCCCAGACTAACTCTGCTTGAGGAATGCTCTGGTGGTGCGTGTTTGATGGCATTGGTTGTATCTTATGTACTGATATTTACGACAAAACTGAGAAAAGTTTAGGGTATCCAGACTCCTTCCTTTCACCCATACAGACATTTCATTCCAGAAGAAAAATAATGTTCTTTCTCATGCTGTTTTGCAAAAGACCTAAACAAAAGAAACAGCATGTAAAAGGTTTTAACGTTCCTTTGAGTTTGGAGGAAGAGGTATAAGGGCTTGTATTGAATACTTTTCAAATAAACTAGCGAATAACATGTACGTGCTAATAACATCTTAAGTTAGAAAGCTCCAGACAGAAAGATGACCTTTCTACGCATCTTTTTCCCAAGAACTTTTGCCATAGTCCTTCCTGTGGGAGCCTGGGGGAAATAAGTACAATTTCCTTAATGATCCTTATAATTGCTGGAACTTACTTTCCAAAGCCCTGCTTTTCAAAAGCATATTTGTCTCTCTTTTTTAATCTTCACCAGGTATTGAAGAACAGAAATTTTCCCCAAGATGGCCAACTACTAAAATGGCTTAACTACTGACTAAGCCACAGAACGATTGCTAAGCCAGAACTCCCTGCCCTACTTAGTTACCAGGTTGTCTACCTCAATCTAGAGCCTTGGCTAAACACACGGAAAGCCAGGAGAATGGTCAGTGTTACTGGATTGAGAAAGTTGTTGATTGAAGGTGTGAGCAAAAACGAGGAATTTTATTTCTGGGGCCCTTACAAAGAAATTCAAATTAAACTTACCGATGAAGGAAAATATGTTCACAGAGAGGGGCAACATATCCTCAACTAGACAATTCTTTTTGTTAATTGCTCTATGCAAAGCAAATATTTAATTTGTTGATTGCTCTATGCAAAGTAAATAAAGAATCCCCTTGGGCAGGGAAGGGAGAGCATCAGGATACATAGCTAATGCATGCAGGGCATAATACCTAGGTGATGGGTTGATAGGTGCAGCAAACCACTGTGGTACACGTTTACCTATGTAGCAAATCTACATGTCTTGCACATGTATCCCAGAACTTAAAATTTAATTTAATTTAATTTTTTAAAAAAAGAATCCCCTTAATGACCAAAGTACTTTCTCAAATGTCGATATTCCCAAGATGATAATAAGCTCTGACAGTTATGCTGTATTAGTTTATTAGGGCTGCCATAACAAAATACCACAGACTGGGTGGCTGAAACAGAAATGTATTGTCTCGCATTTCTGGAGACTGGAAGTCCAAGACCAAGATATAGACAAAGTTGGTTTCTTCTGAGGTCTCTTTCCTTGGCTTGCAGACGGCCACCTTCTTGTTGTGTCCTGACATGGTCTCTATCTGTGTTATTTATATTCTAATATCTTTGTATTAGACACCAGTCATATTGGATTAGGACACACCCATAGGACTTCATTCTACCTTAATTACTTATGTAAAGACCCTGTCTCCAAATACAGTCACATTCTGAGGTAGTGAGGGTTAGGACTTCAGTGTTGGAATTTGGGAGAAGACCCAATTTAGCCCATAACATGTGCATATGAAAAACAAAGTAACTCTTAAGTGGTAATATTTGTTTTGGTTATTTATAATGTTCTTACATTTTAGTTAATGTAATGGTGGCAGTAAGTTAATTATCCATCTATGAATGGGAAAATTGTAGACTTGAAATTAAGGCAAACTTTAGAAAGCATTGCTGTTACTATTAGTGGAAGTATTTACCTTCCAGTATCTACATAGCTGTAGCTATGAGATGCAGCATATTCCAACTGATGTCAGTAGGGGGTCTCAAAGAAATGGTAATTTGTCTGATATGTTTTTACTTAGCCTGGTGAGGTAGAAAGAACACTGGTCACAGCCAAGAAAGCTCTGCTTTGCCCTTATTGAGGGGAAGGGACTTCCTTAGTACACCTGTGACTTATTTCCTCAGAAGAGGATAGCAATTAAGAGAGCAGACTGGAGTAGGACTACCTTGACTCCAGTCTACTGCTCATTAGCTTTGTGCTTTGGGGCAAGTGACTTAACCTCTCTGTTGCTCTATTGTTTTCCTATATGTAAACAACAATAGTAACCTAACTCAGAGGCAGTGAGATGAAATGATGCTGTATATGTAAAACACTTATAACAGCATCTGTCCTGATATAATTGTTCAAATATCCACCATTTTATTGTCTATAAGCAATAGGATTAAATGATATACTTTCTAAAGTCCCTTTTGACTCTAAAGCCAAGATAGCAATGTTGCTCTTCGATTTTATGACACTCAAAGTTACTACCTGGTAATTACAAGGCAACATTAGTAGACATTATATCACCTTAGGAGTAAATTTACTTCATCCCATTTGCAATTACCTGGTTTTTTATACTATAGAGCACCAAATGGATTGAGTTATTCTATCCATCACATTCTCAGGACATCCCGAAATACTTTTGTATCAGTTCTTCCTATAATACCTATGGTATTATACTGTGGAGGCTATACCACTCAAGCTAAGATATACACAGTGTAACATAGTTTGCCCTAAAGCACAGGTAAGGTGTTTTCATATTGTTTTGTGCCGTGTTTCTATATTATACTATAAAAATATTTTTTCTTTTGTTCTTGTAATATCCAACATTATATTCTGGTTAGAGGAAAATAATAATATATTTTGTGCTTCTATTAAGGAAACTAAGCATTCTATGATTCATAAATAACCAAAGCACCATGGAAGTCCCTTTCATTTAGAAAACCAAGCACTCAGAGACACTATCATCTCAATTACAAATACTTAATGAAAGTAGTTTGCAATAAAATTGGCGGTTAAGTAACATGACAGACAAATCATGGATTGGAGAGGTGAGAAACTGAAACTATCAGAAGGCATGACCTGAAAACTGCAATCACAGGGGATGCTTGCTAAAAATATAAATTCCCAGATTTTTCTTTGGAGATCTTGGATGGGGCTAAGGAATCTGTATTTTAGTGAGTTCTCCAGGCTATCCTTATAACCAGGCAGGTTTAGGAAACACGGCAATAGTCCAAGGACTAGATTATTGCAACCAACCTGCTATAATGTGAATGTGTCCCCCAAAGTTCATGTGTTGGAAACTTAGTCTTCAATGCAATGGTGTTAAAAGGTAGAACCTTTAAGAAGTGATTAGGGGCCGGGCGCGGTGGCTCAAGCCTGTAATCCCAGCACTTTGGGAGGCCGAGACGGGCGGATCAGGAGGTCAGGAGATCGAGACCATCCTGGCTAACACGATGAAACCCCGTCTCTACTAAAAATACAAAAAACTAGCCGGGCGAAGTGGCGGGCGCCTGTAGTCCCAGCTACTCGGGAGGCTGAGGCAGGAGAATGGTGTAAACCCGGGAGGCGGAGCTTGCAGTGAGCTGAGATCCGGCCACTGCACTCCAGCCTGGGCGACAAAGCCAGACTCCGTCTCAAAAAAAAAAAAAAAAAAAAGAGGTGATTAGGTCATGAGGGCTCTGTCCTTATGAATGGATTAGTTTTTGCAGGAGCGAATTCCTGATAAAAACGTGAGTCCAGGCTCCTTCTCTCTCCTCCCCCTTCCCCTCCCCTTTGTCTTCCACCTTCCATCATGGTATGATAAGAAAAAAGACCCTCACCAGGTGTGGGTCACTTAATCTTGGACTATCCAGTCTCCAGAACTGTAAGAAATAAACCTCTATTCTTTATAAATTACTCAGTCTTAGGTTTTCTGTTATAATGGCACAAAATGGACTAAGACACAGCCCCAGAGAGTGGTAGAGAGGATGAAAAAGAGGCGGGTAGAGATCATTTACACTTAGACATTAGAATCTCTATGAGCATTGGTGATAACATTTATATTGCTATGTATTTTACTACAGTACCATTACTTTAAAAAGGGCTTAAAACATATGTAAAGGCCACTTTAGAAACACCGTAAATTCCTAATGAATGCTCTTTCATTAAAAAAGAAAAATAGTTTTATTTCCGGGATCCTTAAAAGGGGAAACTCCCTTGACTCATTTTAGAAATCTTTAATTTTATAGGAACAAAGCAATGGCACATTAAGTATCATTAATTGTCCAGAAAATTTAATTCAACAAATATTTTAAAGTATTTTTAAGAAACCATGTGATGTGCTGCTGGAAATACAAAGATGGAGTCCTCGGCTTCAATAAAATTTCAATCTAGCAGGAGAGAGAAGATAAAATCCCAAATAACTCTAAAGAAGAAACACATAGAAAAGAAATGGGAAAGAAAGACAGAAACTGCCATGGAGACTCAGAGAAGGGAGAAATTCTATATTGTTCCGATATTAAGAAAACTCCTGATCAGAAGGTATTATTTGAAATAGAAAGGAAAAAATACATATGGAGGGAAGACATTTCAGTAAAAACAAAATGCATGAAGAAAACCCAGGGGAAGGAAGGCATGGTGTGGACATGAGACATTATGACTTGTCCAGTCTGATAGAGAGCAGAACCCATACAGGATGGTAGCGAATTCCAGTGCTGGAGAGGAGGCTAGACCACTCAAGCTAAGATAGTTAGGCTTAACTCAAGGGCAGCAGAGAGTCAGTAAATGTGTCCCTGGGAGTGATATAATTGGAATTTTCTTTTTTGAAGGTACCTAATGATCACAAGGATGAATTGCAAGAAAAGAACCCAAGCTAGGGAGTTTCAACTTCACCAAAGAATTCATGTTTTCTCAATATTCAAGGGGATTCCTTTCATAAAGTCGAAATTTGCAAATAGTTAAAGGCACTTGTTCCCAAACTTCAGCTTAATCAAAACCATCTGGAAGGCTTGTTCGAACACATATTACCACAATTACAGTTAGAGACTTCATCACCCCTCTCAGCAACTGATAGAATCACTAGACAGAAAATCAGCAAAGATATAGGAGAACAGAAGAACAGTATGAACCAAGAGGATCTAAACGATATTTCTATCAACAGCAGCAGGAACACATTCTTTTCAGAAGGCTGTGGAACATAGGCCAAGGTGGACCATATGCTGGGTCGTAACACAAACCTCAATGACTTCATAAAAATTGAAGTGATATATGTTCTATGACAATCATGAAATCAAATTGGAAACTAACAACAGAAAGACAACAGCTAAATCTCCAAACACTTGAAAATAAGACAACACAGTCCAAATAATCTATAGTGAAAGAGAAAAATCTCAAAAGAATTTTTAAAAATTCATAGAACTAAATTGAAAGTGAAAATATGACATAATAAAGTTGTAGAATGCAAATAAAGCAGTGCTGAGAAGGAAACACATGTTTATATTAGCGAATAGAAAAGTCTCGAATCAATAATCTAAGTTCCTATCTTAAAAAAACAGAAAAAGTTCTCCACTCCCAATGCTCCACTTGACTAGCCTAAAACAAAACAAAACAAAACAAAAAACAGAAAAAGATCAAAATAAACCCAAAACAAGCAGAAGGAAGGAAATAATAAAGACAAGAAAATAATGAAATTGAAAACAGGAAAACAATAGAGCAAATCAATAAACAAACAGCTGTTTCTTTAAAAAAAAAAAAAAAAAAGCCATGAAGTTGATTAACTTCTAGCGAGACTATCAAGGACAAAGAGGAAACACAAATCACCCAACTCAGGAATAAAATAAGAGATTTCAGTATAGTTCCTGCAGAGGGTTTCAATACAGATAATAAGGGGATACTACAAACAACTTTACATTCATAATTTGACAACTTAGAAGAAATAGACCAAATCCTGGAAAATAACAAACTACTAAGTCTCAACCAAGATGAAATAAATAATCTGAATTGTCCTATAACCATTACAGAAATTGCACGTGTAATTTAAAAGTTTCCAGAAAAGAAATTTCTGGGCCTGGTTAGTTTCATCGGAGAATTCTACCTTAGATTTTAAAAATTCGCATTAATTTTATATCACCTTTTTCAGAGCATAGAAGAGGAGGGAACACCTCATTTTATGACACCAACATTAACCTAATACCAAAAGCAGACAAGTAGCAAAAAAAAAAAAAAAAAGCAACTTATGGATAAAAATCTCTCATGAACTTAGACACAAAATCAACAAAATTTTAGCAAATTGGATCCAGCAATATATTATTTAAATTGTGTATCACAAGGAGGTGAGATTTATTCCAAGTATGTAAGGTTAGTTCATTATTCAAAAATCAAACAATGTAATCCAACAAATAGACCAGCTAAAGAAGAAAAACACATGATCTTTATCAATTTATGTTAAAAAAAAAAAAAAAGCATTTGACAAAATTCAACACCCATTTGTGACAAAAATTTAGCAAACTGAAAATAGAGGAGAAGTTTATCTATATCCCTTTTCATATAGACAAGTATCAGTTCAGATAAAATGTCTTTCAACTCCAGCACAAGGCTACTCAACCTGGTCCTAGAAAAAGAAAGAACAAAATAAAATAAAATTAACTTGTAAAGGGAGATATCTCCATCTTATCTATATCTTAAAATGAATCAACTCTTCTGAAACAGCAGGCAAAAAGCAGCCATTGTGAAAATCTCCTGCTTGACCAGTGCTTGGTGATGCAGAGCTTCATATTTTTCTATCTACCACCCAAAAGAAGGGCCCCCATACAATCTCATGGAGATAGAGGTTGACTGTAGTGCAATGAATAAAATGTTATTTTCTTTTTCAGTTCCTTGCTCAGTCACATTTCATGCCCTCTTCTCTGAATGTTTATCACCACCAAGAGTCATATTTCTGTTTGAGTATCTGGCAAGTGACTCCCTGCTGAACAGGGAGAAGAGAAGCCCCATAAATCAGAGTCCTGCAGTCCACATGCAGCCTTCCTGGCCAGTAGTGGGACCCCTGAATATTCTTCAAAACTAAGTACTTCAGAGCAGCACTCTTAAAAATTAAGATCCAATTACTCAGAGCTGGATGGCATTAGAAATGCCCCAAATCCCCAAATGAGCAGGATCTGAAGGGGCTGAGAATTGCTCCCTTGGCTTCCTGAGAGCCCTGATCAGCTGCTGACCCACTGAGTTCAAAGAAAACTGGCCTGTCTGCAATGCCAGCCTTCTCCAATATGAGACAAGGCACCCCCTAGGCCACTAGGAGTTGGAAATAAAGGGCAAAATCGTGGGCCTATAATTACCAGTAAGAGATTGAGACAATTCAGACCAGTGCAGTGGCTCACGCCTGTAATCCCAGCACTTTGAGAGGCTGAGCGGGGGTGCGGGGGTGGATCACTTGAGGTCAGGAGTTCGAAACCAGCCTGGCCAACATGGTGAAACCCTGTCTCTACTAAAAATACAAAAAAATTAGCCAGGTGTGGTGGTGGGCACCTGTAATCCCAGCTACTGAGGAGGCAGGAAAATCGCTTGAACCCAGGAGGCAGAGGTTGCAGTGAGCCAATAGCATGCCACTGCACTCCAGCCTGGGCGACAGGGCCAGGGTCTGTCTCAAAAAAAAAAAAAAAAAAAAAAAAAAAGACAATGCAACATACAGAAACTTGGCAACCTGCCACACTTTTATTCTTAAAAAGAATACTTTGAAACATGAATACATTTTTCTGAATATTCCGAAGTCCTTACTATTCCGGGTGTGTTCCTTAGATAAGCAGCATTGGCCTCACGTGCGAGCTTTTGCAAAATGCAACTTTCTAGACCCACCCAGAACCAGATCCACCCTTCCAGATCCATCCAGAACCACCCAATCAGAATCTGTATGTATACAAAATCCCAGTGATTTCTAGGTACATAAAATTGGGGCAGCCTTGCTGTAAGGACAAAAGTAGTATATACCTGTTAATTATAGTCAGGAAGCTGCCGAGAAAAGAGTGAATGTAGAGATGGTATCTCATGACGACTGGATAATCACCACAAACACTGCAAGACCAAGCTGGATAATTAAATAGTGTGGAGTCCAGGCCTGAACAATTAGGAAAACAGCCATAATCTGTTGACTCTTCCCCATCGGGAAAATCTATTTCCTGATTCCCCACTAGGAAAGTCTGTTTCCCCATTCGGAGTATCTGTTGACTCTTCCACATTAGGAAAACAGCCATCATCTGTTGACTCTTCCCCATCAAATGTCCATGAAGGCCAGAGAGCTCTGAGACTCTGCCCTAAATTTAGATCTCACATATACCCAGAGAAGTGCTAATTCAATCCCTTTGCCAATTCCTAATTGAATTTCTCATTTCCCAAATAACTGGTAGTTTGATATTGTTGTTGGAATACCTGAACAAATTACTTGTTCAGGAATTCTGGAAAGACCGAAAATGTATTAGCACATTATCATGATTGTTCCTTGTTCTTCCTTGGCTTTTAAACTTCCTGTTTTTAGTGATGAAACCATAGGCATTCACCAAGTTAAAAGGGAAGGAGGAGGGAAAGAAGCTGGGAAGTGGTAATGGGCTATTGAGACTTTATTGGGGTCAGTACATTCTATAAGGTTGAGCTTGGCAATGTTTAGAAAGTTTCTTGGTATCTTATATTATATAAGCCTTTATGGAAAACACAGCCTTCTAATAATCATAGTAACAAGAGACATATTTTGAATAACTAAAGTTTAAGTGTTACAGACAGTTTTGGCACTCAGTTTTAAACATTTTATCTAATTGTACAAATATTTTAAAAATACATGCTGAATGATAATTCCCACCGGATTGGGGTAACCCTGCAACATCCTCTTCTTTGGAAACGAATAGTTTGGTAAGAAGATAAATTAGTCCTTCTTTCTCATGGATAACTGTCATGTAAAATATTGGAGGAGATTTTCTTGCTTGTTAAGGAGAATTTGGAAACCTGCTATTTGCTTAAAACTCTACAAGAAGCCATATGCACATGTGCATCCTGCCTTTCAGGTGCTTACTCTCTAGGGGAGGAGGCAGACATACAAACATGAGATGTATTTTACAGGAAAAATTGATCGAACTTTAAATCAGAGTATCGGGAGCAGGTAAAGGAGATCCATGAATCTGGCTTAGAGATTAGAAGTGTCACTGACAGAAACTAGAATGATAGGTGAGAAAAGGAGAAGTGAGTTGTGAGTGGGAAGATGATGGACTTGGCTCTGGCCCAGTGAGTGGAAGATGGTCGTAAGGCATGGAATAGCACAAGTCAGCGTAAAATTAAGTGTGAAATGGACAATTAGTACCAGAGGAACTGAAAGGAGGAAACTAAACAGACTAGTCAGTGAAGGAATGAATAGTGACTCAAAGCTTCACGAAGGAGTTATGACTTGTATTGAACCTTAAAGAAAGATGAATTTGTTCAAGGTGAAGTAGAGTCGGGTAATGGAGGGCTTTGAAAGTCTAGTAGGCACGGTAGATTTGAATGAGGAGGAAGTGGACACAGGTTTCTAGGAGGGAGGTGATGAAAACAGTGTGTAGGAAATTTTAAAGCAGGGAAAGTTTCTGTTCAAGGCTTCCAGAGTTAAAATCTCTGTTGGAAGTAATTAGAAAAACCATGAAAAGGACAGAACAGATAAAAGACAGACTTTTTTGTTTGTTCGTTTGAGACAGGGTCTCACTCTGTTGCCCAGGTTGGATTGCAATGGCACGATCTCAGCTCACTGCAACCTCAGCCTCCTGGGTTCCAGCGATTCTCCCACCTCAGCCTCCCAAGTAGCTGGGACTACAGGCATGCGCTACCACACATGGCTAATTTTTGTGTTTTTCGTAGAGACAGGATTTCACCATTTGGGCCAGGCTGCTCTCAAACTCCTGACATTGAATGATCTGCCCACCTTGGCCTCCCAAAATGCTTGGATTACAGGCATGTGCCACTGCGCCCAGCCAAGACATACTTTAAAGGGAAAATAGGTAAAACTTAGAATTGGAATATCAGAACATTGGAAAAGGAGATAAATGAATCTGACAGGGAGAATGGTAATGCTATTGAAAACAACCAGAAATAGAGGTGGGGAAGAAAGGAAGAATTGTGAATAGAAAAATAGTGAAGTTGGTTTTAGACAATGACATGGTTTGGATCTGCATCCTCACCAAATCTCATGTCGAACTGTAATCCCCAGTGTTGGAGGCGGGGTCTGGTGGGAGGTGATTGGATCATGGGAGTGGATCCTACATGAGTGGTTTAGCACCATCCTCTTGTTGCTGTTATCATAAGTCAGTGAATTCTCACGAGATCTTGTTGTTTAAAAGTCTGTGTTACCTCCTCACTCTCTCCTGTTCCTGCTCCTGCCATGTCAAATGACCACTCCCCTTTCACCTTCTGCCATTATTGTAAGTTTTCTGAGGCTTCTCCAGAAGCCAAGCAGATGCTGCTATGCTTCTTGTATAGCCTGCAGAACCATGAAACAGTTTAACCTCTTTTCTTCAAATTACCCAGTCTCAGGTATTTCTTTATAGCAATGCAAGAATAGATTAATACAGACATAATGAATTGGAGGTGACATTGTGATAGCCAAAATGTGGCTATGTAGGAGGCAGCAGGACTAGGATTAGGGTGGGGAGGGTAAAAAGCCCAGGATGCCAAATTCAAGAAGGTGCTGACTCTCAGGGTCTCAGGGGGGCACAGCCCTGAGAGAGGACCTCCTTAAACTTTGCCCCTGGGACCACAATTCTTTCCCCCTAGTCCCTGCACTACTGGGCAGATGGAAATATGGAACTTGAGGTTAGATGAAAAATAAGATTGAGGATACAGTCTTTAAAGAAGTAGCATAAGAAAGATTATTGTTATTTATGAGGTCTTCAAAGTAGACACCAAAGAGAAAGAAGTACAAAGGGCTGAGCTTTAAGGAAGTCTCCTTTGAAAACCTGAAAAGAAACAGGAACGAGCAAGTCTAACATAAAAAGGACAACCAAAGAGTTAGGAAAAAGGATGTTTCTGTTTAAATATGGTAGATGTAACAGATGCTGTCACTGATGCATTTATTTCCTCCAAATCAGCACTTCAGTGTAATTAAATAATTTTTTAAAAAGTATTCACTCACACCTGGGCGACAGAGAGAGAGACTCTGTCTCAAAAAAAAAAAAAAAAAAGTATTCACTCACAAGGATTAAGAGAATAAGCGAGGAGATAACAGTAATAAAATTTTGGAAGCAAGTAGAGAAGTTATAACTCTCTAGGCAGAGTCAGAAAACAGAAACTGAAGCCAGCAGTGGGAGAAAGTCCGGGAGCAAATATAGTTGCACTACAGAACTCTAAAAGGCTTAGGAAATGGAGCAATTGATACCTCTGGAGGTGGGGTTTTGGGGGAACTGAAAACAAATGGATTGGTTAAAAATTTATACAGAGTGTATTCTATGGCAGTTATATACAACAGATCTCCTTCTCCAGCCACCATGGTTAGGCAATATACTATCACTAACCTGGTAGAATTACAGAGATTTATTCTCTAGAAAGTTGAATTCGAGTGACTTTGGACACAAGAACACAAGTCACAGCTAAGCATAGGATTTCCTTACGAGAAACAGAAGGACTAACAGAAAGTCTACACACAGAACAGTATCCTTCCCCAGTGGAATGCAAGAATGCTGGGGAATGGTTCCCAGTAAGTATTTCTCTCTGAGAACAACTGACCAAGCTAAAGAAAAGACCAATACATACAAACAGCTTGGACATTCCCCTAATAGAAGAATACTGTTGGGTCACCCAAGAGTGAAGCCTAGGGGGAATTTGGGCACACACATGCACCTGCACACAGCTTCCAGATCACATGACAGAGACTCATCCCACAAATGGACAGACAGCCAAGGATCATTAGACATGTGAGAAATGCTTCTAACATATAAAAATAGAAAAGAAGGAAGGGAAGGGAAGGGAAGGGAAAGAAAAGGAAAGGAAAGGAAAGGAAAGGAGGGAAAGAAGGAAGGAAGGAGGAAGGGAGGGAAGGAGGAAGGGAGGGAGGGAGGAAAGCGGGAAGGGAGGGAGGGGGAAGCAAGAAAGGGAAGGGCAGGGAAGGGAAGGCAAGAAGAAAGAAAGAGGAAGGAGGGAAGGGAGGGAGGGAAGATCAGACTTGGAGAAAACAGAAACAATGTATGATCAGAAAAGAAAATTAAAAATAAGAATCTCAAAATTATGCTATTTTAAAATATTCAAAGAACAGTAAAGAGTTCTTGGAAATTATGATCATAGAAAAAAATACACTGTTTGGAATATAAAGTTGAAAAAAAATCCCAGAAACCAAATAAAAATGATAAATACATGAACATGAGAGAAATAAGATGAAAATTTTAAGTAATCTGTTTAGGAAGTCCAGCTTCTGAATGATAGTACCTTTACAAAGGAAGACTAGGGCAAGAAGTGGAAAGGAAATCATCAAAGAAATAACACCAGAAAAGAATACTCAGAAGAAAATGACATGCTTTTATGTATTAAGAGGGCTCAAGTACCCAGCAAAGCAAATGAAAAAAGTCTAATACCAAAGCTCATGATCATGAAATTTCAAAACTCTGGAAACAAAGAGGAAATCCAGGAAGCTTTGTAACAGGTGCATACAAAGGAAGGCATAGGAAATCTTAATGACAAAATCAGAAACTGGAAGACAACGGAGCAATGCCTTCAAAATACTGAGGAAAAATTACTTACATAGTAGAATTCTATTCTCAGCCAAACTATTGATCAAATATTAGGATAGCATAACATCATTTTTGTAAATGCAAAGACAAAAAAAGTATCTTCTCTGCATTTTTTTATTTTGAAAGATAATAGAATAGAGGCTTACTATCCAAAAGGATGGAAAAACAAGAACCTGAAAGGTATGGGATCCAGGAAACAAAGGATCCAACATAGAGAAAGGCAAATGGAATCTACAAGATGATAGTAAAGGAAGCTTCTAGGACAATAAACAGCACACAGCTTAGTCTAGACTAGAGCAAGGTGAAAAGAGATTCTGGAGGGATGTACCTAAGAACACAGTTACCTAGTTTGTTTAACTGAAATCAGAGAAAATGTACCACTCTGTCCAAGACTTGGGGATAAGCTAGAACAAAAACAGAAAACTAAGCCAATGAAAAAGAGGAGAGTTACCAATTCCAGGGAGAAGAATAAAGTATGCAATAAAGGAAATAGTATCATATTATATGGCTCAGCTGTGAAAAATATTTACATAGTCATAAACTTTGAATATTGGTCTAAGCAAAATGAAGATGGAGGGAGGAAGGATGTGGTAGAAAACTGACCCTCATCATCACAAGTAGGAAACTAATAGATGATACCTAAAGCTGAAAACAAGGATTTTTAATAGTGGCGTAAGGATGTTTCTCAAAATAATGATCACAAATACTAGAAGAACAAGCTGGAAGAGCTAAAAGTGGTTTCCATTGAAAAGGACTCAGAGGAGGGGAAATTTGAGTCAGAGGCTATTGTTATTAATTGTAACCCTTAACCCTTTAAAATGATTTGCCTTGTAAATTGTACAAGGCAATTCATAAAAATTTTTTAAATAAAGGGACAAAAAATTAATAGAATCAATATATCAAAATAAATCCATATTTTAGAATCAACTACAGTTATGATAGCTAATGCATATTCCAAATTTAATGATAAAACTTATTAAACATTCAAGTTCTTTTGCTCTGACAACTAAACTTATTAAACAATATTTCAAGTTTTACAATTTCAAACTAATATACTTTTTTGAAGAAAAAAGTCAGATGATTATGATGTGCCTACAATCTTAAGTATTTTCTGTTCTTCTTTATAACATGTATCATTCTTTACCAAGTTCATTCTTGCATCTGGAAACAACACCGGGCAGATGACATATAAATACAATACCCCCAGTGCTCAGAGGTTAAAAAAATTCATTTCTCATGTTTTCCAGATGTCTATCTGGTAGAATCCTTCACTGATTTTTTTTTTTTTTCACTTCACTATTTGAATAGTTTTTCCCATGTGTAGATGCATCTCCAAACAGTGGCTCACAGCACATTTGACTTAAACACCTGAACATTTCAGCGGGACAGAAAACTGCACTTTATTCAGACAACAGATTAGGGATGAAACAGTGGTTTTCACGTTGTTTTTGACATTTTAAAAGGGCTGAAGTATTTTTATCCCTTTGCTGTCTGTTCTTCCGCTAGATACCTAATAACTTTGAAGAGAAGATCCCAACATATTATATATACTGAAATGCTGTCCAATGCAAAGTGATATTTTCCTTTCTATTTTTCATTTCTGGATGCTGGCTCTAGTAACCAATATAATCATTTTCTTTTATTGGTTTTCTTATAAAATTTATCCTTGTTAGATTCATTGATGACTATATATTACTGAGGCATTTGATAAAATTTCATTGTGATATTACCACTGCATAGGAAATCCTTTTTGCTGGATGAAAATAACTAGTTTTCAAGGTGAAAATGAAACCAGGCATGATGCAGAATTGCAGAGAATGGCGTCCTTATTTGAAAACTAATCATCAAGAACTCCCAACCCTCAAATCAATGTTATTCTGTGCTGAGAAGACGTGCTCTAGATTGACTGCAGTTTTCCAATTAAAAAAAAAAAAAAAGAGTTTTCCCACTTTCAACACTTCACAATTTAAAACTTTAGCTCTTTAAAAGAATTCTGATTCTCTCATGACTGTCCTGAGCAGTACATCTCCTAAATCCTTCTAGACAGTCTTTGGTGGCCTAGATCTGATTAACGTGAATTAATTTGGACCAGAAGATTTGTTAAAACAATTTAAGTCAATTAGTGACTCTGCATTTGCAGGATTGTATGGGTATACAGCCCCTAGCTATTTTTCCATTTTTATTTGAGGATATTATAATAAAGTATAATATCACTGGATCCTCCTTCTTACTGAGAAATATTGAGCTGGTCTCTGTCATTTTACCCAAATTCCTTTTTTTTTTTTTTTTTTGAGACGGAGTCTTGCTCTGTGCCCCAGGCTGGAGTGCAGTGGCGCGATCTCGGCTCACTGCAAGCTCCGCCCCCCCGGGTTCACGCCATTCTCCTGCCTCAGCCTCCCAAGTAGCTGGGACTACAGGCGCCCACCACCTCGCCCGGCTAATTTTCTTGTATTTTTAGTAGAGACGGGGTTTCACCGTGTTAGCCAGGATGGTCTACGATCTCCTGACCTCGTGATCCGCCCGTCTCGGCCTCCCAAAGTGCTGGGATTACAGGCTTGAGCCACCGCGCCCGGCCAATTTTACCCAAATTCCTAAAGCACCACACTGATTTAAAAAGCAACAAAGGACATAGTTTTAAAGTTTTTTCAAGGGTTTGGGATTATTCCTGGAATATCTAACTAAAAAGGACATAAGTTGTTAAAACTATCACTTAAAGATTTGATACAGCCCATTCCTAGAAGATAATTTACTTTTCAGTTAAATGTTATCTTTGCCTGGGCTGCTTCTAATGACATGGCTCATGGAGATACAGTTTAAAAAATAAAGTTAAATCTTCCTCTTGGTGGAAAATAGTTTTTAAAAAGCAGTTTTCTACTTAAAGTTAGAATGATTGCTAATTTTAAATAATAAAAGTATTCCAAACCCCACAAATATTAAATGACAGCAAATTTATGAATAAAGCTAATTTTTAAAATTAGGACAAGAAGCAAAGAGTTCTTGCTACATGAACTTCATTCAGTCTAATCTGAATTAGAGAATGTTTTAAATCAATGTAGTTTCATTTCTGTAAACCATACATAACTCATACAGCTAGCAAGGCACTGCTTGTAACAGATAACTTAGGGATCTGGTTAACAAATAGAGAAATAATTCATAATTAGCATGCCAATTATACATGACTGGTTGCTTTCCTGGACTTAAAATAGCATATACACTAAACTTTCTTTCTTTGTGGATTATTAATTTGCTTGGCAAATCCTTCCCAGTCTAGAAGTAAGAGCCCACTTCTTGTCTTGCTGACCAGAGCTCTTCTAAGGAGATTTCACTATAGTTTATAAGCAACACAGTGGCTAGCTTTCCAAGTTACCTGTGTTCCTCATTGCCCCACTGCCTTTGGCTTACCCTGCAGCAAGTCATTTGCATATATGCAAACCTTAATTTCCCTATTTGAAAAGTGGGGCTGAAGGTCTGTACAAGTTCAAGTGAATCAATTGCTAAAATCCAATTTGATCCTAAAAAAGATGACCAGGCAGATAGCACTGTCCTTCATGAATCACTGTGAGGGAGTCTGACCACAATCGCATCTCTCTTGGCCTCTGCAGTGAATGTGTGCAAACAAAACTACTGTTTTAGCCATTCTAAAAAAAATATGCACATAGGGACTTATAAACAGCATATTTTTACTCAATAAGTCATTTTTAAAATAGACTGTGAATGACAACTTAAAAGTGCTTAAGAAAATATTATTCATTCTGCAAAAGAGTTACTATGGCCTAGAAGGCAAACTGGTCATTTGGGACTATTTTAAAAGTACAAGCTAGAGGAGGCCCTCCTCCCTCTAAGAAGCCCAGTCTCCTCAGACTTGGCCCATTCACTCCAAAGCTGGGTTGGGCCATCGTTGTTTGGGGCTTTTGCAGCATGGACATGAGCAAGATTTTTTATTTGAACAAGGCAGAAAATCACAAAACTTAAAACAAATTTGCAGTAAAGAAAAAGAGTGTGCTTTTTGTTCCAGATTTTATTTTAAAACATTTATTCAGGCATCTCTATGATTTCAAGCCTCTCAGCCCAGAGGCATTAAACTGTATTGAAGTTTAATGGCCTGAAAAGTTTCCTTTTGAATTAAAGCACATCCAGTTACAAAAGTGGGATGAGGAGAAGGAAGGGAGAACCTGCAACTAATCTGAAAATTCCGTCTTTGATCCTGAACTTTGAGAACATAAAAATAGCCAGCATAATACTTTCAAATCACATCGGGGAGAAACACATTTCTGGAAGCTGTGTTTCTATCCCAGTGTCTAATTAAAGGAATTTTCCATTAGTGAAGGATGATCTATAATACAGAGAGGACTCGATGGGTGTTGAGAAGGAAAAAAGATAATTTACATAAGCTTCTCCAGACCCGTTATTCTCATCAAGTGCTTCACTTGCTGTAATGGCAAATTCTAGGACCTTTCATTTCATGGATGAAAATGGTACCTTCTTTCCAGACCAGTGGACTCCAGAATGGAATGATATACTTGGGTACAGATAGAAAATTTAAATTTTTTATTTATGGGTACTATTTAGATCACTGTTAATTTTCTGTTTGGTTTATGTAATGTACATGTGACGTAAAGTAATAGTGTATATACAGCCCCTAAATAAATGAATGTACTTATGTTGGGGTATTCAATCATGGAAATCCAGAGACAACTTCTCTGGGAACTATACCTGAGTCATAGCCTAGACTGCCTGGCAAGATGAGGGGGCGCTGAAACTGGAAGTTGTCCTAACTCTTAGTCCATAAAGGAATCCCTTGGTTGCTGCAGGCATAGACGCCCCTCCCCCAGCCTAGAGAATCGGATCAACAGTAGTTCTACCCAGCTGGACTTTCTGTGATTGTGTCCCACTCTTTTTTCTTTTGTTTGTTTTTCATTTTTTAAGTGTAACTGTGCATTAGTAACAATGGGACTATAACAAAAGTACAGATAGCTTGGTCCTGTTTGAATCTTTATTGTCATCTCCCACTACAAAATATGCATATTTGTGTTGGTGCAAATCAGAGCAACTTGAACCTAATCGTGTCCCATTCGATGCCCTATTTACTATAATGCATAGGTAATCTCATGCATAGAGATACAGAAGTGCTCACTGTCAAGGTGCATATTTTTAACATCCAGTTCAATCTGCTATTTTTTAAGACTGATTTTTTGTCTCTGTGCAAACAGGATATCAAGTTCAACTTTCTCTTGTTAATTAATTATCAGTGTTTCCTCTGTTGAGTGTATGTTCCCTGAATGGTTGTTCAGTGAAAGGAGGCCGTGGTGGTCTTTGAGAAATACAGATTCTGTGTCTAAGCTTCAGGATGTTTAAAGGAAGAAAAAGTAACACAAATTGCCATTTAAGAATTTGAGTGGCTCATGCCTGTCATCCCAGCACTTTGAGAGACTGGAGCATGAGGATCACTTGAGCCTGGGAGGTCAAGGCTGCAGTGAGCCGAGATCGCGTCACTGCACTCCAGTCTGGGCAACACAGCAAGACTCTATTTGAAAACATAAAAATAAAAAAGGTATAGTATATGTATTGAAATGGAAAGATATTAATGGCCTAGCAATAGTGGAAAAGGGCAGTTTTCGAACACTGTATGTTATGATTCTGTTTATGTAAATATATGTTTACATATGCATTAAAATGTGATGGATTTTCTTTAATAGTGGTTTTCTGTAGAAGGTAGAATTCTGAGGAAACTTTGATTCCTCCATTTTGTTAAATTTTTATCAAACATATCAGAAAACCAAGATAATTTCTACTTAGAAAATAAAATGTTACAGGTATTATAAATAATATGACCTTTTTTTTTTTTCTTTTTTTTAGAAGGAATCTCGCTCTGTTGCCCAGGCTGGATGCCACCATGCCTGGCTAATTTTTTATATTTTTTAGTAAAGACAGGGTTTCGCCATGTTAGCCAGGATAGTCTCTATCTCCTGACCTCATGATCCTCCTGCCTCAGCCTCCCAAAGCACTGGGATTACAGGCGTGAGCCACCGTGCCCGGCCCTTTTTCTTAATTATAATCTTATAGCACAGAAGTACCAGACATCTGAGGAACTTTTGTAATATAAAGGATAGAAATCTAGGTGGAGGGAGGAAAGGATCTTAGAGGTAAGAGAAACAATGCAAAGGGCAGAAGAAAACATCCCCCAAACCACAATTACTATTCTTAGCAGGATAAAAGAAAATATTGCATGAAATAAGAGGAAGCTCTAAAAAGGGAACAAGCAAATTCATTTGATCTTCACTTGATCAAAATTTATTTGATCTTCATTGTTGGCACTTGTAAAGAGCAGATTTAATAAGGAACATGAAAAATTCCAAGAAGAAAAATTTGATAGCCAAAAAAAAAGATTGCAATAAAAGGATCTAAGAAAATCTCTTAAGGAAATAGACAATGAGAGAAAAATAAAGAGTCAAAAGAAACCCCCCAAAAATGAAAATTAGAGTATCAATCCAGGATATGGAATAGCTGATAAATAGACTGACAAAAAAAAAAAAAAAAAAAGGAAAAGAGAAAATGGTTGGGAGAAAATGATCAAATAAATAATATAAGAAAGATTCCCAGAACAGAAATATGTATTTCTGAAGAATGAAAGTCCCTGTGAGAGCCTAGCATAATTAATGAAATATGTCCACATCAGGAAATTTTAGAACACTGGGGAGAAAGAGAAATTGTAATAACTTTTAAATGGGAGAATGGAAGACAGGGTACATATGAAGGATCAGGAATAAGAATGGCATTAGACTTCTCAGAAGCTACATTGGGACCTAGAAGACAATTAAGTTCATTTTCAGTTTGAATCCTGTAACCAAACTATCATTTCAATGTGAGGGAAGAATACAGATATTTTAAGAGATACAGAATACCAAAATAATTACCTCCCCTGCCCTTTTTTCTCAGGAGTGCTTTTTTTTCCCCCTCACAAAATAAGATAGTGAAACAACAAAGGAAGATAGGTGCTTCAAGAAAATAAGAGGTAAATGTAGGAAAGGGGCAAGGAAAGAAACCAGGACCACGAGCCTCCAGGGCAGCTGGGTCTGATTGGAACAGGAAGACCCAGGATCCAGAGAGGTTTCCAGGGAGAAAAAACACCAGGGGGACAGGCAGAGAGGGAGACTGATAGAGTATAAGATGGGTTGTCATGAGGGAAATGGTACTGGGAGACCGTTAGGAAGTATGCAAAGACATATTAATGGGCACAAAGCAAACAAATCCAATGAAACTCAAGGGAATGAGTCACTCCAAGGAAAGTGAAAGTGCCATGGCTAGAGGAAAGGTAATCATGGGATACTGCCTGGCTCAGCCAACCATATCGATTGTCACGATGTTATTAACTTTGAAATGCTGATTTAACCAAAAATAACGCGGAAAGTCTGGAGAGTGGCATAAGAGAGCTACATCCTCTTAACCACAGTGGCTATGCAATAGGTTGTCAGTAAAACTGATGGCTCAAGAGTCGCATGCGTTTACCTGGGAATATGGAAGTCATACCAGAAGAAACAATTGGAAGAGTTTGGAGCAGTTGAAGGATAAGGGGCAAAGCTTCCTTATATAGTGAATGAGAGAATCTCTCTTCACAGAAGACTTTTCTATTAATAGCTTTTGCCTACAGACGAATATGAGTTCTGATAATCTAGTACAAAATGCCTTAATTCTATACTTTAAAAAGTCAATTATTATGTCCTTGTTAAACATTTAATATCGAGAGGCAAAGAAATTCCTCCCACCCTTCCCCTTTCATCACAGGCCTGCAAAGTCCTCTGTGAAGATGAATGGGGTCAGACTAGAGACTCCCTTGGCCTGAACAACGCGGACTGTCTGTAGAGAGTCTCCAATTTGCACATGGATTTGTTTCAGAAATTCCTGGGCCAGTTGTTTGGAACATGGGAATGTTTTTCCTTCTCCTCTCCCATCCCAGGAGAAAGGTCTTAGATGATTACTCATCACAGAGTTCTAGATGATTACCTCCTCAAGGGGTGGAGCCAGGGTGAAAGAATGAGAGGAACCGTAAGTTAGGTGTAGGTTATTTTTTAAATCTGAGCGTTCCTGCTGAATGGTGGGTTCATCACTATATATTACTTCATAAAATTATATTAATAAACAAGTAAACAAAAAAACTATGAGAGTGTGTCATAAACCAAAAATTATCGATCCATTTCTATGTACCTGAAGCCAATGAAGAAAAAAACAGCTCAGAATCCTATTTATCTGATGATACAACAGATGTTACATGTGCCCTTATATTCAGTAATTGCATGCAATAAATGTATATATATTTTTTTGAGACAGAGACTCACTCTGTGGCCCAGGCTCAAGTGCAGTGGCATGATCTCAGTTCACTGCAAGCTCCACCTCCTGGGTCCACGCCATTCTCCTGCCTCAGCCTCCTGAGTAGCTGGTACTACAGGCACGCACCACCACGCCCAGCTACTGTTTTTATATTTTTGGTAGAGTCAGGGTTTCGCCGTGTTAGCCAGTATGGTCTCGATCTCCTGACCTCGTGATCTGCCTGCCTTGGCCTCCCAAAGTGTTGGGATTACAAGCGTGAGCCACCACGCCCGGCCTGCAATAAATATTTATTAAGCCTCTCCTAGAGTAAGGCACTGAGCAAGTTCTATAGTTACAGTAATTAAGAGAAACAAGGTCCAAGATCTGTGGCTATTGGAAAATCATCTTGGTCTTTCAGAATTCAGAAATTTTATTTAAGTATATGGGCCATCTCAAAATGTTTTAAAAACATATACACAGTAGTTTTCTCACGCATCCCATAACTAGTCACCAAACAAAAGTGACAGACGACAGTAAGATGGATTAGGAATAGCATATTTATTTGATCTTCATTGTTGGCACTTGTAAAGAGCAGATTTAATTAGGAACATGAAGAGTTCCAAGAAGGTCTGAGCAGGCTCTGTAAGGGATTCCGGGACACTGCAGAGCCCTGTAGGAGCTGGTGGTGCTGGCCCTTCTGTCTCATTGACACACACATCTTTAAGGACTGCTTTAAGCTTATTAGTCAAGATAGGGAAATGTTTGGGTCACAAATATAGTGAGTATGTGTTGCTAATACTGAGAAGGTTAACTAAGGTCTCTAAATTTCCTTCAAAACCAATTTTCCCTTTATTTATTGAGTGTTCCTGTCTTTCACAGATCTTGTTTTCCAGTTTCTCTCTAGTTCCCTTGAGTTGCTCTCTCTCATTCTAAAAATATCTCTGTCTTGAATACAAAATGTTTTATCCCGGAGAGATTCCAGTTTACCACCATACCCCACATCTCACAGACCATGCACAGGCACTCAGCCCCCACACACCTCACAGCTCCCATAGTCAGCAGGGCCCTATGCTCGGTAGACCTAGACCCAAAGTTCACAGTGAGACTTCAGGGCCAAGGCTTTACAGGGGCTCATGGAGGGAAAATGTACTAATCCTGCAGTCACACCTTTGCCAGGGGCTGGGAACTGCAGGCAGCTGATGCTTATTTCCTGGCAAGGCATTTGAAGTGGAGAGATTTCTCATTATTTCAGTAACATTTACAGGGCAGTTACTCTACCTGGCCTGTTCTAAGTGCTTTACAACTATTAATAGACTGAACCCTCACTGCAAACCTGTGAGGTAGACACCATATTCCCATTGAAAGATGAAAAAGTGAAGGCCATAGAGGTCAAGTAACTTATCTAACATCACACAGCTAAAAGCAATGGAGTTGGGATTTGACCTAAGTAGTCTTGTCCCAGGGTCCGTGGTTTTAATTATGACTCAGACAACCTCCTTAAAGCCTGAGATAAGAAGACTCCTCTCCAGCCTTCTAACCCCCAAAATTAGTAAGCTGTTGTTCCTATCAGAAAGTATGGAGAGTGTGGGTGGGAAAGTGCTGGGGATAAACCCAGACGTTACCTTTCCAGTGAAGCAGAGGGGCTGAAGCTGGAACACAGGAGTCAGGGAAGGCGGGTCCCCGGGAAGAATGACTTCAGACAGTGAAAATCAGGTACTTCCTGACCAGGACACAGATGGGGACAGAAAATGCTGGTGTCCATAGAAGGGACGCCAGGTCCAGAGGCCACTCAAAAATAGGAAATAAGCCAGAAATGTAGGTTGCAGGCTGCCTGGACTGGTAGGAGCACACGCTGGTTATCTGTGGATATAGCACTTTGGAAAATGAAGCCAAATAGCTTGTCAGGGAAGCATATAAATAGCATTTGCAGACCTTGGCTGCCTTTCCTATTCCCCTCAGTTACTGTTCACCAAAGATACGCTATGAGAAAAGAGTAGCATGCCACTGAGTGAAGTCAGGAAACAAGATGGACTTTTCTCATCCCTACAAAGTCATTCCATTTAACTTGGTTGTAGGCTTGGTACACTTGAGACGTTTGGTGGTGACCTCAGCACCAAGGGCCCCTTGAGGGCATCTGATGGCACTGTCTGCAAGACCGAAAGCAGCAGGGCCTCTCGGAGGCACCACCAGTGGGAGCATAAATAAATAAATGAGGAGAAAACAGAAGAGTTTAGCCAAGATAAAAGAAATCCACAGGAGGAAGTTCAGCCACTCTAAGAATAACTGTCCTGCAAAACAAAACCAGGCCAAATATAACATCTCCTACCTCAACCAAAATCATCCTCCTTTTGAAGTCAGTGTTATGTTCCAGTCTTTTTTTCTCTTCTTTATTCCCTATAGGTTCCTCTAAGGTAGGCCATTTTCTGTGAGAGGATATATGTGAGCAAGGTTTCATTTGACATCTGTTTTGGAACTATTACTTTTGAGATGGTTATTTTTAGAACACATGATAGTTTAAGAAATAATTAGGTGTCTATGATGCAGGCTAGATGGTAGCCAATGTTCTAATGATTATGTCTAAAAAATTCAAACTGACTAAAAAGTAGGGAAAAATCACATAGATTTAAAGTTCATTAAAAGGATCTTTTTTTTTTTTTTTTTTTTTTTTTTTGAGACGGAGTCTCGCTCTGTCGCCCAGGCTGGAGTGCAGTGGCGGGATCTCGGCTCACTGCAAGCTCCGCCTCCTGGGTTTACGCCATTCTCCTGCCTCAGCCTCCCGAGTAGCTGGGACTACAGGCGCCCGCCACCTCGCCCGGCTAGTTTTTTGTATTTTTTAGTAGAGACGGGGTTTCACCGGGTTAGCCACATTAAAAGGATCTTTAAAACAAAAATCCAGCAATATAATGTACCCGTACCTCAGTTTCCTCATTTGCATACCATGCTGTTGTTTGCAAATATTACTCCCTGGACCCCTCCCAGCCCTCAGTCTGTGAGGCTGGCATAATCGTTGGGTTTCCAGTAGTGGTGATGGATTTCCTCTAATCCACCCTCACCCTTTCACCCGTTTCCGCTTGTGATGAATGGACACCATTACAAAATGGTGACAGGGTGAGGAGTGCAGCCTGGGGGAGCTCACCCCCACAAAGGGATCCAACGCCGGACTGTGGCCTCTTCTGTGTGATGCTTTAACCTGCTGAACTAATAAGCCACAGTGAAATAAGGATGCTTGTCACCGATTTGCCAAATAGAAGTGCTGTGAGAATATGTTGTTTTTTTTTTAAGAAAAAAAAAAGGAAGAGAAAGATTTTAGAAGCTTTGCTTCCACAGTAAGACAGCTATTTAAATACCAACTAATATTATTATAAGTCAGGAACAGAAGCAGTAGCAATAAAACTGTTTCTCTAAGTCAACAACTGACTAGAGACTACATGTGATTATAAAATGAGTTTCATAAAACTGTGCTTATTTTAGAAACATCAATACTAAAACAGCAGTAACAGAAAGTGTTTTTCTCCTTAGTTTAAGCACTGCTTAGATATGCATTATATTCAGCCAAGTAATAACTGAACAAATTCCTCTCTTAAATTTCCCCAAGTTCAAGTATATGGCTTTGAGCATGCCACAGCTTTATGAAACAGCCTAGCTGTAAGTATGCAATAATCGCTCATTTCCTGGCCATTAATTCAGACATCACGCAATCACCCAAAGGCATCCATTTTCCTTTGCTGCTATTTTGGGGACTGCTGTCCTATTGTCATCCCTGCCTCAGACCTCTGACTTAGGCGTCTTTTAATTAGAGCCAGTGAGAACGACAGGCAGTCAGCCCGCTGAGGGTGATCCATCACACAGCTCTCTTTGCTCCCTGGCCTCTTAGATGACTGTTTATAAGCAGGACATCTTGGATATCAAGATAGCTGCTTAATGAAACAGAAGAATAAATGGTGACCATCTTGTAAGCTACTTTCCTGAGATTATAAACTCTAGTCTAGGGCTGTATTTACTAACACGGTATGTAGGTTAAATACCCAAATAAACTTTTCCAGTGATAATTCTTTGGAAGATGTTTCATATCTGAGCTTGCCCTCAAATGAACTGATGCCATAATCTAAGAGTTGCCCAAGGTATTAACTGATACACTTACAATTTAACAGTCGGGACTATTTTTAATAGACCAGCATATTTTAGCTAAATCCTTTCCCAGTTCTGGAAAAGACAAAAAAATCAACTCAACCTTGGTAGGCTTGTTTCATTGTCATTACTGAAAGCACTGCAGAGTATTTACTATTTGCTATTATTTTTCTGGTCAAACTAAAGGACTGATTTATGTCTGCTGAGATCTAAACCTATTATCTCAGGGAGAAGATGTATAAGATCCAAAGTTCTATTAGACTGTAACTCAAATCTAAAACTACATGGTAAGCTGGCACATGTGCAGGTGCAGGAGTTACAGACACTAGCCCCTGCCCTGAGATGTGTAGGAGATGGAGGGAGTGGTGCTGGTGAGACTGATGGGCACAGCACCGTGCAAGCAGAGGCAGTAGGCACAGTTTGGACAATGCTAAGGCAGAGCAGTTGGCTGAGATTTGACCCTCAGCTCCTTCACCACCAGCAGTGTGGCCTTGGGCAGTTCACTGAAACCATCTGCATCTCTGTTTCATTTTTATTTCAGCTTGTTTCTTTCCATTTCTTTCCAATCCTCCACAATAAAGTTGAAATCATTTTTTTGCATATTTATATCGTATTTAGACACTTCGTACCTCAGAAGCATTTTCTCATAGTAAGATTATTTTTTCATGACGGTATAAGGCTATAATGTATGGATATATATTAGCTTATTAAATCTTAATCGTTGGACACCTGTATTATTTCCACTTTTCACCATAATAAATTGTGATGAATATTTTCCTTATCTCATAAAAGATCTTAATAACACTGAAATGAAATAGTCCATGAAAAACTTTGAAATCTCAATAGCAAAATTGCCTGGAACTCAATAGTTTAGGAGGTAATTATTCTGTAACTTTTTACTTTTCCTTAAGTACAATTTCATTTTTGTAATAATACAGATTTTACAAATACTATATGATAGAAATTAAATTCAATATTGAATGACAAATATTCATTGATCTCGTAGTCTGTTGCCAGATACTGGACTAAGTCTTGAAGATACAGAGTGAACAAGACAGACAAGCCTCAGCCTTTCTGGAGTTTACCTTCAAGTAGGGGAGACAGACAAAACAATCACAAATACATGGAACGTACCTCAGAAGGTGATGACTGCTTTAGAGAAAAATAAAGCCCGAGAGGGAGCTAGTGCCAGACAGGATGGGGGAAGGGGGTTTTATATAGCGTATCCAAAGGAAAACTCACTGAGAAGGTGATATTTCAGCAGAGATTGAAGGAAAACAGGTGGGAAAATTATTCAGGCTGAGTGAACAAGAAAGCACAGAGGCTCTTTTGGCTGGAGCCAAGTGGGCAAGAGGAATTTGGTGGGAGATGGGTTCAGAGAAGTAGCAAGGGTCAGACCACATAGGACCTAATAGGCCTTTAGAAGGACTTTGAGGCCGGGCGCGGTGGCTCAAGCCTGTAATCCCAGCACTTTGGGAGGCCGAGACGGGTGGATCACGAGGTCAGGAGATCGAGACCATCCTGGCTAACACAGTGAAACCCCGTCTCTACTAAAAAAAATACAAAAAAACTAGCCGGGCGAGGTGGCGGGCGCCTGTAGTCCCAGCTACTCGGGAGGCTGAGGCAGGAGAATGGAGTGAACCCGGGAGGCGGAGCTTGCAGTGAGCTGAGATCCGGCCACTGCACTCCCGCCTGGGCGACAGAGCGAGACTCCGTCTCAAAAAAAAAAAAAGAAGGACTTTGAGTTGAGTTGGCTGACATGTATTCTTAATAGACATTTTCATGCACATTGTGAAAGTATCCATTTCTTTTTAAAATATGGTTCTCGGCTGGGTGCAGTGACTCATGCCTGTAATCCCAGCACTGTGAGAGGCTGAGGCAGGTGGATCACTTGAGGCCAGGAGTTAGAAACCAACCTGGCCAACATGGTGAAACCCTGTCTCTACTAAGAAATACAAAAATTAGCGGAGCATGGTGGTACATGCCTGTAATTCCAGCTACTCAGGAGGCTGAGGCATGAGAATCACTTGAACCTCGGAGGCAGACGTTGCAGGGAGCCAAAATCATGCCACTGCACTCCAGCCTGGGCGACAGAGCGAGACTCTGTCTCAATAAATACATTTAATTAATTAATTAATGTAATTAAAATAAAATAAAATATGGTTCCCAAAATAATGTTATTTGGTATGAGTCCCAGTCCGTATATTTTTATAGACTTTTCTCCCATTCCAATCCGACAAAATATGTCCTATTTGTAACCATTCATATCCAAATGGCTCTTAATGAATTTGAGGGCTCTATTCTTAAAAGCCTGTTGTTTTATCAAAGAAAGAGAAGTATAAGAGCTAAAAACAAAAAGAAAATAGAAATAAACATCTTTCTTGGTAAAAAAAAAAAAAAAAGTGAGTTTCCATAGAGATCAGAATTGGGGCCATCTGATGTTTCGTAAGTATTCTACAAGAGAACAGAGAGAAAGCTCCCAGAATACATGATGCCAAGACACCAACTATGTGAAGCACTGAAAGGGACAGAACAGGGGAAATGTATCTCACAACTGTGATTTGATATAAGTTGGAAGATGAGTGTCAACATTTAGGAGAGGCCATACAAAATGTTCTTGTGAAACTGCAGGATCTGGGCTTTCAGCTGTGCTGGACTTCAAGGACTTTTTTTGAAGACATTACCCCTGCCATGTTCCTGCAAACAAAGAAGCACATGAATGTTGGATGACATCAGAAAATGTAACAAATAAACATTCATTCTTTCAACAAATGTGTACTGAGCACACATGTGCCATGCACTATGCTTGCTGTTGGAAATACAAAGCTTATAGTTTAACAAGGTGACAAATAAATTGATGGAATGCGACAAATTCTCTTCTAGACATAACCACATGATGCCATATGGAAAAAGAACACATATCCAGATGATTGGGCTCAAGTAAGCTAAAAGAAGTGGTGGGATGGCCAAGTGCAATGACTCACACCTGTAGTCCCAGAAATTTAGGAGGCCGAGGTGGGCAGATCACTTGAGGTCAGGAGTTCAAGACCAGCCTGGCCAACATGGTGAAACCCCATCTCTACTAAAAATACAAAAATTAGCTGGATGTGGTGATGTGTGCCTGTAGTTGCAGCTAGTCAGGAAACTGAGGTAGGAGAATCGCTTGAACCCAGGAGGCCAAGGTTGAAGTGAGCAAAGATCACACCACTGCACCCCAGCCTGGGAGAAAAAGCAAGACTCCATCTCAAAAACAAAAACATACAACAAAAAAAGTGGTGGGAGTTTGGTAGATGTAGATAGGTTGAAAGGATTTGATGTTGCACAAAGGAAGAAAAAAAGACCTGTGGGCAGCCCATGGAGTGCTAAGGAGGCTGTTCCATGTGCTTGGAATGCAGAGATGAAGAGATGCAGTCTGGAAGTGGTGAAGGGAGAGAGGTGAAACCTTGTTCTTACCCTCCTGAACACAATGGTAAGTAATACATCAACATCTGAAAAACTGCATGCAATTCTGGTCCTCACACTCAATGTCCAGATATGGCTGGAGACATGTGGGTGAAGCAGTTTTCACAGGAAGAAAGACTTAAAAGATTTGGACTCCCACCTAATAAGGGCTAAAAGGGAAATGTACCAAAGTCTATCAAATTAAGAAAAACAATAAACAAAGTAACGTAATGTACTTATTCTTTGAATCCTAGACATCAAATTCTGGGCAACATCCAGCCAACCAGGGCATTTGATACATTAATCCCATCTAAAGTAATTGTCTCCTAAATTTGATGATCATAAAGATCTCCGGGTGAGGTGCTTGTTAAAAATACAGATCCTCAGACCTCATCCCACCACTCGCCACCCTGCCTCACTCTCCTACCAACCTCCTGAATCAGAATCTCCAAGAGACAGGCCTGCGAATTTATATGTTAACAAATGACTCAGATGGTCCTTATGCTTTGGAAAAAATTTTGGAAACATTGTTCTAAAAGGATAGGTTGAAACTCCTGTAGTCGATAGTATTCTTACAAAAAGGTGCACCTAGCCAACAGTGGGTCTTGCACATACCTATTATCAGTTCCCCAGATAGCTTGGATCCCTTTTAAGGGTGATGTGGATAAAAACTACAGAAGATGTTCAATCAATTGGGATGTCCCATGATGGCCAGGGCTATTTGTAAGTTACATTACTCATCTCAGACCACTGGTGTCACCAGCCTGTGGAGAGTTTAAAAGAGTTTAAGTAACATTATGTATACGTATATACACACACACACACACACACGTATATATGTGTGTGTGTATATATGTGGCCAGCTCAGTATTCCAAGGGCTTATGCAAAACTGCAGCCTCCTTCAAATTGTCCCCTGCTGTATATATGTGTATATACATATGTGTGTGTATACACACACACACACACACACACACACACACACACACACACACACACACAGAGTCTTGCTCCATTGCCCAGGCTGGAGTGCAGTGGTACAATCATGGTTCACTGTAACCTCCACCTCCCGGGCTCAAGCGATTTTCCCACTTCAGCCTCCCGGGTAGCTGGGATCACAGCCACATGCCATCACGCCTGGCTAATGTTTGTATTTTTTGTAGAGATGGGGCTTTGCCGTGCTGCCCAGGCTGGTCTCAAACGCCTGGGCTCAAGTGATCCTCCCACCTCGCCCTCCCAAATTGCTGGGATTACAGGTGTGAGCCACCATGTCCAGCCAGCATTACTATTTGATTGTGGCCAGCTCAGTATTCCAAGGGCCTATGCAAAACTGCAGCCTCCTTCAAATTGTCCCCTGCTGTCTCCTCAGTTTCTGCCACTAGAAACAAGTTTGTTCAAGGTCTTTCACTCAAGAATCATGCCAGAAGCTGGCAACTAGCAGCCATTCAAGAGAGTCACCACATGGTGGCTGCAGCTCCTGCTGTCCCCCTGCGTCCTCTTCCTGTCTCCCTCCAAATCCCCTTCTCTAAAGCCTCTTCCTTCCTTCAGCCCTCACGACCATAAATAGCTAGAGGAAGGGATGGAAACTTGCACTGCATTCCCATTCCTGTCTTTAACTTACCCAGGACTTTGCTGATACAAGACAACCCCCCTAAAAAGGCATGGTCTTCGCCTGCTTGCCTCAGAAATTGATTCTCACATTCCTGACTCTCATTTTAGATAGCATCCCAAGCACATCAAACAGAGAGTTTTAAAAAATTTGTCTAGAATAGAAATTGTTTTGCCAAAATTCAACTTGATGGCATTTGAAATACTTAACATCAGAATCAATAAAATTATGGGACTTCAGCATCCTAGGAACCACTACAAGTTCTGGGAAGGAGAATGCCTTCCCTGGATTTGCATAAGTCACTGGCATGTGGAAGACACATGCAGCTTAATAAATATAGTACACAGATGCTTCTAAAATGCGCTTGCATTTCAATAGTGTGTAATAAGTGAAAGCATTCCAAGTAAGAGCTCAATTAACTAGATTCATAAATACAACTGTTTCACAACCCCAATCCAAACTCCAGAGGCTTAGGACAAGGGTAAGATTTTTATTAGTCTGAGTCAAATTTGATCCCGTGCTTTTTGGTCATTTTGCTGCTTGCTAAAACCTTCAACAAAAGGCAGAGAAAAGATCACAAATCAATCAATAACAGATGTTGATTCCCTATGTAGTCCACTGTCTGAAACATCTGGATGTGGAAGGACCTCTTTCTGGATGATATAGAAGACTAAGAGAATGTTCTTCTGGACAAAAATTTTTCATATGCTAAACAAGGGCGACAATTGTAGAAATTATGTTTGCAATTCAGTAAAGGTGACCAGCAGTTTGGTCAAGACCAAAATCAGCCTACTATAGCCAAGTGACCTCTTAGAATAATTATATGAATTTCACAGACCGGTATGAAGCCGCCACTAAGCAGAGGCACTCCTGTGCACAACTCGCCACTTTAAAAACACATATTGCCTTCATGTGATAAGTGTGTAGGCCTTTGACAATGGTAATTCTCCTACTCAGATGCTGGCCCAAGAATGGGATATGTTCACTCTATCATTTCTGTTTCCTCATGTTATTAAGGACTGACCACTTGTAGATGTGGACCCTTATTTGGAAAAAGGGATCGTGCTCTAGAGGACATGTCAGACTTATTTATAGATATCAACCTCTTTACATTATTTAACATTTTGTATTCCAAGCCTCTTTTCTTTTTTTCAAGCCTCTTTTCAAAATAAATTATAAGCTAACATACTTGTTCATTGGGCATGTTTGTAGACCCTAGACACACATCAGTATTAGTTTCTTACTTCCCCTTCAATTCACTGGATAATAGATCTTAGTGCTGAAATGCTTCTTTCAATTAAACTTGCAGTAGATCTAAAGATTCGGATTGTAAGCTCATTACAATGGGAGCAACATAGGAGAACAATACCATTGCTGGTGGCCCTGGATGCCCAGACTTAAGGGGGAGAATTCCTCACAAGTTTCAGATTGAATCTTTGTGTGAGTGGATTTAATTCTTATGGAAGAGACAGAATCAGACATCAATATTCAATAAAAGGAAACTCTGGGCATGAAAAATCAGTAGTTACAAAATGTTTAACAAAAGCCAAATATTGAACTTGGACTTACAACTTTGTTCCTATTGTGACCTGTTGGAGGTGAAATGGAAACACCCAGTCTCATGCTGCGCCAGACAACAGAAAGTGGCCCTGTAATCCAGCTCAGAGTGACTGACTCCCTATGGACTGGGGGCGACAGAAAGGAAAGCAGCCTGGGGGTGTTTTCATTCCCAGAATAGTTTCTCTTATTTCATTATTCCAAAGGTTCTAATGCTGAACAGGTACGATGTACCAAGGCCTCTAGTCAGGGTTTACCTATTGATGTCCTAAAACACTTGTCCTAAAACAAACACACAGGTTAGTACAGATTAGACATACTTCTGTACTAAACATCATAGGTATGTACAAACGTTGTGACAATGTTCTCTTTCCAAGAAGTCAAACAACTAGGGTTGCTAGATTTAGGAAATAAAATTATAGAACATCTTCAGTTAGACAGGAGAAATGAGGGTTTTTTTTTTTTGAGGTCTATTTCACAGCATGACTACAGTTATTAATTGTTTGTTGTATATCTCAAAATTAATAAGAAAGTAAATGTCAAATGTTCTCACCACAAAAAATGATAAGTATCTAAGGCAATGGGTATGTTAATTAGCTTGATTTAATTATTCCACTTTTTATGCATATATCATAATATCACTTTTACCCCATAAATATATATGGTCATAACTTGTCAATTTATAATACAGTTTTTAATTTATAATTTACAATACAATTTAATTACAAAATAATTAAATTGTAATATAATTTACAATATAATTTTACAATATAATTTACAATATAATTTTACAATATAATTTACAATATAATTTTTTATAATTATATTTTAGCTTATAATTTACAATATAATTTTTTTAGTTAGTTACAATAAAAAATACAGAACATCAGTTACATTTGAATTTCAGATAAAGAGTGAAGTTTTTTAGTATAAGTATGCCTCATGCAATACTTGGGATATACTTATACTAAAAATATATTCATCCTTTATCTAAAATTCAAATTTAACTGCGCATCTTATATTTTATCTGTTAACTCTACCAGCTCACATCATAAAAGGAGACCACAACTGAATCTACAGATGTAAAAACTAAATTTGAAATAATTCATCTGTTCAATGTCACTGAGACCACTAGTGCTTAGGTAGACAGCAGTAGATCTGATACAGTGGGAAAAGCACAATGATAATCTTGCTCTTGCCTAAAGTAGAAAGACATTGCATGTGAATTGATGTTTTTATTTTTGTTAAATTCCCGAGTCAATATAATGCAAAACGATGATACTTCACATTTTGTAGTAACTTGTGTGAACCAGGAAGGAAGTCACCTTTATGGGAATCTAGATGCATTTCTAACAAGACTACAATGACAAGGGGCTAAGTACACACCTTACTTATATTTAACATAGGGAAAGAAGAGATTGTCAATAAGGCTCTTATGCTTAGAGATGGAAAATTTTGAGTGGATTTATTTGCTGTGTGGTGTTTGGTGTTAGGTGTTTCTGTTAACATGTATGTTTGAGGGTTTTACTCCTCACAATAGAGTAAATCTCAGAAAGGCACGGAATATTGCACTGATCTGAACAAATTATTTTTAAAGCCATCAATTAAAATAATAAAATTATAAATAATTGGGGGAATGCAGAATATGTATATATCTTTTTATACATCGTTACCTCTGAAGGGCACAGAACACCTCTGGTTAAGCATTTCTTTAAATTAAGAAATTAATTTATAGTAAAAATGCCAAGAGGAATTAATAAAAAATTATCATGTATAATTCATTTCCAAATCATGGAATATCTTTGCAGCTAAGGAAATTATTTGGTTATCTACTATATTTCTTGGACATTCTGAGGGTTTTTAGTATACCTTGAATCCTATTATTTCCCATTATGCATCAGGAAATCAGAAACTGATTTCAAAATAAAATTGAGATTTAACTTCTAGTCTCCCCCTAATTATCTAGAAATCACATAACCACAAGAACTTCACTGGAATTGGTTTTTATATCCCTACAGTCTGGCAGTGCCTGACTCACACAATAGGTACTCAGAAAGCTGTGTTAAATTTGCCGGGCATGGTGGCGGGTGCCTGTAGTCCCAGTTACTTCGGAGGCTGAGGCAGAAGAATTGCTTGAACCCAGGAGGCGGAGGTTGCAGTGAGCCGAGATTGTGCCACTGCACTCCAGCCTGGGCAACAGAGTGAGACTGCTTCTCAAAAAAAAAAAAAAAACACTCCAAGACCACATCTGTGATTCCTGGATGTGTCAATTGGCATTAAAGACCAAAGAAAAATAGATAACAATGAGAGAAGAGAGAATACTACTGTTTATGTTACACTTAACCAGCTCAGCACCTCTGAGATAAACATTAGTATGTTCTTTATACAAACGAGGAAATTGACTTCCCCAAGTCATATGACTAGGAAGTAGTGGTGCTGAGATTTGAGCCCAGAACTGATGAATTTCAAAGGCTGAGCTTTTGCTAAGGCATTGTGATCCACCTCCATCCCCTGCCCCACCCACTACACCAAAGGCAGATGGCTTACAGCAGGCCATCACTGCCAGTGGCTACTCAGTCCAGTGCACATATCTGACTAAGACTGGATCAGGTGGGTCTTTTCCTGTATGAAAGGGCATCAGACAATCCTGTCCTTTTATGTGATAGGAAATGCCAAAGTTAGGAAAAATCAACTCTAAAAATTGCAATGGGGCACATAAAATCAGGTTAACACAAAAAGAATAAGATATATTATTATTTCTTTCCTTGTTATTTTTGGATTTCTGTTCTCCGTGTTTTTTCTAAGTAGTTTCCTAAAACATCAATGTCTCTGTCTGGTTCCAACTTCCCAAATGACTTTATCCCAATGACTCCTCCCTGCCACACCTGCTTCAGAAAACTTAATCTTCAAAATGCTCCTGAAATGGAACTTTCTCTATAGACTTTTACCCTCTGAATAATGAGTATCTCCCACTCATCCTCCACTCCTTTCTGGAGTTAAGCAAGTTGATTATAAAGTTCATTTTGAGAGAACAAATAAACCAAAATACCCAGGAAATCAAAGAGCAACAGTGAGGAGTCTAGTCCTGCCTGGTATAACACATACCATAGAGCCTCAGCTACCACAACAGTGCTTAATACACAGAACAATCAAACAAAATGTAAAACCCTGGAGCAGACCCAATTGCATATGGAAACCTAGTATATGATAAAGGCAGCATGTCAAGTCTGTGAAGAAAAAGATGGACTTTTTAGCAAGTAGCATTGGAATAACTAGGGAGTTATATATAAAAAGATAAATGTGGGTGAAGTGGATGGATGTATTCCTCATGCTACGCATCAGAACAGTTTCCAGGTAAATAGATTGTACATGTAAGAATTGAAGCTACCCAAGTACTAGAGGAAAACATGGATGAATTCCTCCATAATGTGGATGGGTTTGATTGGTAAAATTTTATTTTATATAAATGTATATATATTTGAACAAATATTTTCATGTTTGTTCACATGGCAAGCAATACCATACAAAAATAAAGATACAAATGACAAAGTGGAAAAAAGTAGAGAAAGAGAAATGTTCAAAAACATAATTTTAAATGGGCTAGTTAAAAAAAAACACCAGGCCGGGCGCGGTGGCTCAAGCCTGTAATCCCAGCACTTTGGGAGGCCGAGACGGGCGGATCACAAGGTCAGGAGATCGAGACCATCCTGGCTAACATGGTGAAACCCCGTCTCTACTAAAAAAATACAAAAAACTAGCCGGGCGAGGTGGCGGGCGCCTATAGTCCCAGCTACTCGGGAGGCTGAGGCAGGAGAATGGCGTAAACCCGGGAGGTGGAGCTTGCAGTGAGCTGAGATCCGGCCACTGCACTCCAGCCTGGGCAACAGAGCGAGACTCCGTCTCAAAAAAAAAAAAAAAAACACCAAAAAGCAAATTACCCTTAACCATATGAAAAAGTATCAAATCTCACTAATAATAAAAGAAATAAAAATTAAAAGTACAATAAGGGAAGGACTTCTTGCTCCTGATCATAAGAGATGAATTGGTACCAGATGTGTCTTCCCACTATAAACAACTAGAAAACTGAATAAAATATATGAAACTACTGTTTTCAGACATTAGCCAACAAGCAGCACATGAATGTGATCATAGATAGAAGGGAGATAATAAGATAAGCCCTACAATCACAGTGTTTTGCCTGAGGGCACCTAGTGGACCATATTATAGGGAGGGGGAAGCCAAGCAAAGCAGATTGGTCTCACCAGGTTAAAACAAAAACTGAAGATCAGAAAGGATAAGGTGGCAAAAATTTGTGGTGTATAGTGCTACGAAGGAGAGAACTCTGCAGAGAAAGTTTCAAAATTTGCACAAGGGTTCCCTTGAATCTTTGGCTATATGCTAAGTACACATGAGGAGGGTAAAATATCCAAGCAAAAAACTAATAGAAAACTGTAAGCTAGATACATGCTAGAATTTCAAAAGGGCTAAGAGATTCAAAATCTGACCAACAGAATTTAAAGCCTTGTTGAAATTTCAGGTTGTTCAGTAAAAACTCCAAAGGATCACGCTTTAAGAGTAAGTCTAAACTAGCCATAGAGTAAAGACTATCTCTAGAACTACCCTAAGAAAGTTTAAAAACAAGACTCAAAGGATCAAGCTGATCTTGAAGTAACTTAGCTAACTGCAAAATCAAATTTTAATACTCCTTAAAGGTAGACAACAAAATCCAGACACTTAGTAATGTAGTATTCAAAACATTCAACATTTTATCAAAATTTTAAGGAGGTGGAAAGAATCAGGAAAATCTGACCCATAACCAAAAGAAAAATCAGCCACTAGAAATAGATCGTTAAATAACAGAAATGGTGGAATTAGTAAAAAAAAAAACTTTAAAGCACCTCTTATAAATATCTCAAAAATTTAAAGAAAGCCATTAAAATAATGAGGAAGAAAATAAAAAACTTTTTTTAAAAAAAGAGCCAGGTAAATGTCTAAAGCTTAAAAATATAATACCTGAAGTGAAAAATTAATTCGTAAGATGGGATAATTAGGAAATTAAACACTGAAAACATCAATGAACTTAAAGACGTGGCAATAGAAGCTATCCAAATTGAAGTATGGAAAGAAAAAAATGATTAAATAAAAGTTTAACACAGGGTCTTGCTGACATCTGGGACAATAACAAGCAATCCAGCATACATGTATTTGTATTTCCAGGGATAAAAGAGGGGAAAAACAGAAAATAGTATTTGAAGAAAAACAATGCCTACAAATTTTCCAAACTTGAAAAAAACTATAACTCCAGAGATTCCAGAAGTTTAACAAACCTAGCAAGAATAAGAACACATACACATGTGCACACATGCACACACATGCACACACACACACAAAACACAATCCACAACAAGGCACATTATGAGCAAATTGCTGAAAACTAGGAAAAAAATAGAAAATCTTATACAACCAGAGAAAAAAAAGACATTACAAAAATAGAAACAACAACAACAAAAGAATGAGCACAGATTTCACATCCAAAACCATATAACACGATGGTAAAACAGTATCCTTAAAATGTTTAAAGAAAGAATTGCCAAGTTAAAATTCTATACCTAAGAAAATATTGTTTAAAATGATAGCATACAGATACTTTTAGGGACAAATAAAAGCTAACATAATTTGTCATCAATACACCTGCCCTCCAAGAAGGGTTTAATGGAAGTTCCTCAGACTGAAATCATGAAAAACCTGAAATAAAAAATATGTGGATATATATGAAAGATTTTTTTGCTCATTTATTAATTTTATTAAAAGATAAATGACTCTTCAATGCAAAAATAATAACAGCATATTGTGAGGTTTATAATATATGTATCAATAAAATGAATGACAATAAGAACCAAAAGACTGGATGGGGAAAGGGAAAATATACCATTGTAAGGTCCTTACATTAATCAGGAAGTGGTATATTATTATTTAAAGTTAGATTGTGACAAGATAAAGATGCTTATTGCAAAGCCTATATCAACCACTAAAAATATAACAATAATAAGAGACACTTAACTAAAAAGCCAATAGTAATATTCAATTGAAATACGAAAAAAATTCACTTAATCCCAAATGAGGAAGGGATAAAGGAAAAAGGAGCAAAGAACAGATATGATTAATATAAAACAAAAAGGAATATGGTAGACTTAAACCCAAACACATCAATGATTACATTAAATGTAAATGGAATAAAGACTCCAATTAAAAGTTAGAGACTTTCACATTGAATTATTTAAAAAGTAATATCCAACTATATGCTATTTAAATAAATATGCATTAAGTTAAAAAGTAAAAGGATGAGGACAATATACCATGCAAACCGTAATTATAAGAAAACTGTAATGGCTACATTAATATCAGACATCAGAACAAGGAGTATAACCAAGAGTCAAGAGAAACTTTCTTTTTTTCTTTTTTCTTTTTTTTTTTAGACAGAGTCTTACTCTGTCACCCAGGCTGGAGTACAGTGGCACAATCTCAGCTCACTGCAACCTCCGCCCCCTGGGTTCAAGCAATTCTTCTGCCTCAGCCTCCCAAGTAGCTGGGATTACAGGTGCCTGCCACTGTGCCTGGCTAATTTTTTGTATTTTTAGTAGAGACAGCATTTCACCATCTTGGCCAGGCTGGTCTTGAACTCCTGACCTCATGATCCACCCGCCTCAGCCTCCCAAAGTGCTGGGATTACAGGTGTGAGCCACCATGCCTGGCCTAAGAGAAACATTTTATAATGACAAAATGAAAAAGGTGAATGTATCAAGAAAATTTAACAATTTTAAATGTGCATTCACTTACTAATAAAGCTTCAAAATACAGAAAGCAAGAATTAGCAGATGTGAAAGGTGAATACGCAATCTATAATTATGGTTGGAGATTTTTGGAGATTTTAACGCTCATCTCCTAGTAATCGATAGAATGATTAGATAGAAAATCATTAAGAATATTAAAGACTTGAACAACATTGTAACCAACTTGACCTGACACTTACAGAACACTCCAGACAGGAACAGTAGAATGCACATTTTTTCAAGGGCACACTCAACATTCACCAAGATAGACCTCATGCTAGACAATAAACAAGTCCTGATAAATGTAAAAGTAATAAAATAACACGGAGCATGTTCTCCGACTGTAATGGACTTAAATTAGAACCAGTAACAAAAACATATGTAGAAAATCCTCAAGTATTTTAAAATAATACACTTCTAAATAACACATTGATAAGAAGAAATTGCAGAGGAAATTATAAGATATTTTGAACTGAAGGCTACAGAAAAGATAACATAAAGATAAAAGCAGTGTCACAAAAGAAATTCAGTGCTTAGTATTTTTATATTGGCAAAAAGATGCCTAAAAGTATCTGTGCTTGCACCTTAAGGAGGTAAAAAAAATAAGAATAAATTAAACCTGAAGTGAGTAAAGGGAAGGAAATAATAAAGATGACTATGGAGACTATCTTGGTATCTTGGAATAATGTATAAAAGAGCTACTGGTACTTATAAATGAACTTAGCAAAGTTGTAATAAACAAACACAACATATAAAACAATTAAATTTCTGTACACTAATAATGAATAATTGGAAAATAAAATTTTAAAACAATACCAATTACAATAGTATCAAAAACATGGAATACTTAGGGATTAAATTTAACAAATTACGTGAAAGAACTGTATTGCCAACAAAAGCCTTACTGAGGTTAGCAATAAGATAATATTTGATAAGACCTGTTTGGTAAGAAATAAATGAATAAATAAATAATAGGAATATAAGAAGACCAGGAGGTCCCTGGAGCAGGAAGAAGAAAGCAGCTCATGGGCCATGAGGAAACATGTACCCAGCTAGAGCAGAGGGCAAAAACAGGAGGCCTCAGTCTGGAGGGAACAATAAGCAAGATGTAAGAGAAGAATGTTGACAGTCTGAAACTAGGGAAATAGCAACAGAATGAAGATGAGGAGATGAATTCTAGAGATGACTTGAGAACTTGAGAACAATTGACAGTACATGATGAAATGCGGATGAAGAGGAAAAGAGAGCCAAAGATGATTCAATTTAATTCACCAGAAATTTACTGAGCATCTGTGTGCCTACAAAGTCTCAAAGACTCAACAGTTTCTTTGCAGAGATAAATAATTAAAACAATTAACTACAATGTATGCAAGTTTTTTATTACAGAAATTAGCATGAAAGTTGTAGAGGAATACAAAGGAGCAACTGATTAGATGGTGATTTTAACAGAGTTGGGGAAACTACTGGAGGAGAAGTAGTTTAGAAAAGACTGGTAGAGTTTGAGGTACTTCTGAGACATCCAGTTAAACAGATTCCATAGGAGGTTAGACATAGAGGTATAGAGCTCATATCGGCAAGTAGGCAACAACTCCCAAAATAAAATGACTAGTTAAGTTTGTTGGAAGACAGTAAAGAATGATTGCCATTTTTTTTTTTTTTTTTTTGAGATGGAGTCTCGCTCTGTCGCCCAGGCTGGAGTGCAGTGGCCGGATCTCAGCTCACTGCAAGCCCCGCCTCCCGGGTTTACGCCATTCTCCTGCCTCAGCCTCCCGAGTAGCTGGGACTACAGGCGCCCGCCACCTCGCCCGGCTAGTTTTTTGTATTTTTTAGTAGAGACGGGATTTCACCGTATTAGCCAGGATGGTCTCGATCTCCTGACCTCGTGATCCACCCGTCTCGGCCTCCCAAAGTGCTGGGATTACAGGCTTGAGCCACCGCGCCCAGCCAGAATGATTGCCATTTTTACACGTTAGTCCTATAAATACAATATTTGATTTTATCAGTATCTTCATCAAATTTAAATTTTTATTTATTTAATTTTTTCCTTGGTGCTAAGTAAAGAATATCTTTATTTAATGCTACTATAAGGATTTTCTTGAAATCCTCTGCACCTAATATGCACCTAATGTGAAATCATCTGCAATGCCAAATCTCTGATGTACCATTTAAGTGCATCACGTAAGATAGATTAAAACAATCTATTTGTAAATGCTTGCCTCACTGCACTTATCAGTATAGATATAAAATAGCATAGTGATAATGGTCACCTTCAGTGAGAAAAGATGTTATTTCAAAGATGGAAATGTAATAAATCTTTGTTTTAAGGACTACATAATGACAGAAGGCAGATGCAGCTCTGTTAATAGAACTCAATGGAAGTAACTTTTTCAAATGAAAACAGATCATATTTCTCTTTTGAAATTTTTGTACTCAATTTCTAAATGCCCTATTTTAGAATTTATTGTTTTCTTAGAAACTGGGAAATTGAGAAACTGTCTCTAAAGTCCATTTATCAATTGGTCCAAATATACGCGATATAGCAATGACTCAGAAGCATTTACAGCATTTGCTATGTATGGTTAAACTGTAAAACAGCTTTCAACATCAATTGGCATCAAGAGCTCAATAAGTAAAATATGCCATATGGCATTAAGTTCATACACTAGAAGCAGGGACAACACCATCTGCTATTTAATCACCATTTACAGTCATTTTCTGGGGGAATTGAGAAAGAAATCCAATAATACCATATATAAATTTTAAAAGTGTCTATATCATTGAACATTGCACATTAACTTCTTAAATTAGAAAATATACTTAAGAAAAATCCTTATCATAGATCATTTTCATCTTCTACACATTCTATATGGCTTTATAATGAGAAAGCAAACTTAAGATTCTCAGAAATGACCTCACTAACTTGAAAAGGGAACTGAGTTGAGTGATGGTATAGATGGGGAATTTTGTTTATCACCTCACAAAGATATGTAATGGAAGACTGCCTCAAGATCTTCCACCCCATGGAATGTACTTTTTTATTTTTATCTAAGCAATGTGCATGATAGAGTATATGACTAAACATAATCCAATTTGTGTTGCAGCAGTTCTCCAATGAACAAATCTGTAAAATTACAACATGTGAAAGCTTAACACAGTGATATAAAATGGCAGTGGCACGGTTCATATCTTAAACTGACAGACTGATGGTGATTATTGCAAGGACAATGCCCTGCGTATGTCAAACGATTTGCAAATAATTTATGTCACCTTCTCCTCCATTATTGTTTTTGCAGAGGACATAAACTGTGTCACCAATATTAAACTATCTGCAGAAAGAGCCGAGCTCAGCTTTCTCCTCTCTGAGAACGCAGAGCCATCTGCAGCCAGACAAACATGCATATGGCCATCATTTGTCCAACATCTTACACAGTGTGAAGGTTTTTTACTTGAAATGCCAACCTGTGTGGCAGATGATGTATGTGTTTCCTCAGCCCCGTGATTACCAGGCCGGCGCCACTGTGCTGCGCTCTCACCTCATCAGTTCCACAAGCCGCACTCCAAGGTGTGTGAAGCATTTGCAGCAATATGGCTTCTGACACGCAGGGAGGTGGAGGCGTTCCGGTGTGAATATCTGACTCCAGATTTTGTTCCAATCAGGGTCAAAGTCTGACCCACAGAAATTAGTGTGGGTAGAGATTTAGGACTCAAAAACAGCAATTTGAAAACTGGAATGAATATATTTTGATAAAGGGGAAAGCAAAGGGCACCCTTGCTGTCCCTGGTTGACTGCTGTGCCAAATGCCTTAGAAATGACCTGCATTTTATTCCTTTGGAAGAGAATGTAGTGTAAGGCATATTTGTCGTCACCAGTTGCAAACAGAAAAGGTTACACCTGCAACTAGGTATAATTAGTTTTAGGGATTTGCCATTAATACAGACCAGGGAACTGTGATCCCTGCAAAATCACATTACGAGGCAGCTCTTCTCTAGATCTGAAGTTTTAGGAATACTTAAATTGGATTTTTCTTATATATATCTATGCACACATAGATATATACATATATAGAGATATATGCGTGCACACACATGCATACACACTCATAGGAGAGAAGAGGGAGATTCTAAAACATCATTTCTAAACTATTGAGATACCATTTGTTTGTTGGTTGTTTTTAAGAGCTCTACAAAATCTAGACATTTGGTTCAAGCAGAGTACATTATAATGCACTCTTATTATTAAAGGAGAGGGAGCAATTGAGGATGATAACTACATTTAAAGATTTTCCCAAAGGGATCTTTTTAGACATCAAATAGCTTCTATAAAGCCCTACATTTTGATGAGTTAAGTGTAAATTCATCAGAAACATATGGGTTTGTTTTCCTATAAAATCCACATGGACATAAAAATATCTCCCCAATCTCCCTTTTTAAACTATGAGTGGGTTGGAGGCCTCCAAGAAGACATGTGATGTTGAGTTCTTGTCCTCTACCATTTGCCGTCTTCAGACAGAAACAAAACCTCTTCCAAACACAGACTTTGAAAATCTGACCAAAGTTACCTATTTTGAATAAAAAGCAATGTGTGAATTTTGAATAATTCCTCAAAATTACTTTAGAAAACTAAAGTGTATGAACTTACCAAAATGAAAATGTGTTCCATTTAGGCCCAGTTAATGCTTACAGGAATAAGCAAAACTGAACCTATCAAGCCCATCTTAGTAGTGACTCAACATGATTTCCAGAAATGGAATACCCTCAATTGAAAATAACAGGTAGTTAACAGAATTTCCATAAATATTCACCACTTCTGATTACCTGTAATTCTTTCTATTAATGAAAAGAGGAAAGAAAATGGAAATATACATATGTTAATAATAAAATTACAGAAAAACAAACATGATGGATTTTGTGAATTTATAGTTGGAGAGTTTTTAAGATGTGGCCAGCAGCCCCATAGGGGTTTATCCTGACAAGTTTAATTTACATGTTTTTAAATGAGCATTGTCAAAGTTGGTAGAGCTAAATTACACTCAGTTTATCCCTCCCCAATTTCCAGGCTTTTTGTTATCTTATACCCTAAAAATACAACAACATGGTTATTAAAGATCTCTCTTATGTCACAGAAGATTATTTGGGAGATTTATTAAATTAGATTGTGAAAATTCATGCCTTTTAAAGCTGTCTACGGCAGAGGTCCCCAAGCTTTTTGGCACCAGAGACTGGTTTCATGGAAGACAATTTTTCCATAGAGGGGGATGTGGGGGTGGTTAGAGAGGGATGGTTTGGGATGATTCAAGTGCATTACATTTATTGTGCACTTTATTTCTATTATTATTACATTAAAGATATAATGAAATAATTATACAACTTACCATAACGTAGAATCAGTAAGAGCCCTGAGCTTGTTTTCCTACAACTAGATGGTCCCTTCTGGGAGTGATGGGAGACAGTGACAGATCATCAGGCATTAGATTTTCATAAGAAGTACACAACCTAGATTCCTTGCATGTGCAGTTCACAATAGGGTTCATGCTCCTATGAGAATCTAATGCCACTGCTGATCTGACAGGAGGTGGAGATCAGATGGTAATATGAGCAATGGGGAGTGGCTGTAAATACAAATGAAGCTTCCATCACTTGTGTGCTGCTAACTTCCTGCTGTGCAGCCTGGTTCCGAATAGGCCACAGACCAGTACTGGATCTGTTGGGGACCCGTGGTCTAATGGACACTTCCATTTGGATGTCCAACTCAATATGTCCAAAACTGGCCTCCACACTGTCAACCCCTCATCAATTTCCTTTTCTTCCAACTATACCTTTCAGCTGTTGAGGCTCAAGATCTTGGACCCTACCTTTTCATTCACCACACCCAATCTGCTCTCATTCATTAGCTTTTCCTTACAAATTTTCTCAGATCTGCCCCTCTGTTTCCTCTTTGTGACCTTCCTAATCCAGATACTCATTACATAAACTTAATGAAATGACCTTCCATTTTTTACTCCTAGCTACAGGAGGCATACTACACATCACTTCCTGATCAATTGCTCAACGGCCAATTTAATCATATCACACTCTTCTCTCCAGTGAAAATAACACGTGGGGTTTGTGGAATGCTTCATAATCTACAAAGCACTTTCACATTAATTAACTTGTTTGATCTTCACAGCAAGCCTGTGAGGTGGGCAGAACAGGTACTAACATTTCCATTTTGTAAGTGAGGAAGCTCAGATTTGGAGAGGAGGTGACTTGCGTGAGACCATGTACACAGCCACAAACTGCAGTCAGGAGTCCAAGCCCAGAGCAGTTTTCATTGCACATTCCATCTATGATAACTGCATGTTGCCTAAATGTCCAAATTACTGATAAGCCCTCAAGGCCCCTTGTAATCTAGTTCAGATTTGTATTTAAAACTTTATCTTTCATGGCCATTCTACAGAAACCTTCTGATCCAATCACATTGATTTACCTACTGTCCATTAACTTGCTAGGCAATTTTAACTCATAGAGTGACTTCTAAAAGCCTTTCCCTGTTCAGACTACCTATCTACCTTTTAAATGCAGTTGTTTACCTTCTCCATGAAGATTTCTACAACCATTTCATTAAATGTCAGTAATTTTTCACATGTTTAAACTCAGCATCATTTTTTATATGGCGTATGTTCCTTCTTGAATTGTTTTATTGAACTCTAATTTAAATATTTACATATTTTTGGGTATCTACCCATTATATATTGTGACTTCTTGAGAGTAGAGGCTTTATCTATCTTTGCATGCCTTTCAGAATCTAAGAAATGCAGTATAAAAGATATTCAGTAAATATTTGTTTGCAATGAATTCATTTTGATTGAGTTTTGTTAGTGGATGGCTTTTATATTTGAAATTGTCATTCTGGCCTTATAATAGAAGACCATATACAAATATCCTGACTACCCTCAATTGGGTGCTCTCAATATAATTTGATATGTATTATTTAACAAATTTATAACTCTCTTTAAATACTATATATTATTAATTATTGTAAAGGATGAGTTTAAGTAACCTTTTCTCTTGGACTGTTTTAGAAGTCAAGTTTTCATTTGGCACATTATTTTCTGATTAGGTGTATACAGAGATGATGTTCACTAACTCCTGTTAGAAAACCACTTGAAGCAGAAATGTCTCATTAATCAATAGTAATTATTAAAGATATTATGAAGCTTTGACAGCATACTAAATGAAAAGAATATAGACCTACGCTTTGTTTTTTCCTTTATATATATACATATATAAATATAAATTACCTTAAGGTAATTTCTAACACAGCATAAATATAATATTCAGCATTTTTAATTCAGGATAATTCCCTTTTCCTATTTTTTGAAAATACAATGACAAATTTTTTCCCAAGCCTTTGTATACTTACTGAAATGCATCTTCTGAAAAGTTAATCATCCTAATCCTGGCTTTTTTGCATTTATTCAGTCCTTAGCACACTTTCAAAGTTCCAGTAATATCAATATACCTAGAATAATTCTTTAGATAGCATTCCCTTGTCTACCTTCTTGAACATATGAAATATATTATATAATAGCTGTTTTAACATCCTTGTCTACTAATCTGTGTCATCTGTGTCATTTCTGGGTCTATTTCTACTGACTGATTTTTCTCTTCCTGCTTCTTTGCACACCTGATAATGTTGTCTTGGGTCCCAGACATTGTGAATTTTACATTAATGGGTGCTGGAGATTTTTGTGTTCCTTAACTATTTTAAGGTTTTTTTCTGGAAAGCAGTCTTGGAACTAATTCTATTGATTGATTGATTGATTGAGACAGAGTCTCACGCTGTTGCCCAGGCTGGAGTGCAGTGGCACCAGCCATCTTGGCTCACTGCAACCTCTCCCTCTGGTTTCAAGCGATTCTCCTGTCTCATCCTCCAGAGTAGCTGGGACTACATGCATGCACCACCATGCCTGGCTAATTTTTGTATTTTTAGTAGAGACAAGGTTTCACCATGTTGATTTTGATGCTTGCTTTTAAGCTTTGTTAGGTAGTTCTAGACAACCATTAGTCCAGGTCTAATTGGGCCCCAATACTGAGGGCATACCCTTCTGAGAACTTCCATACCACATGTATTAGATGGTCTTCTCACTCTAAGGAGAATACAAACTATTTTCAGCCCTCTCTGAACTCTGCTTGCTCTTTTCCAATAGTTCTTTCCCAGCCTTAGTCAAGTTTCTTCATAAGCATGTGATGATCAACACTCAGTTGAAGACTAGAACCTTCTACAGATCTCCAGAGTTCTGTCTCTCTGTGCAGTTATCTTCTCTTCAGTAGTCTGCTTTGTGAATTCTACCTACTGTGGCCTTCTTGGCCTGGAACTCTTGTATTCTCAACTCAGGGAGACTGCCGGGCTCTGCTTGGGTTCTCCTCTTTCCTGTGAGGCAGCCTAGAAATGCCTTCTAAGCAGAAGCTGGGCAATTGAAGGGCTTATTTTGTTTCTTTTCATGCAGGCATCACTGTCCTAAACTAACTGTTGTTTCATGTTTTAAACCATTGTTTTATATATTTGGTCTGATTTCTATAATTATTGAAAGTAGGAGGATACATCCAGTCCTTGTTCCTCTCCATCATGACTAGAAGTAGAAGTTCTTGGATAGCATTATGAAAGACAAAAATTGCTCTAAGGGTCGAAGTGAAAATGAGTTTTTCTTATTCAGAATTGCCAAAGAAAAAAAAAATTAGAAATGAAAATTTACCCTTTCTAAAACAAGCCCTTTGGCAATAGTATCCAATTCAAAATAGAAAAAGAAAAATACATTGACTCTTTAGAGTAAAAATTTTAATTTATATACATATGAGAAGGTAATTCAACAAATTAAAGGTAACCTACTTGTCCTATTTCAAAATTACTTTAAATTCTTAGAAGTCACTAAAAACATTGTTTCGATAGCCAGAAATATTTTCTGATGTAAAATATAAGGTATTTCTTCATTTCTATTTGGTAACAAAACAAAAAATTGTGTGACTGCAACACAAATCTGTGCAGTCAAAAAGAGAAAGAAAGAAAGAAAGGAATGAAATAAACAGAAAAATTGGCCTGAGCAAGCTGGGACTTTTCTTCTTACATGTCCCACTTTGTATCGGTAAGACCAGATAATGAGTAGCACTTTTTCTTTGTAACAATTCATTAATCAGAGAAATGATCCTTGCCAGTGTTTAGATGTTTTACTTAATTTGGTACCTCTGGCCTGCTGTCCCACTCATGCCAAAATTATTATTTCTCACCCAGCATGTGATAAATAACAACTTCAGTTGTGATTAATACCATGAATCCTTCAACCTGACGAATGCAAAAAAACTTGAGACCTACAGGACAAGTGGGTGATAATTGTTGTGAGAACTGTTGAAGCTCTGCTCAGCTTGTGAGGGAAGAAATCCACAGGAAATGAAGCATTTGCTAGCAGTCCAACTGATCCTAAGAGGCTTCATTAAGCCCATCTCAGCAACATTCACCATCTGAATACCAGTCCTAGCTTTTCTCCCTCCCAATACTAAGTTTCAAGTATCTTCAGAGAAAAGAAATCATGAACTCATTTTTGCATGCATTTAAATATTTATTGAATGTATGAATAAATGAATAATAAAAGAGAAAACAGAATTTTCACCCAAGTACTAGACATTATAATGTGGGCCATTTGAGAGCTACATATGGTTATCTCTTGTCATTTCTCTAATAACGCAATTGTGCACAAGTGTAGTTTTGCTAAAATCCATAGCAAAATTAACATTCTCTGCTGGCAAAAAGAAAACTGTTAGCAATGGCCAGTAACTAAAGCCACATGGTGCCATCAGCTTGATCATTATTATTTAGCTCTAGATACCAACATAGTATACCAGTGGTCCTCAATTAGGCAGATGGTAAAGGGACTGCGTGTTATTTGAAAAGCTTCCCAAGATATTCCTTGCCTCCTCATTGAGAAAGTGCTTTAAATGGTGGTATATATTTTAAGTCACAAGTCAATGAATGCATAATGATGGTCAACAAGTTGAATACTGCCTACAGACATTTTGGTTTGGCAGGCAAGTTGTTTTAATTATTTTCCTTTAATGCCTTAAGGTAGAGGGATGCATTATACACTCTGGCACAGCCCCTACTATGCCTTTTGTCTAATACCTAGTCTGTCTCATTCTATTCATTACATATCTGGCTTCTGAACTGAGTTTGTGATCCCTGGCTGAATGGAGAGGTACTAAACAATAACAACCAAAAAAAACAAAAAAGTAAAAAAAAACTTGGCTTACAATGTTTATCTTATATAAATTTCAGGGAACAGAAGAAAGTGTCACCCAATTCATTTCTCTAAATCAACTTTATTATAATTATATACAATAAAATGCAGTTTGGTGAGTTTTGACAAATATGTACATCTTATAAACATCAAAACCAATATATAGAATTCTTCCATTACCTCCCAAAGTGCCTTATACATTCAATACAAAAGGAAAAACAAAAACAAAAATCTGACCTCAGATAACCCTTGATCTGCTGTCATTATAGATTAACTTTGTGTATTGTAAAATTTATATATGCATAGAGTATGTACTTTCATGTCTGCCCTCTTACCCGCAGCATATGTAATGGTTTAGGGATTCACCCAGATTGTTACAAGTAATAGTTGTTCGTTACTTTTTTTATTGAGTAGTATTCTATTGTTTAAAGGTACCATAATTTATCTGTTCACCTACAAATGGACTTTTGGACTTTCTTCTAATTGTGGGATACTATGAATTAAGCTACTGTGAACACCCAGGCATTAATCTGTGTATGGACATGGCTTCATTCCTCTGGGGTACTTAGCTGTAGAATTACTGAATCATATAGTAAATATATGTTTAAGAAACAGGGAGTTTCCTAAAGTGCTTGCACCAATTTGCACTCCCACTAGCAGTGAATGAGAATTTCAATTGTTTCATGTCCTTCTCAACACATATTATCAAACTTTTCGATTTTAGTCATTTCAATAGGTGTGTGATGACATTTCATTGTGATTTAATTTACATTTCCCTGATGACTAATATCATTAAGCTTTTTAAAATGTATTTATTGGTCATTCATGCATTTTTTTTTTTTTTTTTTTTGGTAAAATGCCGAAGTCTTTTGCTTATCTTTTAACCTTGTATTTTTAGTTGGCTTTTTATTAATTTCTGAGTTCTTTGTTGTTCTGGATACAAGACCTTTATCAGCTATATTATTGCAAAACTTTTCCCCTATGGTAAGCCTTTTAAAATTTATTGTCTTTGGAAGAGCAAAAGTTTTAAATTTTGATTAAGTCCAATTTTCAAAGTTTTTCATAAATATTTCTGTATCCTACATAGAAAACCTTTTCCTACTCCAAGGTCATAAAAAGTTTCTTCCCAATATTTTACTTTCTTCCTTTTCTTCCTTTCTTTTCCTCTTCTTTCTCCTTTCTTTCCTTTCCTTTCCTTCCTTTTTTCTTTTTCTTTTTTTTTGAGATGGAGTTTCACTCTTGCCCAGTGCAATGGCACAATCTCAACTCACCGCAACCTCCGCCTCCCAGGTTCAAACAATTCTCCTGCCTCAGCCTCAGGAGTAGCTGGGATTACAGGCAGGTACCACCACACCCAGCTAATTTTGTATTTTTAGTAGAGATGGGGTTTCTCTATGTTGGTCAGGCTGGTCTCAAACTCCCAACCTCAGGTGATCCGCCTGCCTCAGCCTCCCAAAGTACTCGGATTACAGGGGTGAGCCACTGTGCCCAGCTCCAATGTTTTCTTTTAGAAGCTTTAGAGTTTTAACTTTTGCATTTAGATCTATAATACATTTTAATTTTTGTGTATAGCTAAGAGTTTTTTCCACAATGATGTTGTTCCATAACCACCTGCCTAAAAGCCTATTTATCTCCCACCATCCACTATCTTGGAATTATCTAGAGTTTTATTAATTTTCTCTATTGTGTCCCTCTTTTCTATGCCATTTGGGGTTTTATTTTCTCTCTTGCTTATCCACTTCCCGTTTTATTGATTTCCACTTTTTAATTATTTCCTTCATAGTACTTAGAGTTTAATTGCTCTTCTTTTTCCAGATTATAAAAGTAGAAGCTGAGATCATTGACTATAGACTGTTCTTTTCTAATATAAGCATTTAACACTGTAATTTTCTCTGTAGGTTTTGCTTTAGTTGAATCCCATAAATTTGGATATACAGTTGACCCTTGAACAACATGGGTTTGAACATCACAGGCCCACTTACTTATGGATTTTCTTCTGCCTCTGCCACCCTTGAGACACCAAAACCAAACCCTCATTTCCTTCCTCCTCAGCCTACTCAACATGAAGATAAGAATGAAGATCATTACGATGATCCACTTCCTCATAATGAATAGTAAATATATTTTTTCTTCCTTATGATTTTCTTAATACCATTTTCTTTTTCTTACTTTACTGTAAGAATACAGTATGTAATACACATAACATGCAGGATACATGTTAATCTACTGTTTACATTATTGGCAAGGCTTCTAGTCAACAGCAGCCTATTAGTAGTTAAGTTTTGGGGGATTACAAAGTTATGTGTAGATTTTTGACTATACACTGAACAATCCCACACTGTTCAAGGTCAACTGTATGGTATTTTCACGACTTCTAAATTCAAAATATTTTCTAATTTATTTTGTGATTTTTGTCTTTGACCCTGGACTATTTTGAAGTGTGTTGTTTAATTTCACAATATTTGGGGATTTTTCCATGGCCTAAGTTCACTCATTAACTATTTGTCAAGCACTTACCATATGCTCAACAAGTAGGCTCCTGCAGCTACAGGGCAGTGAACTAGTCAGCAGTTGTTTATCCAGAGTACTTACCTGGCACAGTCCCTGGAAAATAAATGGTGTTTATTGAATGAATGAAAATAAGCACTTTGGAGAATGTAAACATGAAACCTGATTAGAACTTAACTGTCAAGTGTATTATTCTAGTGATGAAATAAGAATATGATACTGCGAAATAAAGACTATATGGGTATTGAACAACTTGCTAAAATAACGCTTCCTATGCTGTCCAATGAAAATGCAGCACTTCTAAATTCTCCAAGGGAACAAATAATGGAAACCTACTCAGTTAGAAAAAACTATTAACATCATGTCAAATGAATGATTCAGTGGACTTACATTATATGAATATGCGTTAGTGTTTACACAATGATGGCCTTTTATTCTAGAATATATCATAGGCTGTTAATTTTCCAGTCTATTGAAAACATCAACTATTTATCATGATAAACATCTAGACAGAGTAATTTTTTCCATTTAAAAGCCTATATGTTTAAAAAAATGCATTAATTGCCTAAATTTCATTAACTTTCACTTTGAGATTACATGTGTGGTCAATAAAGAGATTCTCTCATATGTTTTTTCTAGATGGCATTTCCATCTTGTCTTTCAGATTCTCTGTTTGTTGTACAAGATCCCAATAGCATCCTTAAGTACATCATTTACTTGTTCAATAGAAACAAGTAAATAGGACCAGGAGTTCAAACTAAATGTGTATAACAAAAAGTAAGAAACAAAAACAAAACAACAACAAAAAACACCTCAATGTCTTATGTTTAATTATCTCTAGTTTTATAGGAGTGAAACATTGCACTGATGAAAGTGTATTACATTAAACTTGGTAAGCCAACATTTCTGAATTAAAGAAAAAAATCAAAATTAGTTTTCTGGTTTAACTTATATTGAGGGTTTTTTTTTTAACATATTATTTTTAAAACAACTTTTGTTAAGTTTAGTTTTAAACCTTAGGTAATGAGAAAACAATAAGGAGTTAATCCTCCAGAAACAACTGTGAATGGTATTTTCTTTGAATGTATGATTAAACCAAAATAAAATTACATGTTCAACATTAACAAACTACACACGTTATTTGGGAGCAGAGAGATGTAAGTATGCTCTCCCCTCTGGAACCCACACATTTCTACTCAATAATCATTGAAATTTCACACATTAAATATGTGGGTGTGAAAACCAGAAAAGCACTGAATAATGTACTCAGGATATTACACCAGAGCAACTTAGGATATTGCTCTAAATATTTGTTATAAATTAATCCATCACCTAAATTAATCTTAGTAATTTGACATATTTGGTAAAGTTTTCAAATTACTTAGTATATTCGAAGGTTTTGTTGGTTTCTTTTTGTTGTTGTTGTTTGTTTTTTTTAAGGTATTGTCTTTGAGTATTCTTCACTAATGGGGAGTGAAGGTAGGACTCAGGGGGAAGAAACACTGTTTTTCAAAATGAAATCAATAATACTTTTTCCTCCAATACACTCTCATCAGTATGTATGTGAGAATAAAGTGAATATTATATATCTTTAGTGTTTAAATGGAATGTAAACAAATCAAATAAACTGTTTCAGAGCTTTACACATTAACATTTACATAATTATTTAAAGATATATATTCAAGAATGTTCATTATACCTTATACACACTGTACACCACTTAAATATTTTATTAATAATGGCTGGTTAATGAGTTAGAGTGTATCATCATATAATGAAACATTATATAATTGAACATGTGTCTACATCTCCTTATACCTATGTCAGAAATGATAAACATGTTTGAAAGAGTATGTCCATAGTCACAATGGAAAACAAACCAAAAAAATTGCTAACAGAGGGGCAGAAATTGTGACAAACTCGATTTTAAAAAAGCACACAGATCTATATAGAAATAAGTTTGGAGGAAATCAAGTAGTAGCAGAAACTTATCATAAAAATGGCAATAGAGGCTGGGTGCGGTGGCTCATGACTATAATCCCAGTCCAGCACTTTGGGAGGCCAAGGCAGGCGGATCACGAGGTCAGGAGATAGAGACCATCCTGGCTAACACGGTGAAACCCCGTCTCTACTAAAAATACAAAAAATTAGCCGGGCGTGGTGGCGGGCGCCTGTAGCCCCCACTACTCGGGAGGCTGAGACAGGAGAATGGCGTGAACCTGGGAGGCAGAGTTTGCAGTGAGCCGAGATGACACCACTGCACTCCAGCCTGGGCGACAGTGTGAGATTCTGTCTCAAAAAGGCAATAGAGTCTAACTCCAGAAGTCAGTGACATCGTATACAAAGTACATGAGGAGATCCCAGGCATTCAGGTGAAAATTAATTCAGAGCAGCCGGGCTGATGGGACATTTCCTCAATTCCCAGCTTTTGCTTAGGAGCAAGGGGCCAACAGCAGTATTCGCTCTCAGGATGCTGTGGGGAGTGCCCAAGTAACAACTAACCTCAAGAAGGATGAGGAACATCACACCCAGAAGACAAACCGCCACCAAACTCTGCTTAGATTCTCATCATAGACAATGAGAAGAAGCAGGGTAAGTAATGTAACTAGTATCCCCAGAGAAATGTATACTAATTCTCAAATGCAAAGAAACATAAGCAGACAACTAAGAACTGTCCAACATGTAAAGAAAACCCCACGCCCATGAGAGAAAGACCCCAAACTCAACAAATTATCATCAAAAAAAAGAGTCAATTATACAACCAAAAATAAATTTAAATAATATCTTCAGAGATTCCTGGGTATCCTGTACACATGAAACAGAAAATAAATAGAAATCTTAGAAACTTAAAATGTTATTGGAATTTCAGTTTCAGCTAAGATGGAGTCATAGAGACTGAGTATTTTTAGGTATTTCGGGTGACTAGATATTAGTATTCCATTAGTATTTAATTCTAGCCTACCTGAAATACCTAAAAATCCAGACAAAATACATGGAACAATGGTTTCAAGAAATGGAGGCTGAAAAGTCCCACTGCAGATATACTATCTGCAAACTAGATAACCAGGAAAGTCAGTATTGCAACTCAGCCTGAGTCTGAAGGCCTAGAGGGTTGAGATTGTCTCTGAGTTCGTCGACACTGAAGATTTGTTGTTGTTGGTGGTGTTCTCCCTTTCTTCTAGTCTTTCTTTCCTTTCATGCATATAGTTTGGATAGTTTTGGATAGGGACTAGTTAAGTGTCAGAGTCCAAAGGCCTGAGAACCTGGAACACTGATGTCTGAGGGCAGGAGAAAATTGATGCATCAGCTCCAAAAGGGAGACCTAATTTACCTTGTCCCTACCTTTTTGTTCTATCCAGGCCCTAGGTAGGTTGGATGATGCCCACCTACATGGGTGAGGGTGGATCTTCTTTGTTACTGAATCCAATATTAATATCTTCTGGCCATGCTGTCACAGACACACCCAGAAATAATGTCTTATCACCTATGTAGTATCCCTTAACCCAGTCAAATTGACACAAAAAGTTAACTAACATCACACCAGGAGAGGGCATAGGGGAAGGGAACCCAAGTAGGGCCTGGTAGACTCCCTCTAAGTTGAAGAAGTAGAGGGGAAAGTCCAGGGAGACAAAGGCAGCTAGAGTTTGCAGGGCAGAGTAGTGAGGATGAACTCCACAAATCGGCAGTTGGTGCCCCCTGGGAATCAGGACTATCAGTGCATGAATATGAGAAAACTATCTGAGGCCAGGAAAACGACACCTAAAAGGATTAAAGGGAGTAATACTGAGAGATCACACAAGGGCAAGAATGGTACTTGTTTGCACCAGTGAGATTGAGAAATTTCTTAATTCACAAGGTGTTAAATAGAATACAGAAGGTCCCATTTTACTATGGTTCAATTTAAGATTTTTCAACTTTAGGATGGTATGAAAGTGATACTCATTTGCTATACTCCTCAATTTAGGACAGGGTTACATGCCAATAACTACATCAAGAAGCATCTGTGTTTAAAAGGGTCTTGTCTCAAAAGAGAAATAAATTAGCTCTAGACTAAATATTATTCTGCTTCTAACACATTTTAAAAGACCCAAAAGGATTAAAGTGTTTTCTAGAAACTTAACTGCATTTCAACACAAAGTTAAATAATATTTGTAGGAATAGAAAAATATACAGCCCCCACAAGAAGAAAAAAAATCACAATATCTGGCATAAAATAAAAAATTATCAGGCATGCAAATAAGCAGGAAAAACTTGTAATAAGGAGAAAAATCAATCAACAGAAACCAATCCAGAACCAACACAAATGTTAGAATAAGCACACAAGGACAATAAAACTGTTGTTATAACTACATCCAAATGTTTAAAACGTGAGAGGAAAAAACATGTTAAATAGAGACACAAAAGTTCTTGACAAATTTCTAGATACAAAACTATAATGTCTGAGATGAAGAATATACAAAATGAGGTTAATGACAGATAAGACACTGCAGAAAAAAAGATAGGTGAACTTAATGACATAGCAATAGAAATTATCCAAACTAAACACAAAAGGGAAAAAGGACTAGAAGGAGGAGGAGGAAAACAGTAACAACAACAATACATTATCAATGAACTGTGAGGCAATTCCAAATGGTTTAATATATGTGTAATGTGAGTCTCTGAAGGAGGGAAGAGGAGATCAGAAAAAAATATTTAAAGAAATACTGGCTGAAATTTTTCCAAAATTAGTGAATAGTGTAAATCGAGAAATCCAAGATCAACAAACCCTAATCAGAAGAGAAAAAATTCACTAAACAACATCACAATCATATTGCTCAAATCCGGGGATACAGAAAAAATTGTAAAAGCATCTAGAGGGGGAAAAATGTTACATACAGAGAAACCAAGATAAGGATGATGTTTTCTCATCAGAAATAATGGAAGAGAAAAGGCAGTAGGGCAGATGGCTTAAACTGCTGAAAGGGGAAAAAGAAACTGTCAACCTAGAATTTGATACTTAAATATCTTTCAAAAGTGAAAGTGAAATACTTTTTCAAATATACAAAATACAAAAGTATTCATCACCAGTAAAGCCATACTACAAAAAAATGATTAAGAAAGTCCTTTCAACCGAAGAAAAATTTTACCAGATGGAAATATATATCTATACAAAGAAACAAAGGATATCTTTACAAAATAATTGACCATTTAAACAAAAATAGTAATGTATTGTGGAGGATATAACATAAGTAGGAGTAAAATAATAGCACAAAAACCAAAAGGAGAGAAATAAAAATAAACTTCTGTAAACCTCTTATATGTGAGATGGTATAATATCACTTGACGGTAGGACATTATAAGTCATAGATATATACTAGAAACGCTAAAACAGGGGTGTGCGATCTTTTGGCTTTCCTATGCCACATTGGAAGAGGAATTGTCGTGGGCCACACATAAAATACACTAACTATAGCTAATGAGCTAAACAAACAAAAAAAAAGTTGCAAAAAAAAATCATAATGTTTTAAGAAAGTTTACAAATTTATGTTGGGCCACATTCAAAGCCATCCTGGGCAATATGCGGTCCACGGGCAATGGGTTAGACAAGCTTGTCCTAAAACAATCACTAAATAACAAAATGAAGAGTTATAGTTAGTGAACCAACAAAAAATGTTGAGATAAAAAATAAACATTTAAAACAAAAGCAGGCAGAAAAACAGAAAAGGAAACAGAAACAGATGGGGCAAACAGAAAACATAGCAAGAGAGTATATTCAAATTTCATTATATCAATAATCGCATTAGGTGTAAATGGTCTAAACACTCCAATAAAAAGGTAGATATTGTCAGATTATGACATAAAGAACTACTTGCTGCTTCCAAGAAACTCACTGTGAAATATAAAGACACAAATAGGTTACATGTAAAAAAATGGACAAAGATATATCATACTACTGATTCAAAGAAAGCTAGAGGATTTATGCTATCAAAGTACATTTCAGAACAAAGACTTTTATGGAAAAAAAAGTCATTTCATAATAATAAAGAGGTCAGCTAATCAAGAGGAAAGAACAATCCTAGGTATCTATGCTCCTAATATGAGAGCTTTAAAATACATGAAGCAAAAACTGATAGAACAGCAAGGAGAACCCACCAGTACAGCCAGATATTTTAATATCCCCGTGTCAATACTTGACAGAACATGTAGGCAGAAAAATCAGCTACATTATCAACCAACTTGGTATCATCCAACACTTTCACTAATTGATACTGATAGAATATTCCATGCAACAACAGCAAAATAAACTTCCTTTTCTATTGCACATGGAACATTTAATAAGACTGACCATATTCTGGGCCACAAAAAAGTCTCAAATATAAAACTATTCATGTTATACTAAGACAATTCTTTGACAATGAAATTACATTACGAATCAGTAACAATCAGTTTACTTTCCCTTCAGCAAAAGAAACAATAAAGAGAATGAAGAGACAACCTGTAGATTGGAAAAAAAAAATTTGCAAACTGTTCATCCAACAAGAGACTAATATCCAGAATATACAAGGAAATCAAAGCAAGTCAAGAGCAAAAAAAAAAAAAAAAAAGAGAGAGAGAGAGAGAGAAATCTCCAAATATGTGGAAACTAAAGCATACACTTCTGAATAACATGGGGTTCAAAGAAGAAATCAAAAGGGAAATTAGAAAGCATTTTGAACTTAATGAAATATACCTGAAACACAATATACCAAACTGAAACACAATATACAAAAATGTGTGGGATATTGCTAAAGCTGTACTTACAGAAAATTACTTACAGCACTAAATGTCTGTATTACAAAAGTAGAAAGGGTGAACATTTCCCCCATAAGATTAGTAACAAGGCAAGGATGTACTCTCTCACCAGTTCTGTTGATGTTATACTAGAGGTTCTAGGGGAAAAATAAATAAATAAAATCAGTCAAATTGAAAATAAACAAGTAAAATTTTTTGTTTGCAGACATTATCATGTAGGTAGAAAATTTGACTGAATCTACAAAGAAGCTATAGTTATACAGTAACTGGTCTAGTTATACTAGAATAAGTTAGTTTACCAAAATGGCAGGATACAAGAGCTATAATATATAAAAATCATATTTCTATATACTAGCAACAAACAAATGGAAATTGAAATTTGTGACACCACCTATCTAAAATAGCATCAAAAATGTCAAATATTTAGGGATAACTCATCACTATATAGCCTATGTATGAGTTCTCACCCAGGTTTGTGCATTCTGGAGAAGATGCAGAGGAGGTGGTATGATGTTCAATACTTAATTTTTTAAATTTATCTATCTTATTGTGTTGTCTATGTCTTGAAAAGTTGTTGCAGTTATTTTTGATTGGTTCATTTAAAAAATTTTTTTATTTCAGTAGGTTTTTGGGGAACAGGTGGTGTTTGGTGACATGAGTAAGTTCCTTAGTGGTCATTCTGAGATTTTAGTGCACCCATCACCTGAGCAGTGTACACTGTACCCAATGTGTACTCTTTTATCCCTCTCCACCCCCCACTCTTTTCCCCAAGTCCCCAGAGTCAAGAACCCAAAAGTAAATGCAACAAAAACAAAGATAAATACATGGGACTTAATTAAACCAAAGAGCTTCTGCACAGCAAAATAAATAATCAGCAGCATTAACAGACAACCCACAGAGTGGAAGAAAATCTTCACAATCTGTACATCCGACAAAGGATTAATAGCCTGAATCTACAAAGAACTCAAACAAATCTGCAAGAAAAAAGTATCCCATCAAAAAGTGGGCTAAGGACATCAACAGACAATTCTCAAAAGAAGATACACAAATGGCCAACAAGCATATGGAAAAATGCTCAGCATCACTAATTATCAGGGAAATGCAAATCAAAACCACAATGCGATACCACCCCACTCCTGCAAGAATGGCCATAATCAAAAAATAATAGATGTTGGCGGGGATGCAGTGAAAAGGGAACACTTTTACACTGTGGGTAGGAATGTAAACTAGTACAACCACTATGGAAAACAGTGTTGAGATTCCTTAAAGAACTAAAAGCAGATCTATTGCTTGATCCAGCAATCCCACTACTAGGTATCTAACGAAAGGAAAATAAATCATTATATGAAAAAGATACTTGCACACCCAGGTTTATAGCAGCACAATTTGCAACTGCAAAAAGATGGAACCAGCCAAGTGTCCATCAATCAATGAGTGGATAAATAAAATGTGATATATATAAATACACACACACACACACACACAACCACACACATACATACCATCAAATACTACTCAGTCATAAAAGGAAAAAAAAATGGCATTTCCAGTGACCTGGATGGAATTGGAGACTATTATTCTAAGTGAAGTAACTCAGGAATGGAAAACCAAACATCACCTATTCTCACTCATAGCTCAGCTATGAGGATGCAAAGGCAATGCTTAATTTTTTATTGCTGGTGTGACAGGCTAGGTATTTGGGATAACTGGGGAAGGCACTTTTTAAACACGGCTTACACTCAGTTGGCTCAAGATTACATTGTCTTATTAATGCCTTTACACCCCTAATAAACAAGTTCCATCTACTGCTTACGAGTTATGTTTTACATAAGCATATTTAAAATTTTAGAGGTTTACATCTTCAGTACATAGCAGATGCTTATTTTTACAAATGAAGCATTCTTATCTTTAGATAGCCTATACTCACAAACATATGTATCAATTTTAATTAATAGCAACATGTTTATACAAAATATGGTTTAGGAAGCACACACACACACACACACAAAGTAAACTGGTAGGATGAGGCATCCTCTACAAAGTTTTTCAAATAACACATTATCTTCTAGGAAATTGTGGATTATTCAAATAGATTCAAGAAGTAGAAAGCTTGCATGTACAATACCCAAAGGATGAAAAAGCCAACTAACTGCACCTAGAAAATAGCAAATCAGGCTTTCCAAAAAACTCTAAGAGTGGAAAAATAAGTTTTATGGACAAGTTCTATTGAACGTCAAAGAACAGGACTCTATATTCTGTAAGAACTGTTCCAGAGCATAGAAAAAGATGGACAGTTTCCTACCATTGCAAAACGCTCACAAAACTTGAGAGACAAAACTAGAGCAGACACACACACAAACTCTAAACTAAGCAGTCCATGAACAATATGCAAAAATCCCAAAATAACCAATTAAGAAGCTTCAGCAAAGGAAACAATCAACAGAGTAGAAGAGACAACCTACAGAATGGAAGAAAATATTTGCAAACTATTCATCCAGCAAGAGACTAATATTCAGAATATACAAGGAATTCAAAGCACTCAACAGCACAGGAGCAAAAAAACAAATAATCCAATTTAAGAACAGGTAAAGAACCTGAATAGACACTTCTCAAAAGACATGCAAATGGCCAAGTATATGAAAAAATGCTCAATGTCACTCATCACCAGGGAAATGTCCATCAAAACTACAATGTGGTATTGTCTCACCCCAGTTAGAATGGCTGTTATCAAAAAGACAAAAAATAACAAACGCTAAAGACAACAAGAAAAGAGAACTCTTATACATTGTTAGTGGGAATGTAAATTAGTACAACCATTAGGAAACACAGTATGGAGGTTTCTCAAGAAACTAAAAACAGAACGACCATATGATTCACCAATCGCACTATGAGTATTTATCCAAAGGAAAGGAAATCAGTATACCTATGAAATATCTATACCCCCATCTTTAATGCAACACTATTCACAATAGCCAAGATACAGAATTGACCTAAATGTTCATCAACAGATAAAGGGATGAAGAAAATGTGGTATATATACATAGTGAAATACTATTCAGCCACAAAAAGAATGAAACTCACAGCAACATGGATACAACTGGAGAACATTATGTTAAGTGAAATAAGTCAAACATTTCTATGTAGATAAATACTGCATGTTCTCACTCATAAGTAGGAGCTAAAAAAAAACAAACCCTGAGCTCATAGAAGTGAGGAGTGGAATTATAGTTATTAGAGGCTGTGAAGGACTGGGGAAAGGAAAATCAGGAAAGGTTGGTTAATGGATACAAAATTACAGCTAGATAGGAGAAATAAGTTCTATTGTTCTAAAGCACTGCTGGGTGATTATAGCTAACAATATTATATGCTTTTAAATAGCTAGAAGAGAGGGCTATGAATGTTTCCAGCACAAAGAAATGTATAATGTTTGAGGTGATGGATATGCTAATTACTCTGAATTGATCATCACACACTGCATACATGAAGTATCACTCTGTACCCCATAAATATGTAAAATTATGTGTCAACTAAAAATAAAAACTCCCAATATTAAATTATTAAATAACAACTGACAATAATTAAAATAGTAAATAAAATAGGAGAATCTTTTAATCATCCATAAATACTCTAAAAGTATTTTTAAGTGTTTGATAGAATTTCATTTCCATTCTTGACTTAAGCACACTGACACATAATATTCCAAAACAAAAACTTTACAATTAGAAGGAAATTTCCTTAATCTGATGAAAGGACGTTTACTCAAAACCTACTGATACACCATACTGAATGGTGAAATACCAGAAGCATTTCCATTATTACTGGGAACAGGATGTCTGCTATCGCTATCTTTCAATAGCGCACCAAGATCTCGCCCCTGCAGTAAAAGAAAAAAAAGAAGGAAAGAAAAAGGAAGAGAAGGAGAAGGGGAAGGAAGAGACATAACATTGAAAGGAAAAAGACTTATTCCTCATTAGAAAATCCAAAAGTAACAAAAGCAAAATAATGAAAGCGATCAGTTAGGTGGCTTGATTAAAGACCAGCATGTAAAAACCAAAGCTTTCTGATTCACCAGCAATGATTAACTTAAAAATAAATGAAAAAAAAAAAAAGATTTAATTGCTAATATTCCCTCAGAACCATAAAACAAGTAGGCAAAAAATTTAAAAAATGTTAAGATCTATATATAAGGCTTCAGTGAAGTACACAAAAAACTTAAACAAATTTACCATGTTTTAAGAGAAAAAAAAATTTTTTTTAATGTTGATTCCTATCTAAGAAAAGGATCTTAGGGAGGCCGAGGCAGGCAGATCACAAGGTCAGGAGTTCAAGACCAGCCTGGCCAATATTGTGAAACTCCATCTCTACTAAAAATACAAAAATTAGCCAGGTGCAGTGGTGTGTGCCTGTAGTCCCAGCTACTCAGGAGGCTGAGGCAGGAAAATCACTTGAACCCGGGTTGCAGTGAGCTGAGATCATGCCAATACACTCCAGCCTAGGTGACAGAGTGAGACACAGGAAAGAGGAGAGGAGAGGAGAGGGGAGGGGAGGGGAGGAAAGGGAAGGAAAGGGGAGGGGAGGGGAGGAAAGGGGAGAGGAGGGGAGGAGAGGGGAGAGGAGGGGAGGAGAGTAGAGGAAAGGGGAGGGGAGGGGAGGGGAGGAGAGGCAAGAGAGGAGAAAAAGAAAGAGAAAGAAAGAGAAAATAAAGAAAAGGATCTTTCGTTTTTATTTAGCATTAACTTAGAAGTCCTACTAACCACAATAAGAAAACAAAAATTTTAAAGATTAAAAAGAAACAAAACTGCCACTATCTAGGGTTTATACCTTTTATCCATGGAAAACTACAAAGGATCCTTAGAAAGATCATTAGAATAAGAGAGCTCAAAAAGATTTTACTAGATGGATTCCACACGAGAACATTTTTTACAGCAAAAATCTTAAATTTCAATTAAATATCATTTATAATAAATAGAAATGGAGAGAACAGGCACGCAGGAACATAATCAACAAAAGATGGTCAAGAGCTCCATGGAGATAATTATGAAACTTTAATGAAGGACATTAGAAAAAGCCTAAACATGGTAGCATGACACATTTATGGACATAAAGACTTAATTTTGTAAAAATAATGATTCTTTCTAAAACAACCCTGAAATTCAATGTAAATCCAGTATTAGCTCAGGAAAGCTACTAAGAGCACTATTGTCCAAAGACAGTACTCAAAGTTTACATGCGATTTAGACTAAGGCAAACTTAATAAATCCTTTACATGGTATAACTCTCTATCTTAAAATAAAAAAAAAGCATGGTGATGAGAAGTCAAACTCAGCCAGGCACCATGGCTCATGCCTGTAATCCCAACATAGGCATGAGCCTTGGGAGGTCAAGGTGGGTGGATCACTTGAGCCCAGGAGTTCCACAACATGGTGCAATCCTGTTTCTACAAAAAAATACAAAAATTAGGCAACGTGGCACACCTCGACTCCCAGCTACATGGAGGCTGAGGCAGGAGATCAACTGAGCCCAGGGGAAGCTCAAGGCTGCAATTAGTCATGAGCATGCCACTGCACACCAGCCTGGGTGACACACTGAGACCCTGTCTCAAAAAAAAAAAAAAAAAAAAAAAAAACCTTTTTAAAAAAAAGCTAAACTGATGCCATGACTCATGGGTGTGAATTCCAACTCTACCATTTATTACTAACTTTATGACCCTGGACAAGGTATTTTTTGTGTCTCCATTTCCTCATCTGTAAACTGGGAATAATAACCTTCATGGTGTTTTGTCTTTGTTGTTAGGTTTTTATTTTATAATCATAAACTTAACCATTCAATCTAGCTAGATGTAGAAGGGAATAAGGAAAATATGGAACCCAAAGTACTACAGTGAGAGCGAAAAGATTATGGGATACTACAAACAAGTGGAGTGGAAGGTTGCTCTCCTGAGCTACAGAAGGAATAGTCTAGTAGTTAACACAAAATTCAAATTTATTAGAGTTGTCCACAGTTGGCAATGGTGATCTTCTTGCTGATCTTGCCATTCTTGGACCCAAAGCACTCCATGGCTTCCATGACAGTCATACCCTCTCTCTCACCTTTCCTAAGACCACATGCCTACTATCTAAGCCTTCAGTCTTCGCACTACAGATAAAAAATTGGAAACCATTTGTGTTGGGTCCACCATTTGCCATAGGCAAGATGCCAGGACCTGCATGCTTCAGGATGAAGTTCTCATCAGATTTTTCCCCATAGATGGTCATGCCACCAGTGCCATTGTGGCATGAAGTCACCACTCTACCATATAAACCCTGAAGTAATTCTGTGAAAGCTAGAACTCTTAAACCAAATCCTTTCTCTCCAGTGCTCAGGACACAAAAGTTTTCTGCTGTCTTTAGAACTTTGCCTGCAAACAGCCCAAAGGAGATGCGGAGCTCCTACTTGACAGCTATGTGGGAGAACATGGAGCTGATAATGGCTGACGGCAGGCGCCTCCAGATAGTAGCAGTGTCTGCAAAGCCATACTATTTTTATAAAGATTAAATGAGATAAAATTTCCTGGTACATAAAAATAAAGTATAAAAGTACTATTATTCTAGCCATTTTTAAGAAATCATTTTTTACATCTGTCTCTAGAGCATCCCTGGTTTTATACAACATAAACTATGAGAAAATTGGAAAAGGAAACAACATACAATCCTTAATGTTTACATAAAAATTCCTGTTAATACTTATGTGAAAACTATCTTCCCTTCCCCACAAAGGAATAAAAGAGCATTATTAAAATGTTCTTGTCTCAAAAAAATTAGGTTCCTCAACCTTTTTCTTTATCCAATGTAAATCACAGCTGCTCTGATGAAATGTTTTTAAATTAAGTCTCTATATAAAGAACGTTCTTAAATGTCAAATCTGCACCAAGATTTAATTACCTTAAAACCATCCATATCTTCTAAGTGCACGCTTGTTAAGAACGTTTATTCCCATTATCTGCTTCACCATGTATCTAGCAAGGGAATCTTGGGAGTATGTAACACAAATTACTTGCCTTAGAAAAGACACTGTTTATTCCACATGTGTAAACTTCAGTGAATGACTTTCAGAAAAATCAAAAGAAAGTAAATGTAATATCCATACAGTTGTTTAAGCTTTATTTTTATATGCATGCATGTTTCAAGGAAACAAAAATTTCAAGATACAGAATATGACATATCAGATGAAATAATTCAGATTTTAATGTATACACAAATAACAATATAAAGCACATATATAAGATACATTATATAATTTGTTTTGAGGTTTCAAAAAGCAGTAATTTGGTTTTAAAATTCTGACATCAATATCTAACATTCAAGTAAAACATCTTTCAAAAGTTAAGACTTCTGAGACTAACACATAACTCTATGACAGCCTGCCTTTACCACGATCTTCAAAATAGTGCTGTTCAATTCTCCTACAGAAAGCAAGGAGGTTGCTATAGTTTTTCACCTTCTCAGAAAGTTCATCATTTGTCAACTGTGTAGTAAGAATGGTGTACAGATGGCCAAATACCAGTGCATCAAGTTCAGTAGGCCTAAAAGTAGAAACAGGAGTGATGTGAGTAAGTAGCATTTAACTTTTACAATAGAAAACACAGTTGGCCCTCTTCACCCACAGGTCCCATATTCGCAGGTTCAACCAACCTCAGATCCAAAATATTTTAAACGATTAGAAATAACAACACAGGCCAAGCATGGTGGCTCATGCCTGTAATCCCAGCACTTTGGGAGGCTGAGGTGGGTGGACTGTTTGAACTCAGGAATTCACAACCAGCCTGAACAACATGGCAAAAACCTCATCTCTACAAAAAATACAAAACTTAGCCAGGCATGGTGGTGCTTGGCTATAGTCCTAGCTACTCAGGAGGCTGGGGTGGTAGGATGGCTTACGCCCAGGAGGTGGAGGTTGCAGTAAGCTGAGATCACACTACTGCATATCATTTAGATTGTGTGTATTGGGTACTATAAGTAATCTAGAGATGATTTAAAATATACGGGAGGGCGTGAACCCGGGAGGTGGAGCTTGCAGTGAGCTGAGATCCGGCCACTGCACTCCAGCCTGGGCGACAGAGCGAGACTCCGTCTCAAAAAAAAAAAAAATATATACAGGAGGATGTACATAGATTACAAGCAGACACTGTACCATTTTTTCTTTCTTTCTCAATACATTAAATTTACATAAGCAATTATGCCATTTTATATAAGAGACTTGAACTCTGCAGATTTTAGTATCTGTGGGGGTCCTGGAACAAATGTCCTGTAGATACACGAAAGACCCCCGTGGATATGTTTTTAAAAATCATTTTATTCATCAATTTAAAAGAAAAAAGCCACATAAGAAACAAATCCTACCACAACTTGACATAACTTTACTTGGAGTTTCTGCTATATGAAAAAAAATATGATTTGCTAGTTGTGTGACTTGCTTTCTTTAGTAACAACATTTAAGTGTGTTAAAATAATATAGATGTAATGATCATATTCATTTAATTCGTTACTTTTGTCACTAAATAAATACAGCAGATCTCCAATGTGCCAGAAACTATACCAAATGTGAGGCATAAAAATAAGAAAAATACTCTACGACATGTACATGAAACATAAATTATAAAGTTGTTTTAATAAATACAATTTAAGTATTTTAATAGATGCATAAACAAAGTGCTGTCAAAGCACAAAGGATTTCGCTGTGATGACAGGACCAAAAAAATGATACCCAATCACAAATCAGTAACAAGATACAACTTTAATTTTACCACTTTTTTTTTTTTTTTTTTTTTTTTTGAGACGGAGTCTCGCGCTGTGTCACCCAGGCTGGAGTGCAGTGGCGCAATCTCGGCTCACTGCAAGCTCCGCCTCCCAGGTTCAGGCCATTCTCCTGCCTCAGCCTCCGAGTAGCTGGGACTACAGGCGCCCGCCACCACGCCCGGCTAGTTTTTTGTATTTTTAGTAGAGACGGGGTTTCACCGTGTTAGCCAGGATGGTCTCGATCTCCTGACCTCGTGATCCGCCCGCCTCGGCCTCCCAAAGTGCTGGGATTACAGGCTTGAGCCACCGCGCCCGGCCAATTTTACCACTTTTAATGTAACTTAGATTTCTGAAGGAGATAAAATCGTAAGGATGGCTTCAACATAAAAATTTCTAGGGTTTTTTTCCTCATTAATTATATATTACTAACAACAAAATGAAATCTATCCCACTACTAATGATCTATAAATGGGGCATCACCAATTTACATTATATTAAAATAATTACTAATGCAATATTACTAAAACAAGAAAATGTCATAATTACGAGCTAATTATTACTCTGAGTCCCATAGTGATAAAGGTTTTGAGAAAACATGTGCTAGCCTACATAAACGTGTGTTGCGGGAAGTCAGGGACCCCGAACAGAGGGACTGGCTGAAGCCGCGGCAGAAGAACATAAATTGTGAAGATTTCATGGACATTTATGGGTTCCCTAAATTAATACTTTTATAATATCTTACGCCTGTGTTTACTGCAATCTCTGAACATAAATTGTGAAGATTCCATGGACACTTATCACTTCCCCAATCAATACCCTTGTGATTTCCTATGCCTGTCTTTACTTTAATCTCTTAATCCCATCATCTTCGTAAGCTGAGGAAGATGTATGTTGCCTCAGGACCCTGTGACGATTGCATTAACTGCACAAATTGTTTGCAGAGCATGTATGTTTGAACAATATGAAATCTAGGCACCTTGAAAAAAGAAGAAGATAACAGCAATGTTCAGGGAACAAGGGAGATAAAACTTTGGACTCTGACTGCCGGTGAGCTAGATGGAACACAGCCACATTTCTCTTCTTTCAAAGGCAAATAGGAGAAATAATCGCTGAATTCTTTTTCTCAGCAAGGAACATCCCTGAGAAAGAGAATGCGCCCTGAGGGTAGGCCTATAAACGGCCCCCTGGGGGCGGCTGTCTTTTATGGTGGAAGCCGCAGGGATGAAATAAGCCCTGGTCTCCTGTAGCGCTCCCAGGCTTATTAGGAAGAGGAAATTCCCGCTTAATAAATTTTGGTCAGACAGGTTGTCCGCTCTCAAACTCCTGATAAGATGTTATCAATGACAATGCATGCCAAAACTTCATTAGCAATTTTAATTTTGCCCCTTCCTGTGGTCCTGTGATCTGGCCCTGCCTCCATTTGCTTTATGGTATTTTATTACCTTGTGAAGCATGAGATCTCTGTGACCCACACCCTATTCGTGCACTCCCTCCCCTTTTGAAAATCACTAATAAAAACTTGCTGGTTTTACGGCTCAGGGAGCATCACGGAACCTGCCGACATGTGATATCTCCCCCGGACACTCAGCTTTAAAATTTCTCTCTCATACTCTTTCTGTTTATTTCTTAGACCAGCCGAGACACTTAGGGAAATAGAAAAGAACCCACGTTAAATATCAATATGGGGTTTCCCCCAATAAATGTGAAAATATGTTGCAGTAATCTGGTTTGGCAGAATAAATTTGGGGGTTGGTAAAAATCTAAATTTGAACCCCAATACTGTCAACTAGCTATGTGGCCTTGATTGCTATTGATAAGTAATATCCTAGAGATGCACAGCTTTAAATACCATCTTGATGCCACTGACTCCTAAATATTTATTTCTGGTCTTAATGTCTCCCCTGAGCTCTGGATTCATACATTCAAATGCTTACATAACATCTCCACTTCAATGTGGAGTATCTGTGGAGCAGGATGTGGAGCCTCTTGACTAAGATGTGTGGGATATTTTATTTTCTCAATAGCAGTAATTTACAGTATCTCAAACCTGCTTGTCCCCCAAACTTCCCAAAATAAAGGCACCACTATCCAACCAGCTGTTCAGGCCAAAAATCTAGGGGCTACTCTTGAGTCCTTTCTTTCACCCTCCTATATCCATTAGCAAGTCTGGTGAGACACTACCTCCAAAATATGCCCTGAATACCACCACTTACTTATTCATTATGATCTCACAGTGTAACCTACCATCATCTGTCACCTAGACCACTGAGATAGCCTCCTAAAGTGTCTTACTGCTTCTACTCATTCTCCATACCATAGTCAGAATGACTAATGTCAGCAGATCATACAAACTCCAAGCACAAAATATTCAAATGGATTTCTGTTCTACTTATATTAAAATGCCAAACTCCTTACACTAAGCACACAGAGCCTTGATAATCTGGCCTCTGCCTACCTCTTTAGCCTCATATCCTACCATTCATAGCACACAACCCAAACTGGCCCTGCTTCTTGCATTTGAACGTAACAAACTCAAGCCAGTTAGGGAGCCTTGACTACAACTATTCCTGCTGCCTAAAATACTCTTCCTCTGACTTCACACTGGCTCCTTATTTTTTAGAATAAGGTTTAAATGGCACATCTTGGGGGCCGGGCGCGGTGGCTCAAGCCTGTAATCCCAGCACTTTGGGAGGCCGAGACGGGCGGATCACGAGGTCAGGAGATCGAGACCATCCTGGCTAACACGGTGAAACCCCGTCTCTACTAAAAAATACAAAAAAACTAGCCGGGCGAAGTGGCGGGCGCCTGTGGTCCCAGCTACTCGGGAGGCTGAGGCAGGAGAATGGCGTGAACCCGGGAGGCGGAGCTTGCAGTGAGCTGAGATCCGGCCACCGCACTCCAGCCTGGGCGACAGAGCCAGACTCAGTCTCAAAAAAAAAAAAAAAAAAAAAAAAAAAAAAAATGGCACATCTTAAAGTCTCCTCAGACCACCCAAACTGAAGTAGACATATAGTCACTCCTTATCATGTGGTCCTTTTTTAATGCTACATTTGGTAATTAATACCATATAATTTTTTTTTTTTTCTTATTGTGCATCTCCTCTACCAGAAAGTCCTATAGAGAAAGGACCTCACCTACTTGGTTCCTGCTGTATCCCCAATACCTAGAACAATTCCTTGCACAAAGCAAGTTCTCAATAAATTTGTGTTGAATGAACCAATAAAAAGGTGACACACTTCTCATACCATATTATAACTGTGTTCCCTTAACTGTTTCCCTCACTACACTCCAAGCTATTTAAAGGCAATGATGCATGTATGTTTATATTCCCAGTTCTTAGCACAGTGTCTAAGGAACTGAAATAGCACTTGCTGAATAAATACATGGATTAAAAAAGAAAGCATCTTAAGATGTGTGGAATATTTTATTTTCTCAATAGCAGTGACTTACATTCTTTGAAAGCCTTCCACTCTTTTGACACATTCATGAAGTGTTAATCAAAGTCAAATGTACAATCTGTAGCCATGTTTAAATAGGTAGCCAACAGTACAGTTTTTTAAAAAAAGTATCTCAAGGTCCTTAGACTCAACAGCACCATAATCTTACCAGCACAGGGATGAATCAATAATGAATAGATCCCTGCAAAAAACCAAGGATGCAGAGTGGATAAATGTGGAGCTGAGCTGAGGTACCTGGTGAGAATAATACAAACACCAACTCTTCCACATCCCTAAACCTATTTCTTAGGAGGTACATCTTATCTTACCAATTTAGAACTTATTTTCCTAATCCTTGTTTACTGCCAGCTACCCTATGCTTCTTGTACTAGAGCCTAAAAAAGGTGAATATATTCCCTGATGCAACTTCCAGTAATATAGATGGGCACCCTTTATCAATAAATGAACGCTCTGAAAGAGTTCAACTATCAATGTATGCTCAAATGACAGTGCTCCAGAAGTACCCCTGAAGTGGCCAAAATGTTATTTGCTGAAAATATATATCCACGTAACTCCAGAGGTACTGAATTATATATGGGCATGAGCATATAAAAATTGATGTGATTTTACATAAAGATAGCAACTTTTTAGCAAGTTACTTTAGAAAATGGCCATACTGCCCAAGGTAATTTATAGATTCAATGCCATCCCCATCAAGCTACCAATGACTTTCTTCATAGAATTGGAAAAAACGGCTTTAAAGTTCATATGGAACCAAAAAAGATCCCACATTGCCAAGACAATCCTAAGCCAAAAGAACAAAGCTGGAGGCATCACGCTACCTGACTTCAAACTATACTACAAGACTACAGTAACCAAAACAGTATGGTACTGGTATCAAACAGAGATATAGACCAATGGAACAGAACAGAGGCCTCAGAAATAATACCACACATCTACAGCCATCTGATCTTTGACAAACCTGACAAAAACAAGAAATAGGGAAAGGATTCCCTATTTAATAAATGGTGCTGGGAAAATTGGCTAGCCATAAGTAGAAAGCTGAAACTGGATCCTTGCCTTACTCCTTATACGAAAATTAATTCAAGATGGATTAGAGACTTAAATGTTAGACCTAATACCATAAAAACCCTAGAAGAAAACCTAGGTAATACCATTCAGGACATAGGCATGGGCAAGGACTTCATGTCTAAAACACCAAAAGCAATGGCAACAAAAGTCAAAATTGACAAATGGGATCTAATTAAACTAAAGAGCTTCTGCACAGAAAAACAAACTACCATCAGAGTGAACAGGCAACCTACAGAATGGGAGAAAATTTTTGCAATCTACTCATCTGACAAAGGGATAATAACTAGAACCTACAAAGAACTCAAACAAATTTACAAGAAAAAAACAAACAACCCCATCAAAAAGTGGGCAAAGGATATGAACAGATACTTCTCAAAAGAAGACATTCATACAGCCAACAGACACATGAAAAAATGCTCATCATCACTCGCCATCACAGAAATGCAAATCAACACCACAATGAGATACCATCTCACACCAGTTAGAATGGCAATCATTAAAAATCAGGAAATAACAGGTGCTGGAGAGGATGTGGAGAAATAGGAACACTTTTACACTGTTGGTGGGACTGTAAACTAGTTAACCATTGTGGAAAACAGTGTGGCGATTCCTCAAGGATCTAGAACTAGAAATACCATTTGACCCAGCCATCCCATTACTGGGGATATACCCAAAGGATTATAAGTCATGCTGCTATAAAGACATATGCACACATATTGTTTATCGTGGCACTATTCACAATAGCAAAGACTTGGAATCAACCCAAATGTCCATCAGTGACAGACTGGATTAAGAAAATGTGGCACATACACACCATGGAATACTATGCAGCCATAAAAAAGGATGAGTTCATGTCCTTTGTGGAGACATGGATGCAGCTGGAAACCGTCATTCTCAGCAAACTATTGCAAGAACAGAAAACCAAATACCATATGTTCTCACTCATAGGTGGGAAATGAACAATGAGATCACCTGGACAGGAAGGGGAACATCACACACCGGGTCCTATTGTGGGGAGGGGGTAGGGGAGAGAGATAGCATTAGGAGATATACCTAATGTAAATGACGAGCTGATGGGTGCAGCACACCAACATGGCACATGTATACATATGTAACAAACCTGCACGTTGTGCACATGTACCCTAGAACTTAAAGTATAATAATAATAATAAAAAAAAAAGAATATCAACAAAAGTATAACTCAATAGATTAAACCAAAGCACATATAATTGTGTGTTACTTAACAGGAATACATTCTGAGAAATGCACTGTTTGGCAATTTTCTTGCTGTGTGAACATCAGAGTCTACTCACACAAACCTAGATGGTGCTATACACCTACACTATATGGTACAGCCTATTGCTCCTAGGCTACAAACCTGTACAGAACATTGCCATACTGAATACTGCAGGCAACTGTAACACAGTGATAACGTGTATTTATGGTACACAAATACTTGTGTATTTAAACATATCTAAACATAGGAAAGGTATAGTAAAATAGAAAAGGTATAGTAAAAATATATTACAATCTTAAAGGACCATCTTCATATATTTGGTCCATCACAGACTGAAAGGTTGCCATACAGGGCATAACTGTATATATCCACAAACACTTAACCTTTAAAGCATATTTTTTGTAATTTTTCCGAATTTGAGCAACTCTTTATACTGACTCTGACATATATAAATTACTGATTCCAACAAGTCTTTCTTTTTAAAAAGTACAATTAATATTTTAGTTGATAGGTGACAGTTATACAACTGTATGCCTTTGTTAAAATTCATAGAACTACACACATAAAAGTGCCAATTTTACTAGATGTAAATTACACATCAATAAACATGACTTAATAAAAAGAGAAGTAACAAATTTAGAAAAATATTTCCAACTCACATGGAAGACAAGAACAAAAAAATATTTTATCCAGTATTTCTACTGAACTGTTTAATCAAGTCAAGATCTTCATATATCTCCAATTTTAATTATCTTGCTATATCATGTGAAAACGTTAACTTTCCACCATTCTGCTTACCAAATAGTTTGTGATTATAATTCAAATACAGATAGCAATTCCCCACCTGTGAGCTCTAAGATGTTTCATATATTATTGGATTTATCTTTATAGACTTTTTATTAGAAAAATATTCCAGGGTGACAAATATATTTCTAAGGTCCTAAGAAATCTGATGCCTTCTTATATTATTATTCTTTCCACATTCATGTTGGTTATCTACTGTTTTGTCATTTGAATATCAAAATAAAAACAGTAAAATTCAACATTTTCCTAACATTTTCCATTTAAGATTTTTCTGGCACTCATCTTTTTTGCTTTGCTTATTCATTATTTCACATTTATTTCTGATACCTTCAAAGTACCATCTAGTTTCAAAAGCATTAATTTTGTCTGGGTGTTTCCTAATTGTTCTTTCCCATTATTAACTTTTCATCTCTTTAAAGTACTAGAAATGATCTACATATCTTTTCTTTACATCCCAATCACTTATCTTTAGGGCTGTCACTCAAGTTTTGTAAATCAAGCCCCTTGCTTTTTGGCCTCTTTTCCCAATTACTATTCTTTCTGTAAGATCTCTCTTAACTACCCTTTTCCTTTTCTGTCATCAAGTACAGGTATTTGGTTTCTTTCATGAGTCCTCCCAACATCCCCAGCGGTTGAGCTAGAAGGAAAGTTAATTCTAATTTTAGGGGATTAATTCTAATTGTAGGGGGTTAATTCTAATTTTAGGACTGGAGTATACCTAGAGAAATTAGAGTAACTCAGAGGTATGTCAGAGCCAAGAATAGAATTCAGACCCTCTGTCTTGCAGTATAATACTATGTATCCTGACTTAAGCCACAGCTCTATTCAGCATAGTATCTCACAAAGTAATGACTCCTGCTACAGATAAAGGAATGAGAAAAATGTTGGCACAGAAAGTGAAATACCAGTTACTTTTTTCTAAATGTACTTTATTTGCATTTTAATATTAATTAAATGATTGAATAAAATTAAAAATTAAATCTCTTCTATCTTTAATCTTATTTTTAGGGAAAATGTTTATCTAAGTATCATGTAAAGGAAAATTATGTCAAAACTGTACATCATAGCATCAGTTAAATAGTTCCGCAAAAGCAAGCCTTTGGTGTTTGAACTGTTGTAAGTTTTCATCACAAGATTAAATGTAATTGTGCCCTTATGAAGAAAAATGATATCTTGATGTTTCCACTGAGTCACATGCCAAACTCTGGTTACTGACACAATGACAATGAGTTTAACTGAGAAGAAAAGTAAGTTAGATCTATTCTCCTGGCCTCCTCTAAACACAGAGTGCATAACAAAACTAAAATAGAATAACGTATTTCAATAAAACACACTCCTTCTGAGCTTTTCAATTCCTAAGAATTCCTGTGTCAGAAAGAAAAGAAACCACATAATACTGACATTTGGATACATTCTCTTGTGCTAGGGACTAAAAAATAGAATCTGCATAGCAAATATCACTAGAAATAGGAACAGAGTCCTAGAAGCTTTACCTATTAGAATTTCACGGTTTGAATTCTGTGACTTTCCTGCTTCAAAGAGCAACAGACCCTAGATTTTATTTTAATATCAATTATATATAGTATATATTACTTGTGTTATAGAATATAACTTAAATTTCCAAACTATCATCATAGTCATTTTTACTACAAATGTTATCTTTACCCAAATATGTTTGATATGGTTATAGAAGAGGAATGCTTATGATGATATAACACATAATAGCAAATAAAGCCTTTTAGAAATTATTAATCTAAAAATCAAATAATTTTTATTAAAATGCCAAGAAAAGGTTAGACTTTCTAGGGAAAGTTTTAAGATTAAAATGCTTTAAGCCCATCTTACACTGGATCACAGGACAGCTGATTTTGATATATTAAAATTATAATTTTTTAACAAAGGAAAATTCATTCTTTGCCTTCATTAGATTCTTTTCAAAACTGCAAAAGTAAATCTGTCAATGAAACATTATTCAACTTACATACACACACATATATTTAACCTACATCCTTTATATTAATTTCTGTGTTTTACAAATATTTTCATTAACATTTAAAAGTTCATAATAGTGCTTGTCCATCAAACAATATTTTTTAATATTTAGTTTTATTGACTCTTCTAGTCCTCCAGGTATCATTCTACATAGAAAACTACAGTTACATTAATAGTAATTTACTTTTCTTCATGTTTAATAGTACTTTACAAGTTTAGAATTTTGTTAAGATTTTGTAGTTCCATATATAGCACCTTGAACTACCTCATTAAAACCTTATCATACAATGATTGATTTACATGACTGCCTTTAAGAGAAATTCTTAATAAGGACCATATTTTAGAAATCTTAAGTCTCCTAGAGCCTAGCACTGTGCCTGAGAGTAAAGAAGTGTCACAAAAATATTTGAGTACAAAAATTATAAAAATAGCTAAATCTCTTCTTGAAAAAGCAATTCTTTTATGAAAAAAAGAAATTTGCAACCTAACAGTACAGAAAATTAATTTTAAAAAAGTAAAATTTCTTACTGCTTATTGAAGAAATATGGTTGTGTTCCCAGTCTTTGAGAGAGAGCTTGACAGCATTGGTCTACATCCTCTAAGACCTAACACAGGCAATGAACCCCAAAGAAAAGTATATCAGTTAGCAAAACAATAAAAAACATAACTTGTATCACAGTTTATAACAAAAATATAAATTTAGGTTAACATTTTATAATGTATTTTAATAAGACTATAGACCACATACATACATAATACTTTCTATATAAGAAATAGGAAGAAAATTTCAGTGAATTTCCTTCAAACTACAAGTACATTTAAGTTATTTATAAGGATTTTGTCAAGAACAAAAGTGTCTTCCTGAATCCATATATTCAAATGGCTTTGCATATACTGAAAAATCTGCTTAATAAAGGTAACACCATTGACCCACCATGAGTAAAAGCATTTGAGTTGTTTTCCCACTAGTGGAGATAGATTTTTATTTATTCTATCCCTATTCATTTACTGAAACTCCCTTGTGGCCAATGGCACACATCAGTGAGATGGTTGGCTAGTATTAAGGGTGGCCTTGGAAAAGACGGGCATTAATTAACTTAATGATGCTTGTGGACAAGATTAAGTATTTTTAAGTTTTGCTACTTAAGTAGCAAAAATACAGACAGATAGATAGATAGATGCAGATAAATATAGATATATTAAGTACTGTGTTTAACAGGGCTTTTTTTTTTTTTTAAAGCCCGATGCTGCAGATCTATAGTTACATAAAAGGTATCCACATGTATTGCTCAAAAAAAAAAAAAAAACCCTCAGGTTATACAGTAGCAGGCATAATGATCCCATTTGAGAAAATGTTACTAAGAAACATCTAGAAGAAGGCTCTCCAAATAGTTAAGGGTGGCAATTTCTAGGTGATGAGATTTCAGGCAAGTTTCAGTGCTTTTTTACATATATCTGCATTGTATTGTTTGCTTTACATCAAGCATGTACGAATTTTTAGAAATAAAATTACTTCATGTTAGTGAAAATAACAGCAAATGGTTTTCTTGCAAATCTTATATTATAAAAAAAAGTTTTTTTTAAAAGAGTACCAATATAAAGAATGATTCTTTTAATGCACAAAAGTTGAGGGTTTTGTCAACTTCAACCTGAACTGACCTGGTCCAGAGTCTTCTTTCCCCATCCAATAGCTTTCATCTTACGCTTGACTTCCCACTGTTTCTGATAGGCCAAAATATGATTCAGAGGCCAAGGGTAAGGAGATCCATACCTAGCATGAGTGATCTAAAGCAAAAAGATTTTGTAAAAAAGGTGATTGATCCTAAAAACAATGCCCGTTTTTACAAATAGAATTCTAAAAGAAATATATTTTCAAAGAACATAAATAGAGCAATCTGAAAAAAATACATAGCTTGCAATCTAAAAAATTAAAATTTTAAGCCATTCTCTTTAAAAATATATAAACTTTTATGTACTTTGCAACCCGTTATATCAAACAATGACACACAGCTTCCCTAAAATGTATGTGCAAGCAAAATTAAAGTAAGTGAAAAACTGTATCACTAATGGTATAAACCACAATGTTTCATTTATGAGCAGGGACTTGCGATTCTGAGCAAAAGTGTTTTCTCATTAAATTTTAATTAAGATAAATGTTACAGAACCACTCACCTCCCCTACTGTGGCTTCATCACACCACTGAAGATACAGCTAGGAACAAAAGAACAGTCACTAAACTTTAGGATACCAAAGAGGAAAAGGATAAAGAAAGTAATTTTTTGCCAAGGCAATTTTTTACAAGCTAATTTCATAAGTCACATACGTAGGGGTTTGTTTTCCTTAGCTGTTATCCAGAATTATTAAATGTAATGATGGTACGATATAAAAATATTTTTTATTCACACAGTACGTGTCTAAACACCATTAAAGTGTTTTACAGATATTATTTAAGTAAATTTCAAAAGGCCAAAGTAAAATAATGAGTAGGCAAGAATCACCCCTTTTTATAAACACAAAAACTAGAACTGAAAATGTCAGGTAACTTGTTCAAAGGTAATAATCAAATAATTTAGGTAGCCATCTCAGCTCTAGAATTACTTGACTATTTTCCCATTTCTCAATAACTTTAACCCATTAGAAAGATTATATTTTATGAGAATGAGAGAAAAAGCTTATTTTCAAGCCATATCATCTAGTATTTTACCTCTGCAGTCAACAGCATATTGTTGACTAATTCCATGTAAGCTTTCATTTCTGCTTTTTGGACTTCACCCAGCCCATCACTAAGAGAATGGCCCTAAAGGGAATTTAAAAAAATTTAAAAGACCATCATATTAAATATACAAAAACTTTCAGTTATCTTACTAACAAATAATATAACATGCAACTATACCATGAATTAAACTTCCAAAATGCCCCCTAAAAATTATGTTATATAAAAGCATATTTAACACTCTGCTATCACCACAAAATATTAGTATGTACTTATTTGTCATTATACAAACGTATCTTTCAATAGAGAAAATTACATTATCAACTACTTCGCAAAAGAAGAAAACAGAATGGTCAGCAAACCTTGTTTAAGCGATTGACCTTATTAGAATTAAAGGAAATACCAAAAGACTGACATGTGCTGTTTATAAAGTGGTCAAAGATGAAAAAAATACTGTTAGTAAAGATATGGGGAAAAAACTTCACTCATTTTAAAATTCTAATACACTATAGTAACTAGGAGATACATAAAATGGTATAATCGTTAGTTCAATCTGGCAATCTATTACAAGATTTAAAAAGTACATAACCTATGACATCCTAATACCACTCTTAGGAATTTATTCTAAGGTAACAATACCATTCTTAGGAATTTATACAAAGATGTACATACAAGAAAATTTATCTTAGTACTCTATAAAAACAAAAAATTGGCCATGACCTAAATGCCCATCAATAAACTTGAGTAAATAAAATTCTAATTTATCTAATATGGGGGGGGTGTGTTAAAGGAAAAAAAAAAAAAAATATATATATATATATATGTATATATATCCAATACAGTAGAATACTATACACCAATGTGAAAGGATGATATATATCTACAGCTATTAATATGGAAGAATTTCCAAACATATTTATGATTTTAAAAGATATGTTGCAAAATAATACATACTAGTATGATCTAGGTTTTTCTAGATATGCAAAAAGAAAAGTCTGGAATGATTTTTCAGAAACACTAATGGGAGTTGTTCCTTAATAACTATTAAAATCTAAACTGAATAAATGAAAAGCAGCATCATTCAAATGGATAAATACATTCAACTTCGAACATCTCCTGTATCTCCCTTTTCAAAGGTCAGCCAGACACTTCAAAACCTAATAGTTTTTCATTTCTGACCACAGTTCTCATAAGCATAAGTTAGAAAATTATCTACCATTTTGTAAAGATCAAACCATCTCTTTTGACTAGATATTAAAATTACATACCTTTAATAAATTTGACATTAATAAAGAAAAATAAAGCTACCTCTTTCGCCATTATATCATGAAAAAATACTAACTTACGCTTCAGAAATATTTTCCAGTAGTTTGCATTGGCATTTTATAAAACTAGGTTGAAATCAATGTAAATGTTAAGACACATTAAAGAATGATGAATGACTTAGTAACTGTGATCAAATACATTTAATATCTTTTTATTACCTTGGCTTTAACAAATTGGACTATTGGACCAAGTTCTGATACTACTTGATTTCCCACATGAATAAAAGGTACTTTACCTGTTGAGAGAAAAAAAAGTATTTATAAAAACACTTCCAGTATGTTAAAGTTTGTGATAATTAAAGAAAAATTAACACAAAACTCAGATATTTATAAACAGGGATTTCATAAAACTGTAACTTCTGAAAATTTTTGTCAGATGTGTATATTAAATTCTGTAAGTTTTTAAACTGATTACTAACCAACTTTAGAAAAAAGAACAGGTAAATTCATTTCTAGAGTTCTCACTTAGATATAATAACAGATCACATAACATTCTCTTTTCAGAGCCAACACGAACATACTACCATACAGCAGCAAACACTAATTATCCAAATTACATGAACCAAGCCAGGACATTGGTACATGACCACTAATATATTTCAAAGAAATTTAGCTAAGCTTTCTTTTGAGAGTACAGTGAATCAATCTATATTGTAAACTACATTTAAAAAATCTTTTTACATCTTTTATGTCTTTGATACTGAGATCAACATTTTAAGCAAGTAATTGTACAGTAATCTCTTTGACTCAAAATAGCAAGAATTAAAAGAATTAACAATCTTTGAAGGCATGCTAGTTGGTGGGTTGTAATACAGAGTAATGTTCCCAACACGTGGGAAAAAATAATAGTATGTTTATAAAAACTAGCTTCTACAGACAAATGTCACATTAAAAAAGAAATATTTCACTTTAACAAATACTAATACCTGATGGAATTATTAGAGATGAGAGAACAAAATAATCTCCAAATAGCAAGAAGGGTCTACTCCAAATGCTAAAGAATGAAACCTGCTGTCAGACCTAGTTCAAACAGAGTTCACACTACCAGCAGGCTTCTTCCTGTTCCTTTTCAATAGATTCACTCCTCTCTGGCTCAGTCAGCCTGGGGGTAATGGATGAAGTACACAGGCCTAACAAAAGCTTCAACTGCATCCATAGGACAACATGCATTACAAAGAGAAGGCAGGCCTTTTGGAACACAACTCAATAGATGTATTGAGAAGATATTTCCCTGTTGCCAATTCTGCATTCCTTCCTTCTACTGCTTTATAAATCTTGCAAAAAAAAAAAAAAAAAAAAATTATCTGGTTAAGCATTAGGCCATATTGTTTTCTTAACTTGGGATAAAATCTTTGTAACTACTATACTACGAGAATTATTACAGGTCCCCTGAGATCAAATGATCTGAGAATGAAAACTATTTAGTACCTAGACTAAAGAGTATTTGGGGGTATAATATTTTTAGAGCAAAGTATATTCCTCATTTTTAATGACCAGTTTCAGGTTCTTGGAAAACAGGGTATGTATTTTATTTTTCTTAAAAATACACTGAGTACTGTCAATTCTGAAGCAAAAAGAAGTGTGGATAGTCAACTGAGTATTCATCTTATATATCTCTAAATATAGAGATACATAAAAACAAAGACAACAAATTAGAATTGAATAATGTTTTCTGTCACTAGCCTGCTTAATGAAAATGGAGCCAATGTTATAGCCTTATTATTGCAGGTATTAGGCAAAAACACAGTAAGACAGTTATTTTCTGGTACCAATCAAAGGTCATATAAGAAAAGTGAGGGCTTTGTTTACCGTCTTAGACAGAATAATCACTTCTAAAATTTCTATTCTAAAAAAAGCAAGAATATGTTGCCAAACAAGTTGGCAGATTCAAAGAATGCAAGAAATAGGACCTTGGATGTCATCTAATCCGACTCTACCTTATATTACAGATAAAGTCACTGAGGCTCAGAGAAGTGAAATTTCTCAAGGAAATAGTTAATATGTGACAAAGTCACAGAGGGATTAGTTGAAGATTTCCTACCTCTTTAGGAAATAAGAGTTTAAGTCAACTGGTCTTCTGACTATTCCATGCTCTCTGCTTTAAAAATCTGCCACAAGATCAAAGAAGCAAATACAATAAAAAACATTTCCCTGATCACCTCAAATCATTAAATGAAAGAGAATACCAGTCTGAAATATAAAATTTAAACATCTTAGTAGAAAGTGCCATTTTCATCTACCTATAGGCGACTCCTATGAAAGAATGTATATTTTTGTATGTCTCTAAAACATTTATCTGTCTTTCGCACAGTCTAATAAAAAGAAAATACATTATCTACTTAAGTGACAGTAAGTATAGTAATTTTAGGAAACAGGTGGATAAACTATATGATTTCTCACTTGCCAAAGATCTGAACTTTAGTATTAGATTACTAACCTTTTTACATAAATATACAAACTCTTTTTGTATGACTACATAGAGGAAAAGGATGCACAGAACACAATATAACTTATTTCACCAGAATTCTGTAGTTCCTAAAATCTGTGTATAAAACCAACACAAAATGAGTCAATGAATGCCCTCCAAGAATCTAAAATATGTTTACATTTACAAGCCTAGAAATTATTTTATGGAAGTGTTTTCTAAATGTATATTCATAAACCTCTAAAACCAGGTATTTATATAAAAGAATATTCAGTATGTACAGAAGGGGTGTCTTCATACCTTTTAACAATTTCTGCCACCCTTAAAAACTTAAGGTGGAAAAAAAAAAGTTTAACACAAGTCACTCCTAAATTATCATACCAAAATGAAAAATGTTTCCCTAAAAAGCAATGTTACACACTTATACCAATCAGTTATCCTTAATAATTTATTCAAAAAGGAGTAATTCTACTTATTGCTCCAACAAAACCATAATTACAATAATCATCCATAATTACATATAACATTTATTTATCAGCTTTGTAGCACATTTTTACATTAAAAATTCTTTTAATCATTTATTTAAAACTACTTTAATCTACTGACATAAATACTGATTTTTAAAAATAGGAAAGTTAATGCATCTCAAAACCTGTTAAAATTAAGCATTAAAAAAAAACCTAGAAACCAAAAACATTCAGTGATGACTTCAAGATCTAATGACAAATTAATTTGTCTACAATCTCTCTTCTTCCACCTGTATTACGGGAGAATATAATTTAGACGTGTTGAATAATAAATGGATTCATTATGACTAAAATTTGTTTTCTCAACAGGAAAGTCTTATGTACATTAAGACTAGGGAAATCTGAGATCATGTATTTCCTTAACATTTACTATTTAAAATAATTCCCTTACTATTAAAACCATTTCCACAAGTCAGTAACCATCTCTGATCACAGTTGAAATGAATAGATATGCCAACCCCAAGATTGTCAAATTTGCAAATGTTACTTTCTAAAACCATGGAAAGATTCTTCAAAGGGTAAACAAAAAAATCAGACATTTTAACATGTAGATACAAACTGGACTATCACTATAATTTTATCACTCCATAATATTAACAGAGAAGAAAAAAAAAACACACTTACCAGATGGAGACATATATTCTGCATTTGCCCTACAAACTACTTTGATAGGCAAGTTACACATTTGCAAAAAGGCCTGTAAATCAAGATACATACAATAAGCCCAGTAAAAGCATATGCATAATTGAACATAAATTTGTATGCATTTCTTTTCTAAACTGAATAGTTTCATACTACAAAACTCTATTAGAAAACAATGAACCAATTGAAAGTGAAAGATTTGTTTTCCAAACAAAAAAAAAAATGTCATTTCACTATTTAAAAATCAGTATGATTTAGACATCAGTAAATATATGAAACTTAAAGTATGTATGTTTACCTAAGGAATAAAATGTAAATTATCCACATTTATGTTACTGTATTAGTTTATGTAAACCAGTGATACTATATATTGCCTTAATTTTCTTAAGTAGATGACTAAAGTCCAAATTTTATAAGCTATTAATTGCTTCATTCCACTATTTTCTATAGGATCATCATCTTCCTCATTTTAGAGTAAAACTCAAAATACTATCTCTGCTACCTCAAAGTTCTCTCCAGTAATACTCTATATTCCAACAGGTAGCTTCTGTGCTCACTAATTCACTTTTTAAAGACTTAAATTGTTTATCTTTGTTCATAGTTACAAAAATGTTATAAGCAATTTAAATGTCTAATAATAAGGGTATGGGGTAAATCATTATAGTAAATCCAAACTATGGAATGCTATACAACCCATTTTAAAACTCATGCTTTAAAAAAATTTTTGCCACAAGAAAAAATGTGCTGTAGAAAAATTTTTACAAGAAAAAATGTACATATTATAATATTAAATAAAAAAAATGCAAAACTCTATTACTAGATCACACTAATTCATTTTTAAATGTTTTTAAGACACCAGTGAACTCTGCCAAGCCCACTGTTTTTTACAATACTCAACGTTCACTCTCCTTGTTCTCTCTTCTATGACTCCTTGGCTTCTTTTTCTCTATTCACAAAATTTACTATGTTATTTCTATAAAATCATTCAGTTATTCAATTGGGAAGTCATAAGTTGCAATGGTTCTAATTACCACATACAGATTGGAAGACAAACCTTTTATCTATTTTGAAATTGAAAGTACTATAAATAGATGTCAAAAGATAAGATAAATTAATAAATTAACAAGGATATTATTTATCATTTTACTCACAGAGATTTCTCATAGGTTTATTATAATTCCTTCCTCAGCTCTAGATTAGAAATAAGTATTAAGACTCTTGTTAAGTGTTAAGGGTACAATACAGTGACTAATATCTTCTACAAAGAACTCCTTTTACCCAAAAGTATGTCAATTCTCTTCTGTTTTCTCAAAACTCCAGTCCTTTAGAGATGCCTGCCTCCAAAAATAAATCCCACATGAGTCTGATTCCCCCCCCCGCAATTACATCCTCTGATTCTTACATTGCTCTGTAACTTACGTATGCATGTCTGATCTCCCCAAGTAAATGGTATCTCTTAGAAAACCAAGCGGGAGATTTTTAAATTTTTTTTTGCAATTCTGTTCTCCTCCCCCCAGTCTCCCTCATTTTCCCACAATTAACCTTTCATAGTGCACTACTTATAATAAGCAATACTGTTTACTGATTGAGCCATTCAAAGCTCCCAAGAGCTTATCATGGCAGAGGCTGTTATTCCTGCCACATATGTTCTCCCCTTTCCCTACGGTGGTAGAAACTACATCTGCAAACAAGGCTGCCTAAAATAAAAACTTATTTTCCGGGCTCCCTTATAACTGGGTATGGCCAAATGGACTAAAAGTTCTGGACAACTGCTGGGAAGTTTCTTTAAAAGGGGAAAATATCTCCTCTTTTTCCTCCCTGTTGACTAGAATGTAAAAAGGATGGCTATAGCTATAGCAGCCAAACAGAACCAGGAAGTAGCAGTTGAGTGTTGGAAATGGTAGAGCAACGTGAGTAAAGGGGCCTAGGTTCCTGATAATCATGTAGTCACCAAACCTGGATTACCCATGTTTGTACGAGAAGTGAACTATCTTTTTAAGCTACCACTATATTGGGTTTCTGTCACTCACTGCCAAACCTCATCTTAATTAATTCACCTACAGTCATGATTTCTAAGTTTAAACACCATCCTGCCCCACCAGAAGTTGATTCTTCTGTGTCTAAGTGGAAACTAAGAGTCCTCTAAAACCCATAACCAGTGATTCCAATTCATAGCGATAATAGTGAGCTTCCGGACTGACCCACAAAGATAGGGTAGGGTGGTGATTCTCAAACTTCAGCATGCATCAAAATCATGTCAAAGCATGGCTTGTAAGGAAAGAATTAGAGAAAATGAACATAAACAGTTCTTTCAAAAAGCCTGGATCAGAAAAAAAGGAAGAAGGGAGGAGAAGGGTTCTATTACATATTACATATGAAGAAGAGTGGAGCTTATTAAAACACAAAGAAAAAAAATAATGGAGATAGGCTGAAATTACATAAAACAAGTGAAATAACTGATATACAAGATCCATGTGGCCAGGAGCACTGGCTCACACCTATAATCTCAGCACTTTTGGGGAGGCCAAGGCAAAAGGATCACCTGAGGCCAGGAGTTCAAGACCAGCTTAGAAAACATAGGGAGAATCCATTCCTACAAAAAAGTTTAAAAAATTGGCTGGGCATGGTGGTGTACACCTTTAGTCTCAGTTACTCAAGAGGCTGAGGTGGGAGGATTGCTTGAACCTGGGAGGTCAAGGCTGCAGTAAGCCATGATCACACCACTGCACTCCAGCCTGTGCAATACAATGAGACCCTGTCTCAAAAAAAAAAAAAAAAAAAAAAAAAAGAATAGGTAAAAAGGGAGGAAATAAGACCTTAGCTGGAGAGATCTGTTTTTGTCAGAATAAGAAACTTTTTCCACTGTAATGCAAGAGGTAGTGGGGAATCAGTGATGATGACTGCAAGTTGATACGAAAGAACAAGAATGTGAGTGCTCATATTTTATGAAATGGAAGGAGAAATCATTTGCTGAGAATGAGAAACTAAGAAGGGACTCAGGCCTTCAGTAGAACAAAAAAAGAGTTTGAAATAACTGTTTAATATATCTTCTCAAAGGCCTGAATAATATTCAACTGTTAACAATAATAATACTGTATAAAGTAGTAAATATAGTATATTTTGCTAAACTACATGCATAGTGGTAACTATGCTAATTAATATTCCAAAAATATTGTATTTCACTTAAAATAAAAGCAGAATTGTAATGTTCTGCAATCAAACCTATGCTTCTTTTTTTTGAGACAGAATTTCACTCTGTCGCCCAGGCTGGAGTGTAGTTGCACAATCTCAGCTCAATGCAACCTTCAACTCCCAAAACCCATGCTTCTTGGTCCCATGCTTTTTATTTTTTTATAAAAACTAACTGACAATTTTACCAATTAAATGACACTCAACTTACTACAGACCTCAACTGGTAACATAATTCTAGTTAACCAATTAATCTGCAGTTCACAAAAAAGTTTGATGTCCACAAAGCATTTTCATCCAAACTTTAAAAATGCAAAAACAGGCCAGTCCAAGTGCTTCCAGAGGCCGAGGAGGGAGGATTCCTTGAGGCTGAGAGTTCAAGACCAGTCTGGGAAACATAGTGAGAGTTTCTCTCTACAAAATTTTTTTTAAATTAGCAGCACAGGCCGGGCGCAGTGGCTTATGCCTATAATTCCGGGAGGCCGAGGCGGGAGGATCATGAGGTCAGGAGTTTGAGACCAGCCTGGCCAACATGGTGAAACCCTGACTCTACTAACAATACAAAAATTAGCCGGGCGTGCATGCCTATAGTCCCAGCTACTCAGAAGGTTGAGGCAGGAGAATCACTTGAACCCGGGAGGCAGAGGTTGCAGTGACCTGAGGTCGTACCACTGCACTCCAGCCTGGGTGACAGAGCAAGACTCCATCTCAAAACAAAACAAAACAAACAAACAAAAAAAATTAGCAGCACTGTGGTGGCAGGCACCTATAGTCCCAGCTACTTGTGGAAGCTATGGTAGGAGGATAGCTTGAGCCCAATAATTCAAGGTGAGCGATGATCATGCAAAAAAAAAAAAAGCAAAACCAAAACATTACCATGACTATTTTCAGTAATATAAAAACTTTAAAACAATAGCAAGGTTTGGTTCAAACAGTATTTCCCCTTTCTCTTGAAAGGTGGAAGAAAACACTGGAGAGGCTCACTTTCACCTTCCGCTTTGACTTTCAATATCTTATCAGCACACAAAAATACTCCAAATAACTGGCATGGCACACTCACCTAAACATATCCTCTTTTCAATTCAGAAATAGCAATCTGCATATTTTTATTCTTATGGAAGTCAAAGAAAAATGTATTTCAAATTATAATAATGAATAATGAACTTGGAACAACTCAGCTAATTCTTATTCCTCCGTTGAATACTTTATTCCAAACTAATTTAAATGAATAACAGCATAAAATAATTTGAATAAAACACTTAGCACATCCTATTGGAGTAACGTTTTATAACTATGCTGTCCAATATGGCAGCCACTAGTCACATGTGGCGCCTTAATTGTTTGAATAAAATTTTAAATTCAGTTCCCTAGTCACACTAGCCACATTTCCAGTGCTCAACAGGCACATGTGGCTAGTGGCTACTGTATTTATTGAACAGTCCAGATTCAGAACACTTCCATCATCACAGTGTGATGTGATGATGTCTATCAGATAGCATGGATATATAACAACAGTAATCAGTACATAAAGGAGACCTTAGCAAGAGAAGCTGACATCATCTGAAAGTGATTATACCAAACATATTTTTAAAAAGCTGCATGATAGCACAGAGTCCAAAAATCCTGCAAGTGATACAATCAACTTTTGATGATGGTGACACATTAAATACCGTATTTCCAATTTCTGAGAGAATATAAAGATTACTCATTTGCTGAGCAACTCAAATTGTTAAAATGATGAGGCAAATGTATTAATATGTGAAAACTAAGAACTGAAGAATGCATTAAAACTGCACCCATATTTTATATATAGTGAGTACCTGGTAGGAAATTTCTTAAATGCACACATATGTATATGCACACAGAACATAACTGCCTGTATCCGATTTCTAAGACCCTGAAATTTAATCAGCTTGATGTAGTTTCGACATATTGAATACATTAATTCATAACATCTAAAAATTCACTTGAAAGGGTAGGGTGTCAGGGGCAGGGTTTTTCACTTTAAAAAAATTGAAAGAAAAAAAACTATTACCAGATCATCAATAACTGGTTAAATATGAAGGACTAAACTTACACATTATCTCTGCAACCTTTAAAAAAACTCTATTAAAATAACAATGAAGAAACAGAAAAGGTATACACCCAGAAAAACATAAAGAATAGCAGAGGAGACAAAAGCAGACCAAAGATGTCAACCCATTTTTCTAAGATGGAAGGCAGACTTAGCAGGGCAGAGGAAGCTGAAACCTAAGAGTTTGCACAGTAGAAAATCAATACATTTGCATCACAGAAACTAGGAAGATTCCAAAATTGGAAGCACCAAGTAACACAGAAGGCAGAGGTGAGATATAGGACAGCAAATAAAGGATTGGATGAAAGTCTAACTAAGCATCAGACAATTAGCCCTCCCCCAGTCTAGCAGAAGAGAAAGATTTATTCTTTGGAGAAACTGAACTAGAGGGACCCAAACAGCAGAGGGCACTGGGTGAGGTGTCACTCTGAAAGAGGCAAAGTTAAAGGTAAGTATACATACTGAACAAGATTCACACAGGATCCCTCTCCCCTCTCAGCTCCCAAACATAGGATATCACTGCAGGATATCTCTCTAGAGAAAAGAAATCTACATATTGATGGTTTTATTGGGGGTGGGGTGGGCTAGGAATAGTGAGTAACAAAAATGACCTTTCAATATGTAATCAACCTACAGTGACAGCCACATGTCAAAAAGTCCCTCATCTCTTTAGCCTTACTCTTAACTATAAATTGTTAGCAGAGATCAACAGATACTTGAGGAAAGCCTCAAACAAAATATAGAGCCAAAACAAACCACAGAAAAAGGAACTGGCAAACAAAACTGCAAAGAGCAAGACAACTTCACAGAAAAATTATAATGGCGAATATTTACTGAGCACTTACTATATGCCAAGTACTTGCACAAGAACTTTACCCTATAAGGTATGTACAAGTATCACTATCTTAAGATGAGAAAAAAGAACAGAGATCAGGGTGTAGAGGGATGGAGGGAGGGAGAGAAAAAAGGAAGAGGGAAAAAAGGAAGGAAAGAAGTTATGTGCCTCGTACATAACAGGCAGATGATGACTACCAGATGAATAAATAAATGAACATATGAAAATGTAAACAATAACGTCTAGTTTTAGTCATGTGAATTTTTGAAAACAAAGCAACAGAAACTTCTGAAAATAAAAGTTTTTTTGTTTTTTGTTTTTTTTAAAAAAGACACTTAAGTCAAAATCCAAAACACCATTCATAGTCAACCACTGGTTGTAATATACAATCAATGTGACCTTTTGAGAGCACTCTGGTAAGGTCTACCAAAATTCTATATGTACATATCCTTTGAACTAGAAATGTTATTGCTATAAGTATATAATATGAACATATATGTAAAAAATTATACAAGATATGTGTAAGGATATTCACACTTAAGCTCTATTTATAACAGCAAAATAATAACAACAGCTTGATACCTATCAATAAAAGACTGGTTAAAACAAATTGTGATGCATCCATCAACGGAATATTTATAGCCTTCAAAAAAGAATAAGGTTGGCTGGGCAAGGTGGTTCACACCAGTAATCCCAGCACTTTGGGAGGCTAAAGCAGGCTGATCACTTGAGTCCAGGAGTTCAATCAAGACCAGCCTGGGCAACATGGCAAAATCCCATCTCAACTAAAAACACAAAAAAATGGATAAGCATGATGGTGTGTGCCTGTAGTCCCAGCTACTTGGGAGGCTGAGGTGGGAGAATCACCTAAGCCCAGGAGGTTGAGGCTGTAGTAAGCCATGATCACACCACTGCACTCTAGCCTGGGTGATAGGCATAAGACCTCGTCAAAACAAAAATCAAACAAACAAACAAACAAAAACTCAAAAAATAAAGAGTAAGGTTGCTCCTCAACTGGATTTCTTACACTAAATTCCAAAAGACATTTCTCCTCTGGAATCTCTAATAAGGGCTACTGAATTACATAAGATGACATAACGCCAAATGCAAAAATGCTTTTCATGACGCTGTTTCTTCTAACCACCTAGAGCAAAACATTAAAACATAGTTCAAAAAGGCCTACAAAGGCTATCTGGTCCACTATGAAACTTCCTGGTGAGCTAACTTGCCAGAAAGACATAACTTTGAGTACCTACAAAAATAAATTTGATACATATATACTGAGCACCCACTATGTATCAAGGACTGCCCTAGCTACTGGGACAAGCAGGCAACATAAAGTCTCAGTCCTTATGGAGTTTACATCACAATGGAGACAGATAACAAGCAAATAAACCAGAAAATATGCATGGTAATTCCTGCTACTTAGAAATACAAAGTAGTGTAAAGGTATGGCTATTAAATATAGGGTAGTCAGATAAGGGCTAATAAGGAAACATTTGACCATAAACCTAAGAAAGTTAGGGAGCAAGCCATGCAGATATCTAAGGGGAGAATAGTCCAAGTTTAAAGGCCTGAAGCAGGCTTGTGTTTCATCTATGTTTCACCAACAGTTAACAAGACCAGTATGACTATGTGGGAGTAAGGAAGTGAGTACTAAGAGATGGGATCAGAGAGGCAACCAAAAATATCATGTAGGACGTTATAGGTAATTGTGAGATCTTTGGCTTCTACTGAGTGAGACAAGAAATCATTAGAAGGTGTTGAGCTGGGGATTGCCGTAATCTAACTGAACACTTCAAAGGACACAACTATAGAGAGATTAGACTGTTGAGAGCAGAACCACTGAAGCAGGAGAACGAATTAGGAAGCTTTTGTAATGATCCAGGCAAGATATGATGGTGGCCTGGACCAGGGTGGGAGTGATGAAAGTGATACGTCAGATTCTAGCTATATTTTTAAGGGAGGATCAAGAAGTTTTGCTGATAACTCAATGTGGATATAGGAAAAAGATCTCCAAAAATGACTAAAAGTTTCTGGCATAAACAACTAGAAAGATGGAACTGGTATTTACCAAGGAAAAACTTGAGGTGAGCAGGTTTGGTGGAAGGAAGGGGACCTACAAGTCTTTAGAACGTCGTCTCTAATTATCACTTTTTGGATAGACTTCTGACGAGAAATGAATAGCAGACAACTCTACTCTTTTTTCAAAGGCCTAGAATTGCTAAGAGTACAGCCATGTGCTTTGAAAACCAGATAAGCAAGTTCTATTACAAATTTGAGAAGCCCAGTCCTCAAGGCCACCCAACCTCTTTTGTGCACACAACTGACAGACGTGCCTACAAATGTACATAATACTATCTGTTAGCACTTCCTGCAGGTATGATACTTATCAAGGTGTTAAGAAATAAGAAGAACTACAGATGTCAGGCAGAATAAAAATATAATCTTCATCTCTGGTCTTTTCTGCTTCCTGCATCTATAGCCTACCAAGTTTAAAAACTGAAAAGTCAATTTAACGTCTTGGTTAAATGAGAAGCTTTAAGAAGCTAAGAAGTTGTCCCATAAGAGCAGTATGATCTTCTGAAAATTTACTGAGAAGTTACACATGAAGGAACCACCGTTCGCTTGAATCGTTTAAAATCTCAGTAACTATGGCCCAATCTTTGGGATGTCAAAAGTAAGCATGCAGGTCTTATAATAAAGAAAATCAGGTAAACAGAATAACATTAATGTGCAAATCAACAAAACATCTTAAATATTACACATATCTAATTTCAAGTCTTCAATCCCAAATATACTAATAATATCCCAGAAAGAAATGTTGCAGGAAATCAGTGAAACTAAATGTAAAGCCAAAAAGTAACCCAATTCGTTTACAGAAAAAAGTAAATATATTAATAGGTTTTGGTTTTTTGTTGTTCTTTTTTTTTTGAGACAGAGTCTCGCTCTGTCACCCAGGCTGGAGTGCAGCAGTGCAATCTCGGCTCACCATAACCTCTGCCTCCCAGGCTCAAGCAATTCTCATGCCTCAGCCTCCCAAGTAGGTAGGACTACAGGCATGTACCACTACACCCAGCTAATTTTTTGTATTTTTAGTAGAGACGGGGTTTTGCCATGTTGGCCAGGCTGGTGGTGAACTCTTGGCCTCAAGCGATCTGCCCGTCTTGGCATTCCAAAGGGCTGGGATTAGAGGCATGAGCCACCACCACATCCAGCCCTAAATATGATGGTTTCTGACAGGAGTAAGGGAACAGACTCTACAACACTTTTTAAAATATCAAATATCCTTTATTTTAACTGCATTAAAATAAAAATTAAAAAAGGCAATACATAGTTCAGAAAATGGTAAAAAGGGTTCAACGTGGTTGAATGGAAACAGTCAGCCTTGGTGGCTATTGTGCACAGAAATGATGCTGCCTCACTGAGATTGCTGTCCTTACCATCCTTTATTCTTACTTTCTGTTGCTGAGTCATAAACCCTACCACTCATGACTGGGCAACTACCAACACATTTTACTGATTAAGTACCCTAGCAGAACCTAATGGATCGTAACAGAGTACAGATTTTAAAAGCAAGTTACCTAAGTGAAAAAAAGACTAGCGTGAACATACATTTAAAAGAAGGAAATCCTCTGCATCAGTCTTAATAATCAGTATAGAACAGTAAGGCCAGGCACAGTGGCTCACGCCTATAATCCCAGCACCTTGGGAGGTCAAGGCGGGTGGATTATTTGAAGTCAGGAGTTCAAGATCAGCTGGCCAAAATGGTGAAACCCCATCTCTACTAAAAATACAAAAATTAGCTGGGTGGTGGTGGTACACACCTGTAATCTCAGCTACTTGGGAGGCTGAGGTGAGAGAATCACTTGAGCCTGGGAGATGGAGGTTGCAGTGAGCCAAGACTGCACCACTGCACTCCAGTCTGGGTAACAGAGTGACCCTATCTCCTTTAAAAAAAAAAAAAAAAAAAAATCAGTCTAGAACAATAAGAAGTTAATGAGCAGAATATCAGAGACAGCTCTCTGGGTAGAACACTGGGAAATGTTAGCTTGAGAAAGTACCTTTACCTCAGAAGTTTTCTCATTTCTAAATTAGACAATCAGGCAGATTAATTGAAGTTCTATATGTAAAACACTTTATACACTATCTGACACAGAGTAATTCAAAAAATATAAGGTACTATTATTAATAGTAGTAACAGCATTCATAATAATAAATATTCATTTGTTCATCTGCAAAGGAAGGAAGACCACTTAACCTCGGTGACTTCAAAAGCAAGCTGGCTTCATTTATTTTATTACCTTTTCCTATGTCTCCTTATGAGAAAAATTAAAATAATTATTACATACTATAATTTAATTGCATTTACTTCTATAAAATCAAAATACCAAGAGTGTGTACTGAGATAAAAATTTCTAGAAAGATGTTAAAAGAATAAAGGAAAATAACCAAAAGTACTTTTCTTTTTTTTTTTTTTTGAGATGGCGTTTCACTACTGTCGCCCGGGCTGGAGTGCAATGGTGCGATCTCAGTTCACTGAAACCGCCGCCTCACAGATTCAAGTGATTCTCTCACCTCAGCCTCACAAGTAGTTGGGATTACGGGCATGCACCACCACCCCCGGCTAATTTTCTGTATTTAGTAGAGATGGGGTTTCACCAGGTTGGACATGCTGGTCTCAAACTCCTGACCTTAGGTGATCCACCTGCCTCAGCCTCCCAAAGTGCTGGGATTACAGGCGTGAGTCACCACGCCTGGCCCAATAGAACTTTTCAAAAGAATAATGAATATATGCTTTATGTTTTCAATATATATAATTATATAATATAATCTTTTCTAACAAAGCAAAAATGAGATATCTTAATATTGATATAAATGTTTATGAATAATTTTTAGAGTCATACACACTGATAAAACTGATAAATGAACTGACAGAAGGACTCCATCCCCCAAGTATATATGGTTCATTAATATATATAGACAATGTCTATCTTCTTTACTACTTTAGTCCTTGGCATACAATAAAGTCTCAATAAACATCTGCTTAATGAACAAGCCATAAATATTCCTAAAAATAAATGCAAACATACCTAAGTTCATAGAAAGCTAGTAAACTATAGCAAAAATTAGCATTTTGTAATTTTATGGGTTCAGAATTCACTGTTTTAAAAAGTTAGATGTAACTCGTTAAGTTCAGAGATATTTTTAAAAATCAATAGTTACAAATATCAGTAAGTTGATATTGCTTTAGAAAACAGTAACAGGAATTCAACTTAAAAACAATAATGATCTGGCCCACAGCCACAAAATGGCCAAACAGGAACAGCTCCAGTCTGCAGCTCCCAGCATGATCAACGCAGAAGACGGCTGATTTCTCCATTTCCAACTGAGGTACCTGGTTCATCTCACTGGGACTGGTTGGACAATGGGCGCAGCTCATGGAGGGCAAGCAGAAGCAGGGCGGGGCGTCACCTCACCCAGGAAGCGCAAGGGGTCGGGGAATTTCCCCTTCCTAGCCAAGGGAAGTCGTGACAGACTACCTGGAAAAACAGGACACTCCTGCCCAAATACTGTGCTCTTCCCAAGGTCTTGGCAACCGGCAGACAAGGTGATTCTCTCCCAGGCCTGGCTCGGTGGCTCCCACACCCACAGAACGTTGCTCACTGCTAGTGCAGCAGTCTGAGATCGATCTGTGTTAGACAGCCCCCTGGCTAGGGGAGGGTCGTCCGCCATTGCTGAGGCTTGAGTAGGTAAACAAAGCCATCTGGAAGCTCGAACTTGCCAGAGCCCACCACAGCTCAAGGAGGCCTACTGCCTCTACACTCCACCTCTGTGGGCAGGGCATAGCTGAACAAAAGGCAGCAGACAACTTCTGCAGACTCCAACATCCCTGTCTGACAGCTCTAAAGAGAGCAGTGCTTCTCCTAGCACAGTGTCTGAGCTCTGAGAATGGACAGACTGCCTCCTTAAGTGGGTCCCTGACCCCCGTGTAGCCTAACTCAGAGACACCTCCCTGTAGGGGCTGAAAGACACCTTATATACATGGATGCCCCTCTGGGATGAAGATTCCAGAGGAAAGATCAGGCAGTAATATTTGCCGTGCTGCAGCCTCCTCTGGTGATACCCAAGCAAACAGGGTCTGGAGTGGACCTCTAGCAAACTCCAACAGATCTGCAGCTGAGGGACCTGACTGTTAGAAGGAAAACTAACAAACAGAAAGGAATAGCATCAACATCAACGAAAAGGTTATCTATGCCAAAACCCCATCTATAGGTCACCAACATCAAAGACCAAAGGTAGATAAAACCACAAAGATGGGGAGAAATCAGACCAGAAAAGCTGAAAATTCTAAAAATCAGAGCACCTCTCCTCCTCCAAAGGATCACAGCTCCTCGCCAGCAATGGAACAAAGCTGGATGGAGAATGACTTTCACGAGTTGACAGAAGTAGGCTTCAGAAGGTCAGTAATAACAAACTTCTCCGAGCTAAAAGAGGATGTTCGAACCCATCTCAAGGAAGCTAAAAACCTTGAAAAAAGGTTAGACGAATGGCTAACTAGAATAAACAGTGTAGAGAAGACCTTAAATGAACTGATGGAGCTGAAAACCATGGCATGAGAACTTCGTGACGCATGCACAAGATTCAACAGCCGACTCGATCACGGAGAAGAAAGGGTATCAGTGATTGAAGATTAAATTAATGAAATAAAGCAAGAAGACAAGGTTAGAGAAAAAAGTGTAAAAAGAAATGACCAAAGCCTCCAAGAAATGTGGGTCTATATGAAAAAACCAAATCTATGTTTGACTGGTGTACCTGAAAGTGATGCGGAGAATGGAACCAAGCTGAAAAACACTCTTCAGGATATTACCCAGGAGAACTTCCCCAACCTAGCAAGGCAGGCCAACATTCACATTCAGGAAATACAGAGAACGCCACAAAGATACTCCTCAAGAAGAGTAACTCCAAGACACATAATTGTCAGATTCGCCAAAGTTGAAATGCAGGAAAAAATGTTAAGAGAAGCCAGAGAGAAAGGCTGGGTTACCCACAAAGGGAAGCCCATCAGACTAACAGCAGATCTCTTGGCAGAAACTCTACAAGCCAGAAGACAGTGGGCACCAATATTCCACATTCTTAAAGAAAAGAATTTTCAATGCAGAATTTCATATCCAGCCAAACGAAGTTTCATAAATGAAGGAGAAATAAAATCCTTTACAGACAAGCAAAGGCTGAGAGATTTTGTCACCACCAGGCCTGCCCTACAAGAGCTCCTGAAGGAAGCACTAAACATGGAAAGGAAGAACCGGTACCAGCCATTGCAAAAACATGCCGAAATGTAAAAACCATCGATGCTAGGAACAAACTGCATCAACTAACGAGCAAAATAACCAGCTAACATCATAATGACAGGATCAAGTTCACACATAACAATATTAACCTTAAATGTAAATGGGCTAAATGCTCCAATTAAAAGACAAAGACTGGCAAATTGGATAAAGAGTCAAGACCCATCTGTTTGCTGTATTTAGGAGACCCATCTCACATGCAGAGACACACATAGGCTCAAAATAAAGGGATGGAGGAAGATCTACCAAGCAAATGGAAAACAAAAAAAGGCAGGGGTTGCAATCCTAGTCTTTGACAAAACAGACTTTAAACCAACAGTTAAAAGAGACAAAGAAGGCCATTACATAATGGTAAAGGGATTAATTCAACAAGAAGAGCTAACTATGCTAAATATATATGCGCCCAATACAGAAGTACACAGATTCATAAAGCAAGTCTTCAGAGACCTACAAGGAAACTTAGACTCCCACACAATAATAATGGGAGACTTTAACACCCCACTGTCAGTATCAGACAGATCAATGAGACAGAAGGTTAACAAGGGTATCCAGGACCTAAACTCAGCTCTGCAACAAGTAGACCTAATAGACACCTACAGAACTCTCCACTCCAATTCAACAGAATATACATTCTTCTCAGCACCACATTGCACTTATTCTAAAATTGACCACATAATTGGAAGTAAAGCACTCCTCATCAAATGTAAAAGAACTGAAATCACAACAAACTGTCTCTCAGACCACAGTGCAATCAAATTACAACTCAGGATTAAGAAACTCACTCAAAACCGCACAACTACATGGAAACGGAACAACTTGCTCCTGAATGACTACTGGGTAAATAAAAGAATGAAGGCAGAAATAAAGATGTTCTTTGAAACCAATAAGAACAAAGACACAATGTACTAGAATCTCTGGGACACATTAAAAGCAGTGTGTAGAGGGAAATTTACAGCACTAAATGCCCACAAGAGAAAGCAGGAAAGATCTAAAATTGACACCCTAACATCACAATTAAAAGAACTAGAGAAGCAAGAGCAAACAAATTCAAAAGCTAGTACAAGACAAGAAATAACTAAGATCAGAGCAGAAATGAAAGAGATAGAGACACAAAAAACCCTTCAAAACATCAATGAATCTAGGAACTGGTTTTGGGCAAAACTAATAAAGAAGAAAAGAGAGTAGAATCAAACAGACGCAATAAAAAAATGATAAAGGGGATATCACCAACGATCTCAAAGAAATACAAACTATCATCAGAGAATACTATAAACACCTCTACGCAAATAAACTAGAAAATCTAGAAGAAACGGATAAATTGCTGGACACATACACCCTTCCAATACTAAACCAGGAAGAAGTTGAATCTCCGAATAGAGTGATAACAGGCTCTGAAATTGAGGCAATAATAAATAGCCTACCAACCAAAAAAAGGCCAGGACCAGACAGATTCACAGCCGAATTCTACCAGAGCTACAAAGAGGAGCTGGTACCATTGCTTCTGAAACTATTCCAAACAGGGAATCCTCCCTAACTGATTTTATGAGGCCAACATCATCCTGATACCAAAGCCTGGCAGAGACACTACAAAAACAGAGAATTTTAGACCAATATTCCTGACGAACATCAATGCGAAAAATCCTCAATAAAATACTGGCAAACTGAATCCAGCAGCAGCACATCAAAAACCTTATCCACCATAATTAAGCCGGCTTCATCCCTGGGATGCAAGGCTGGTTCAATATACGCAAATCAATAAACGTAATCCATCACATAAACAGAACCAACAACAAAAACCACGATTATCTCAATAGATGCAGAAAAGGCCTTTGACAAAATTCAACAGCCCTTCACACTAAAAAGTCTCAATAAACTAGGTATTGATGGAACATATCTCAAAATAATAAGAGTTATTTATGACAAACCCACAGCCAATACCATACCAAATGGGCAAAAACTGAAAGCATTCCCTTTGAAAATTGGCACAAGACAAGGATGCCTTCTCTCACCACTTCTATTCAACATAGTGTCGGAAATTCTAGCCAGGGCAATCAGACAAGAGAAAGAAATTAAGGGTATTCAATTAGAAAATGAGGAAGTCAAATTGTCCCTGTTTGCAGATTACATGATTGTCTATTTAGAAAACCCTATTGTCTCAGCCCAAAATCTCAAGCTGATAAGCAACTTCTGCAAAGTCTCAGGATACAAAATCAATGTGCAAAAATCACAAGCATTCCCATACACCATTAATAGACAAACAGAGAGCCAAATCATGAGTGAACTCCCATTCCCAATTGCTACAAAGAGAATAAAATACCTAGGAATCCAACTTACAAGGGATGTGAAGGACCTCTTCAAGGAGAACTACAAACCACGGCTCAATGAAATAAAAGAGGACACAAATGGAAGAATATTCCATGTTCATGGATAGGAAAAATCATTATCATGAAAATGGCAATACTGCCTAAAGTAATTTATAGATTCAATGCCATCCCCATCAAGCTACCAATGACTTTCTTCACAGAATTGGAAAAAACTAAAGTTCATATGGAACCAAAAGAGTCCACATTGCCAAGACAATCCTAAGCAAAAAGAACAAAGCTGGAGGCATCACGCTACCTGACTTCAAACCATACTACAAGACTACAGTAACCAAAACAGTATGGTACTGGTACCAAAACCAGAGGCCTCAGAAAAAACACCACACTTCTACAACCATTTGATCTTTGACAAATCTGACAAAAACAAGAAATGGGGAAAGGACTCCCTATTTAATAAATGGTGCTGGGAAAACTGGCTAGCCATATGTAGAAAGCTGCAGATGGATCCCTACCTTACACCTATACAAAAATTAATTCAAGATGGATTAAAGACCTAAATGTTAGACCTAAAATCATAAAAAACCTGGAAGAAAACTAGGCAATACCATTCAGGACATAGGCATGGGCAAGGACTTCATGACTAAAACACCAAAAGCAATGGCAACAAAACCCCAAATAGACAAATGGGATCTAATTAAACTAAAGAGCTTCTGCACAGCAAAAGAAACTGCCATCAGAGTGAACAGGCAACCTACAGAATGGGAGAAGATTTTTGCAATCTACCCATCTGACAAAGGGCTAATATCAGAAGCTACAAAGAACTCAAACAAATTTACAAAAAAAAAAAAAAAAAAAAAAAA